>NW_027223767.1:27233199-27680699 GCF_028538775.1 Myotis yumanensis | reverse complement strand
GTTTGATTCCCGGTCAGGGCACATACCTGGGTTGCAGGCTAGATCCCCAGTGTGTGGTGTGCAGGAGGCAGCCTATAGATATTCCTGTCTCATCGATGTTTCTATTTCTCTATCCCTCTCCCTCTCTCTAAAAATAAATAAAAAATATATTTTAAAAACGAATCTCTCTCTCTCTCTCTCTCTCTCTCACACACACACACACACACACACACACACAACTTAAAGTCCTATCTTACTGGTTCCTTCAAGAGCAATTGTAATCCTAATTTACATTGAAGAGTAAGAGCAAGAAATTGGGGTTTGACTGATCTTGTAAGTGCTTTTTAGAGAGGAGTTTTGGTGCTGAAATCCATCCAGGGAGATGAGATGGTCCCCCAGCGTATATACGCTCAGCACCTAGCAGAGTACCGGCTGTCAGGAGACCAAGTTGTTGAAAAAAGAAGCGTAGTTGGACTCCTCAGTCCCTGGCTCTTCCCAGTGGCCTTTCTGGGGCCAGGATCCATTCATCCTTCACGACGTGGCTCGTTACTGAAAGCCGTCCGCTCGGACCCTGTTGGAAGGCCCTCAGTTGCTAGTAACAGAAAACCCAATTAAAACCAGCTCCAACGAATAGGGCTCTTTTGTGTTCTCCCGTGATGAGTGCCTGGAGGAAGGCGGTCCAGCTCTGTGCGCAGTGGTGGCCCAGTGGTGCCAACTGCTACTCAAGTTCTTTCAGTGCTGTCATCTTAGCTTGTCGACATGCTGCCTTATGGTTTTAAAAGGGTGTCTACACCTCTAGGGACTTTGTCCATGTGCCAGGAAGAAGCCGGGGGGAGGGCAGAAGGGCTTTGTCTTTCTACTTGGGAAGGAAGCCCTCTTCAGGAGAGTTCTTGCCACTATTCGGCAGGAATTGGGTCACAGGTCCATATGCTTAGGTCAGGTACTGGCCAAGGGTAATGGGATGATCACGACTGGCTTCGACCTGCAATGATGTATCCCTTGCAAGTGGTGAAGGTGTTTCCCCTCCCCAAGATCAAGGGATCCGGGACTGCTCTCTGAGCAACGGCAAAGTCAGCAAGTACGGATGGTGGATGGGCAGGCAGCCCCCAGTCTGCCACCCGCTCCTTTTCCCTTACTCTCCTATAACTATCTCTCCCCCAATCCTCCCCCACCCTTCTCTACTTCCTTAGGCTCAGGAAGAGAGGGTGCTGGACTTGCATTCCCGTCCGCCGTGTAGCCCACCAGGATGTAAGAACTGTGAAGGGAGGGACCACCTCTGCTGTGCTCCCACGTCATCCCCAGCACTTATCACATGCCTGATGCGTGGTAGGCGCTCAGTCAATACTGGAGTGAATGGATGAATGAATACTGGCCGGGAGCCTGTGTGCCCTGGGCACTCACTCTCTCAGGAACCAACACAGACAGATCAGGCCTCCCGTTTGTCCCCGCAGTGGTCTGGGAAGGCAGAGTGTGTGTGTGTGTGTGTGTGTGTGTGCGTGTCAGTGTGTGAGTGTGTGCGTGCATGCACACTCACGGCTCCTCCCTGCCTCAGATTGAATTACTTATAAACAGGCCTACGCCAACCTGGCAGAGGCTGCGTTTCAGCACAGCGGTTCTCATAATTTCCCCAATTCTTTTGATTTGACAAAATCCTAAAATAAAACAAAGCCCCCCCCACCCCCCCACCCCACCTTCCGCTCAGCATGTCTCTGGAGCCTGGTGCCCCGCCTGGAGCAATGGGATCCGGATGCTGGGATGTATCTCTGGAGCCTGTGACTCTGCCTTTTCTCCCTCCACTCACTCCTGCCCTGGCCTCGGCCTTTTTCCTGGCCTTTCCCGGGGGCTGGTGTGCAGGGTCCGCACTCAGAGCTCCCAGGGCTCCGGCCCTGTTCTGCAGGGGCTCTCTCCCATTCTGCATCCTGGGTTTCTCCTTCCAGGACGTCTGTTGTCATTCTTTTGACAAAGGATGGAGAGCATTTCCCCCTCTGATTTCAAGAATCTCATTGACCCCAATGCCTCCAACTTCTAGACTCTTAAAATGTCTCCAACTTCTAGACTCTTAATAAGCAATATGTGGCTGGCTAATTTCATTTAACTTGATTCTTAGACACTAGGATGTGGGAAGTGCCTTATACTGTTATCTCACATGCGTCTAGGATTAGATACAAATGAATTTGTGAGCTCCTTATCTATCAAATTAGGGGTTAGATTAGATTCTCTTTGAGGTTTCTTCCAACACTGACTAGGTAGAATAGCGAGTGTTACTAAAGTTCCCAACCCTCTCCCAGCCCCTAAAATGTTGGCCAGGCAGGGTATGTTCTCCAGCCAATGCCGTGGTGACAGATGTCGTGTGGATGAGCCCTATGACAAACAGCATCTGGAACTCGGAGCTGGCATAGGCAGTGGCCTGGAACTTCTCCCTCACCACCCACCCCATCCATGCCTCCTCTGTGTTAATTAAAGCGATCCCATTCCCAGTGTGTGTGTGTGTGTGTGTGTGTGTGTGTGTGTGTGTGTATATATATATATATATATATATATATATATATATATATATATATAGTCAAATGCCTGGGCAAACACCAAGTATAGTACTCTACTGCTAAGAAGGAAAGAACAAAAGGCTGGGAGTTGAGAGAACAGAGTTTGAAGCCTGACATGGCTACTCATGAGAAGTGCTTTCTCACATCCTTTAACCTTTAACAAGATCTCAATGTTCTCTTCGATAACATGGGTGTGTGTGAGTGGAGGGGACTAGATGGGCTCCAGGATCCTTTCTATTCCTAATATGCTACAGTATGCCTTTGTGATACCATTAACATAAAAATGGCACAGACATACATGCAACGAGGAGCAGACCATTATATATGCTGTTTGTTTCCATGTAGGCTGGAAACCCGGGAACCCAGAAGGAGTCTGTTAGGTGCAACCTAATATCAGTTGTTTAAAACAATAAACGATGCACGTGATCAGCATTGGTAGAGAGTGTGGATGCTAAGAGAACTACCAGTTATGGAGTGCCTCCTATGTGCTGGGCATGACACACTTTTTTTTTTAATCTGATTTAATCCTCACAATAACCTCCCATAGTAGAACAGGCTCTCTCTAATTCCTCATTTCATGTTCTTTCTGTAACGCCACACTGCTATGAATGGCATCTTCCATTTACCAAGCATTAGTGGATGTGTCCAATACCACTCCAAGTAATTTAAATATATGATTTCATTGAATCCTTACAATAATCCTAAGGAATTTAATAATAGTTCCCTATTATATGGATGTGGAAATGGAGGCACAGAAAAATAAAGCCACTTGCTCGGGGTCCCACAGTGAATGAGTGGCAGAGCCTGAATTCTCACCCAGTTCTGCTCGGTGGCAGCCCCCATGCTGGGTTCTTTGGCCTCCACTTTGCCTTACTGGTAGCTAAGACCCCTCAGCAGGCTGTCCACTATGTATCCTTACGCAGAGTTTCTCAAAGTGTGGTCTGAAGACCAATTACATCAGAACCTCCTGGTGCTCTTATTAAAATTGCAGATTCTTACGTCTCTCTCCAGACCTCCTGAAGCTCTCTCTGGAGGTGGGACCTGGGACTGCATAATACCAAACTCTCGGTACTTCTTATTCCCATTAAAGTTTGAGAACCACTCAGCTGGGGAGTGAATAAGTCTTACGTTCATTAAACAAACTTTTCCATGAGAATAGGAGATCCAGGGTGTTGTGAAAGTTTCCAGCATGGAGCTGAGCGGCATTATTACCTTACCGAGACACACAAAATAAGGGCACTGTGCAGTGGTTTTTCTGGAAATGGGCTTTCTTTGAGCTTTAGCATGAGGTAAAGCCTAGTGTTTCAGTTAGCCAAGACTAGATTATGCTGCAGTTACAAGCTGCCTCCAAATATCAGTTGTTTAAAACAATAAAGATTTCTTTCTTTCTCATACTACATGTCCAGTGTGGGTCTGTAGGGTGGGAGATGAGGGGCTGTGCTCATCATTTATTGTCTCACAGTGTCTGTGGGTGAGGAACCCGGGAGTGACTCAGCTGGGTAATTCTGGCCCAGGTTCTCTCAGGAGGTTTCAGTCAGGGTATCAGTGGGAGATGTAGTCATCTGAAGGCTTGACTGGGGCTGGAGTATACACTTCTAAAATGGCCTACTCACAGGAGTGTTGGCAGGAAGCCTTAGTTCCTATCATGTGGGCATGTCCACAGGTTGCTTTTGAGTGTCCTCATGACATCATCTCTGGCTTCCCTCAGAGCAAAGGGCCTGAAGGGGAATGAGCAAGCAGGAAGCCATGGTGTCTTTCATGACCTCGTATTCAAAATTGTGCACCATGACTTCCACTTCATTCATTAAAATTGAGTCATTAAGTCCAGCCTTCACTCCAGGGGAGGGAAATTAGTTTCCAATTATTGAGGAAATAGAAACAATCTGTGGTCATTTAAAAACAAGCCCAGTCTACCCTCTGGCCACAAATGATTTATATTCTTCTCACATGCAAAATATACTCACTCCTGCCCAAGGCCCCCAAAGTATCATTTCATCAGAGCATCCTTTGAATTCCAGAATTTTGTCATCTAAATCAGGAGCTGATAAGGATCCTCTGATGTAATTTCTTACATTCAGCTCCTTAAGTATAAGAAGACCCGTGTATATACACACAATATATATAGTGATGGGACAGGTGTAGGATAACCACTACAGACATTTCTGTCTAAAAATGGGGACAATAGAAGACACAAAGGACTTACGACTCCAGGGTGAGTCTGAAATATAGCTGGACAAGCGTTGAATGTTCTTTGATTAAGACTTGGTCTTATTCCTGACGGGGAATCATTCTCCATGGCTCTGTGCCCTGCCCTCTGGGGTCTTGGTTCTTCCTCTGAGTCATCCTTCCTTTTCCATGAAAGGTTGTCTTTTTGCAGCTGTGTAGTTTTCTCAGCCTGTTTCCTGCCAGAATTTTGGGAGAGAGGTTCAAAGATAATTAAAAAAAAAAAATCGTCACCTGCGGATATGCTTTTTAAATTGATTTTGGGGAGAGAGGAAGGAAGAGAGAAACATCGATGTGAGAGAGAAACATCGATTGGTTGCCTCCTGCATGCACCCAACCAGGGTTCGAACCTGCAATCTAGGTATGTGCCCTGTCTGGGAATCAAACCTGCAACTTTTTGGTATATGGGACGATACTCCCATCAACTGAGCCACATAATTTTTACTTTGTACTGTTTTTTGTCCCTTTCAGTTTAAGTTGTCTGTGTTCCTACAAATATAATTTTCTTAAAAATGTTGAGTCTCCTGAAAATATTGGGTTCACTACATTAGACAAAGGCCACACCCAGAAGTCTCTTTAAGATAAGCCTATGGGTGTCTTCCGAAATGGCTGAGGGACATCCTTAAGCGTCTTAGAAACTATTACTCAACTGAGGGTATCTGCAAGGCACGTCTTTAAACTTAGAATGATTTTTGTCTGATTGCACAGTCCTCTGAGTTGCCACCTTAGAGCTTTTCTGCAGTCTTAACAAAGGGCTTTATTGCCACCTCCCTGGCTTCATCTTCTGTATGTTTGCCTTGCAGGGCCCTGGAATTGATTATTGTATGGAAGACATTTCTTAATTTTATCATTGTTTGCCATCTTGAGAGGTTAAAAAATTTCAAGATTATCAAATCAAGTTCTTCTTTTAGCCTATCTGTCTCCTCTCACATTTTGGCATAAGCAGAAGAAGCCAGGTGGCACTTTTAACACATGGCTTAGAAATCCCCTTAGCTAAACCCTGTTCATTAGGTACATTTGCTTTTCACATAACTGCAGGCGACAGTGTTGCTAAACTTTCTATTGCTATATAATAGGACCCCCCCCCCCCCCTCCACCAGTTCCTCCACTTTCTAATAAGATTTTTCTCATTCTCCTTTGTCCCTCGTCTGCAGTCTCCTCAAAGGTCACCATGCCTCTGCAAACAGTACTGACAAAGCTTTTCAAGCTTTCACTAACACTCACCATTCTTTCCCCTCTGCTTACTGCTCAATTCTAAAGCCTCTGCTACAGTTTTAGATATTTATTATGGTAACATCTTATTTTTGGTACCAAAATCTATATTAGTTACCCTTTGCTGTATAACTAATTACTCCAAAACTTCACCAGGAATCCAAAAATGGCTTAGCTGGATGGTTCTGGCCCAGGGCCTCTCATGAATGAGGCTACAATCTCTCGGGGGCTGGAGGAACCACATCCAAGATGGCTCATTCACATGGCTCTTGGCGAGAGGCCTTGGTTCCTCATCACATGGACTTCTCAATAGGCTTCAAAAGTGTCCTCATAACATGGTAGCTGGCTTCCCCCAGGTTGAATGATCAGAGAGCGAGAGAGGGGAGCGAGCACCGAGGAAATTGCACTGCCTTGTAGCTTTGGAAGTGACGTTTGCCGCATTCTGATAGAGACCAATCCTGATACAACATGGGAGGGGACTACTCAAAGGTGTGAGTACCAGGCAGCAGGCAATCATTGGGAGCCATCTTGAAGCTGGCTACCATATGCCTCCATTGAATCATCTCTTCGGCTTTGCAAAATACTTCTTCGTGTTGGACTGTGAGGAAGGGAGGGACATCTATTTTTGTTATGTTTTGTGACAGGAACCCTGGTTTCATATACAATTTCAGCAGCATTAGTTCTTTTTATTTTTACGCAGACGCTGTCATTTCCTAGGATCTAGGCATGAGACTATGAGGGAGGCTGGCCAGGAGACACATCCAAGAGGCAGATGCTATGCTAGTCAGAACCACCCTTCCTCTGAGCATGAGGATTTGTTTAAGCTCTTCTGCTCTTCTGCCCAACTCCCTGTTCTCTGAGGGTGAGTTATTTCTTCGGAGTTCCCCTAAGCTTCTCATGTGAATATTCTTGGTGAGACTCCAGAATATCCTAGAGACCTATCTGAGTTCAGGATAGTGTACTAAGGTAACCTAGGGGAGAAAGAAAAGCAGAAACTGCCATGGAAATTCTCTACACAGACCCATAATCCTCCGCTGACAGAAGCTCTGGGGTACATCCTGTGGGCACAGAAGCTGTGACATTCACAGTTAGCCAATAAGAGTCCATTCTGGCAGCAACTAAGAGTTGACTAAGATTCTGGGCTGCCTGCACTGGTATCCAATCCTTAGGTCCTCATGCCTTTGGGACCTCCTCCTCCAGACTTAAAGTTTCTGATTTATTTCCAAGCTTAACCATCTTTTTCTGGAATGATCCTAGGTACTCTGTGTGAATGAATACACCTGTTAATGACCCTATGACCCACTTTTGGTGCTGTTTTTTTTATTATTAACCTGGACCCAATTTTACTATATACCATGATGAAATCTGATTATGCTCTACTAGTTCAGCCTCAGATTTCCATCTACCAGTGCCTGTATAACATCAACAAGGGAAAAACTCTAAGTGTTCTGAAGAAATCCCAACTCAAAATTTACCCACTACTACACAGACAGGTAGAAGCAAGTAGAAGGAGTCTACTCACCTCTCCAAGGAGGGAGAGATGAGCACTGCACTTCTGAGACATGACATGGAATTTTGTGAGTAGAGCTGACATGACTTAATTGGTAAGTATTCTGTCTAGACATGTGTATCAAGTGTGATGAAGAACCCGCCAACAGTCATCAGAACTACCAGTCACTACCTACTTTAATTGAGTCCCCTAGAAAGTACTGATGGAGTGAGCAGATGTTTGGGCCATCATAACTATTTGGATTTTTAATACTGTAAATAAGAAACTGAACAACTTGAAGGCATATGAGGCACACTCATCACTAGTTCTCTCATTTTCTTTTCTCTCCTGAAATTAGGGTTTTCAACTAGAAGGAATCAGGGCTCTTTACCATTAGTGAAATGAGACAAGATTTGGTATCTGGGACCAGGGTTTGTGATAACAGGATACCTAGGTGTGGAATGCCTGTCATAACAAACAAGAAGAATATATATGAAGAAGGATTGCCTACCTGATCAAAATACTTTAAATTGAGGGAGAAAAATCCTCAGATAAAATGATATAAATTAAATTAATGAAGGAAAAAATTCTTATGACTTGAAACAGAAGTTCTTTTAAGAAAAGAATTATTTTATTCAGGAACATGTCTAGGTAAGTAGTTTGGGATTGAAGATAGATCCCCATAGAAATAATATAACATGAGTCAAGAGGGAAAAATCAGTGAAAAAGTTCTGTATGTTAGTGAAGAACAAAAATATGGAGTAGATAGGAGAGAGTTGGGAAGAGAGTAGAAGGTAAAGAGAAGACATTATGGCAGGTAGATGAAGGAGGGGTGAGCCATGCTCATTTGGAGTTGTGTTTCTGCTGTGCTCATAAATGCCTTGTGCTAGTGCTTTCCTCTAGAAAACGAGGATAAGGACTTGACTTTAAACTTGGGTCAAGGTGATGTGGGAGGGGAAAATGCAAACAAGAAGGCCAGGTAATCCATAAACTAAAGGCCTGAGACACAAGCAAAAGCTCAGAGCCAGCCTCTCAGGCAAAGGTAACAGGAAACCGAGGTGCAAAGAGGGAAGCAGAGATGCTCAGGAGCCTGTGCACCAACACATGGAGTAGAGAAACAAGACAAACTTGACATGTAACATGAAGGGGGCAAATATGATTGCAGAGACTTGGACACCTGGTGGGATGGTGCTTGTCTGGCAGGATGTGGCTGGTTTAAAAGACATTTCTAATAAAGGCAGGGAGGTGTGACCCACTATATACAAGGAGTGTGAAAATGGATTAATTTGGGGATGTACAGAGTAGAAAATTTTGGTGTTGAAAAAAGAAAAACTATAATGATTTCTGCTAATATTTATTCACTTTTTTTCTATTGGTAGGCATCATCACAGCACTTTGCATGTACTATTTCATTTAATTTTCACTGTGCTCTTAAAAGGTAAGACTAGTGTTACTTTCATATTATGGATGGGGCAAGCAACAATCAGAAAAGTCAAGCAAGTTGGCCAAGGCTACCCAGATAGAAGATGGAGTGAGACTCCAGACCCAAGAAGTCTGCAGAGTCTCAGCTCTTCTAGATGTGTAACTGACTTGGACTAATAGAAGATGTAGGTGTTTTTTTGTTGCTGTTTGTTTCGTTTTTAAAATCTGATTCTCTAGTACAGACACAGGGCAAAGAAATCATGAGAACTTCCAACTTTCCAGTCATCTGCTGGGGTGGAGGTCTTGTTATCTTCAAAGTCCAATGTTTTGCAAAAGCCTTTTCATTTGCTCAGTAAATAATATTGTCTCTGAACTGATGAAGGAGACAAGGAAGAGAACGGTTCCTTTGTTTTTTGTTCACTGAGGGATGAACTTGCTGTTCCTATGGGAATCATGGGGAACTTGGGAAGGAGGTTTTGTCATCTTGGAGGCTGTAGCAGCAAAGAAAGAGGACACTGGCCACAGTTAAATATGTGCCTCGGACATTAGGAGCATAAACATATCAGTCAGGGTACTTTTGCTGGCATTTGAAAGAAGGGAATAAATTGGCCTTAGTGACTGGGAAGACCAAGGGTGATTGGTTTCGGGCAGTGCTGTCATCAGGAGCTCAAACCAGGCAATTAGGCTACTTTTATCTCTTGCTTCATCCCTTGGCTCCATTTTTTGGTATCTGCAGACAGATGGGAAAGGCAGTTGCCTACAATTTCAGATTTATAACTCAGGTGGAAAACTCTTAACTCTTATCTCTCTCAACCTCAATTTTTCAACCCAAGCCAGATCTCTGTAGTTGGCCTTGCTGGGTCTTATGTCCACCTCTAGACTAATCACTATTGCAAGATGGATCCATTGCAAGATGGATCCCATACTGTGATATGACCTAGCCTGGGTCACTGTTTCACCCTCTGATGGAGGTTGGGTTAGGGGTGATGGGTAAGGAGAAGTTCCACAAAGGAAATAGGGTCCCTGGGTCAACATAGTGATGTTCATCATAACACATTTTGAATGTTCATAGAGAAGTCTGGTCCAGTAGCCAATGACCTCACAAAGGAAGGTAGACTGTTTCTAGAAAAAAACATTATAACACTATAGTCAGAGTTAATCCCAATGAGGAGAAAAAGAAGGGAGAAAAGTGACTGAAGCCACACTGGAGCCATGCAGGTTGCTCTATGATGAACTTCAACTTAAAAAAAACTCATATGGCTTGAAGGACCCTAAAGATAGGCCCTAGAGTAGAATGGGTCTGTGGAAATAGTGACAACGAGGCTAAGGCTCAGAGTAAACTCAGATTTGAAGAGGGAGATATTCTGAGGACAATAAGAGGTCTTTGGGACTCTGTTTAGTGAAGGAAAAAATAGTGCAAGTGTAAATCCATTGCTTGGGCAAGAGGAAATAATGTTAGCTAAAAAGACAGAGAAAGTAAAATAGAAGTTGAAGATATAATTTTTCCATCAAGGATGTCAAACTAGAAAGGGAAGAACAAACATTAAGTAGAGACAGTGATAGCCCATCCAGTGATTACTTCCTCCTTCCTTGTTGGCAGATGGCTGATTTTTTTTCTGTCAGCACCCCCCTGCCCATCGCATCTGAGGATACATTCCGTGTAGTCCAAGACAGTTTTCGTTCCATTCTCCCCATCATTGGCTGTTTAAGAATAGGCAAGAGACCTACTTATGATCAATGAGATGTGAGAACTGGTCTTCCAGGGTTTCTGAAAATGTGTCCTTGCTTCTAAAAAGAGATGTGGAACCACCGGTCCTTCTTTACTGCCGGACATTGTCAGGTTTGCATGAGATTGTTGGAAATGTAACGCGTCTTGCAACCATGAAAGGATTAAATTGACGACCTGAGGATGGCAGAGTAGACAGGTAGAGAGGTATCCTTGAAGATGTAATCGAACTACCGAAGTAACCAATCCTGAAGTCCTTCTACCCAGCTCTTGTAATTTTATAAAAGAATCCATTCTGCTTATTGTTTAAGCCAGTTGAACCTGGGGTATCTGCTCCCTGCAGCCCAAGACATTTTGATTGGCTCAGAGCTCAAGAAAGGTGAGGAGATTAGATAAGAAGGGGGTAAGAAGCTGGTTCAAATGGATCCAAGTATCTGACCCAAAAACTCACATCCCGAGGTGTGGAAAGAACTTTCCGGTGGGATTGGAAAGCCACTGTCAGTAACTTTTAAGTAACTGTGGGGAATAGAGGGTGGTGCCAGAAGCAGGAACTGGGCAGAGATTACCCTGATTTTCATAAAGGGGAAAAAAAGATTGTTACTGGAAACTCCAGACAAGTGAATTTGAGGTAGATCCTTGACAACAAGGGAAGCAGAATGGATTAAGAAGCAGATGGTGGGTGAGCATTTAGGAAGGAATGCAGTGGTCAGTTGAACGCAAAATGACTTCATTGAGTACAAGTTATTCCAAACTAACCTCATTTCCTCTTTTGATAAGGTTACTATGTTTGCGAATCAGGTGTATGCCATAAACATTGCAGGTCTTGATTTCAGCTTAGGGTTAACAGTTCCTCTCATGGTTTCCTTGTGGCTAAGATGGTGAAATGTGGGTTGGATGCGAGCAGTGGTTTTATGTATTTGCAGCTGGCTCAACAGCTGAATTCAAAGAGTGTTGAGTATTGGATGGATGTCACAGCTCATGTGCTAAACTCAGTGAGGGTGGTGGAGAGAGAAGTCACACATTGGCCTGAGCTTGGCTGGGAGTGAAAGTCTGACACTCTGGGTGAGACCGCCCTTGGGATGGGCAGGACAAGTGCCAGCAAACCTTAAGCCTGTTGCTCAGAGGCCTCGAGTAAAGCTGGGAGGATCAAGTGGATACAGGAAGGGGGCAGACATGTAAAGGGTCATCAGGAAGACCTAGAGAGGTGGAAGCAGACAAAGAGGCAGGTTTCAGGAGGGAGGAACAAGAAGGCAGAAGCAGCTGAGGAGGTAGAGGGAGAGTCAGGCAGTCCCATGGGTGGGTGTGTAGAGAGCCCTGCTCTGTGTTCCATTTCCTCACTTCTTAGAGGGGCCATTTCCAACTCATGACAATGGGTGTCAACCTTCAGAGAGTGTTTTTGCTGAGTTCTTAGGGCCCCATCCTTGATCATGTCTGATTTATCACTAGATGAAAACTCAGGAGGCATACTGATCAAAGGTGTAGATGTCACAAATCTGGGAGGGAGAGTTAATACTAGAGGTGACAGAATGAGGACCCAGAGGGATCCTGACAGGTTGGAATGCTGGGTCAAAAACAATAAGATACAACTTAGCAGGCCTAAATGTAAAGTCTGGCATTTACGTGCAAAAAAAAAACAAAACAAAAAACAACAAATGGCAAAAACATAGAGTGGGAGAGATTGCTTTGGCAGGAAATCTTGTGAAAAATATCTGAGGCCTGCAAATGACCACCAGCTTAGAGTAAGCCAACAGTGTGATGTGATTGCTAACAATCCAACACAACGTGAAATAGAAGAATGAATAGAAATCCAGTACTCTGGGGGAGGAGTGGTCTCATTATATACTTGGTCAGGTGACATCTAGGGTATCATGTTCAGTTTTGGGCACCAGATTTTGAGCAGGGCATTGACAAATTAAAGTGTACTCAGAGATGGGCTGTTTAAGATGGAGAAAGTCCCAGGCATTGTTTGATGTGAGGAGAGCTTGCAAGATCAGGAAGTTGGTCCAGTTTCTGAGGTAGGACTAAACCAAATGGTAAAAGCTATAGGGAAGCTAATGTACATACATATAAAGAAAACTTTTCTGATCATTATAATCAAGAGAAAGAATGTCAGCTATATTACTTCACGTATGAGTTTAAAAAACATGAGCTTATTTGTGAGGTGAGCCATTGCTTCCGTGTCAGTGATAAGGTAATTATTTGAAACTAGAGGCCTGGTGCATGACATTCATGCACTGGGGGAGGGGGGGTCCCTCAGCCTGGCCTGTACACTCTCACAGTCCAGGACCCCTCAGGGGATGTTCACCTGCCGGCTTAGGCCCACTCCCCACGGGGTCCTTAGTGCTGCTGTGGAGGCGGAAGAGGCTCCCGCCACTGCTTCTGTGCTCACCAGCCATGAGCCTGGCTTCTGGCTGAGCTGTGCTCTGCCTGTGGGAGTGCACTGACCACCAGCGGGCAGCTCCTGCATTGAGCGTCTGCCCCCTGATGGTCAGTGTGTGTCATAGCGACCAGTCGTTCTGCCATTCAGTTGATTTGCATATTAGGGTTTTATTATATAGGATGATCATAAAATTATATACGGATATGTCTATCCCCAGTGCCTAGAACATTTCCTGGTAAATATTCGTTGAATGAGTGGGATGTGAGAGAAGCTGAATGTCTTTCCCGAGATCGCATGGATGGATTCCCGACTCCGTGACTTGCCTTGGAGCAGGCTCAGATGCCATAGGCTTTTATGGAAAGCCAGGGTGTCCTTGTCGGCAGAGGCCATGTGGCCACTTGCAGGCATGCATCAGAGGACTTCCTGGCATGGGATGATAGGGTGGGGCTAGGGGGCAGGGCACCTCAGAAGCCCTTTCAATTCAAAGGTTTCACCCGGAGTATTCCTAACCCAGAGAACTCTAAATTGCTCTTGAGAGCACATGCAGGATGAGACATCTGTCTTCACACACGCCCAGCCAGCCTCTGTGGTCGATGGTAACTTCCCCTGGAATCCTTTCTCCCTGTAGATCCCTATCTTGGGCGTGGGTGTGTATATCTAGGGCCTCTATGCAGACACTCAAGGTAAAATGTGCACATGCAAAGGCTCAGGGAAGATGGAATTGCAGTCCTCAAACTGTGCTTTTCATTTCTGTGTACGTTGCCAGCCTCTGTAAAGCCGGTGAGTCCTCTGTCCTGGCTTGGTGTGGGAGGAAAGTCCTTTTCTGCAGGTGAATTTGCAGAAATGGAGGCCCTTGATCATCTTAAGTGAAGTCAGACACGGGCTCTTTCTGGACCGACCCCCCAGGATGGACCCAGGAAGTGTTTGCTTGTTTTCCTCTTCCTCTCAGTATAAATTAGGATCCACCTAAAAGGTCCTCACCCCCTTTTATTGTGCTGGGGATGAGGTGATCGGGCCGAGGGTCATAAAATCAACAATGTTCAGCTTATCCTTGTGCTCAGTTCTTGTTTCCTCTCCAAGACAAGTACAAAGCAGGCCTCCGGTTAACCGGGGTCCTGGGGACCCCCCTTCCGGTTTGTGCAAGCTTTGCTGCCTGTCTCCTGAACCCCCCCCCCCCCGCCCCCCCCTCCCGTGGTGTCCCCCGTCTCCACTAGGTGGAGAAAAAGAGCGGTTACGAAATGCACGAAGCCCAAAATCAAAACCACAGTCCAAAGAGTACAATCCAATTCTAAATGGAACTCGAAAACTTGAGAAGTAATTGAAGGGAACCACATTAAATACTAGAATGTTTAATGGGGCCCATGTGTTCTGCGCAGAGAAAGAGCGCGCGAGAAATGGAACAGAGGAAACCAGGGAGACAATATGTCTGTGCGACTTGTTCTAATTAGAGGCGCAGCGCTGCTGAGCATCATTCGTTATAATTCGGTTAAATCTTCAGCCTGGCCCCGGCACCTCGGCCGAGGGGTGTAAGACAAAGGGCTCCGTCGTCATACACGGGGTCTCTCCCTTGGAGGTTCACGCCAGTCACTCGCGAGGGCCAGGGTTGTACATCACTCTCCTGCCAGCTCTTCTTTATGCGTCCAGCGCTGGGCTCCAGCTAGCAGATGTCTGCAAATTTCAGGGAGGAGAAAAGAGGGGAATAGAGGGAGGGAGGGAGACTCCCCCCCCACCCCACATTGTCTCCAACTTGTCTGTCGCTTAATTCAGTATCTCTGTCAGTGGGATGGGAAGAGTTCAAAGGAGGAAATAAAAACAATCCATAGATCAGAGCTTGGGAGAGATCTGCATGGCACCCAGAAATCGCTGGCCCTCCTCCGGCTCCTCTTTGAAATGTGGACGCCCTGTGCTGATGGAGTGGGTTGCGCTGGCGCGCATATCCGCAGCACGTGGAACACGCACTGCTGGTTATTTTTTTAAAAAGGAGACAGTAGCCAGAGGTTTGAAGGGGTGTGGGTGGGAAGGGGTCAGGTCCAGGTTTTCCCTAGATGCTCCGGAGCTCAAGGTGATGTGGGGGTGATGGGAAGGACCCGAGATGAGGTTGACACCTCACCCCCAAACAAACAGGTTTTGGACACTGAAGGCCAGTCCATTTGGCATGGGTGCCTCACCCAGGCCTCCGGCCAAGCTCTCTAACTCGGGAGGGCGTCCTTTATCTGTTTTGTGTTCTTTCCTGGTACCCCACCGCCCAGCCAACCAGCTGGCTTGCTGGAGCCTGGGCAGGGCCTCTGTGGTCTATAGAGCATCTTTAAGAGCACGGTGCCCCCTGGAGATAAAGACAGAGGGTAGCCGGGCCAATGATGCTTTCCTCTGGCCAAACACAGCTTTGAGCTAGGCACTCAGCTTGTTAATCCAAACCCAAGTTGAATTTCTCCTCCTGCTTGACCCTCCTGCCAGGTGTCTTTGTGCAAAACACGAACCATACATTCTTAGGCACCAGCTGGGGCATGGACACATCACTAGCCCAGCACCTTATCCAGTTGTGCTGGTGGGGATGAGCCCCAGTTAATTCTGCACACCCATTCCTGGGTGTTAGGTCCTAGGTTGGTCATCAGCTGGGCCTGTTTCGTTCTGGTGAGAATGAGCTGCATTTCCGGGCTTCATCTCCAGCCTCAGGTGGCCCACATGCCATTGGATGCTATTGGCCAGGGTAGTGACCAAGGGAGAGAGTGGGTGAGTCTAGGTAACCTGCCCCATGACTAGTAAACAACAAAGGCACAATAACTCCTAAAGGTAAAATAAATGCTTCACTCCATGTTTCTACCTCTCTATTGGACTAGATGCCCGTACTCTGTGTGGTATATTTGTCTGCTTACTTGTCTGACTAGATGCCTCCGCTGCACTAAATTGTTAATTCTGTTCACTTTTATACCCAGGTGCCCTATACAGTGCCAGATTCAATAAATCCTTGCCTCTTTGCATGCAAAGCAAAGTACATTCTGCTGCTTTGGCTCTGATTTAGCTGAGCAATTGTAACTTAATTCATTGATCATTTTATTGAGCATCTGCTATGCTGGCACTGTGTGATGTGCTAGGGACATAAAGATGATTAAAATCAGTGCCTGACCTTAAAGCATTTACACTCAGGGGTCAAGGGAGATGAGGGCTGTGCGGGGCGAACAGATAAGGAGACTACTTGGCGGCAATGTGGTAAATCCAAGAATTCTTATGCACTAGTTACAGTGGGGTCCAAAACAAGGGGCCTGTCCAGGTTGAGACAACCCTAACAGCAGCCCTGGAAGGTCTGACCCAGTGTTTGAGCACGGAGAGGCAGCCTGCTTGGAAAATTGTCCTGAATATCACAGGCAGCAATCAGACCAGTGCTGCAAACCTGTCCTGCTAGGATAGGACTTGTGTGCTTTCTCCGAAGACTCTCAGAGGTCCCTCTCTGTTAACCAAATCCAAAAAGCCACCCTGCTTCTTGGCTGCATCTCATTGAGAATTTCTCAAGGATGGATAAGGTTTAGCAGAGTTGAGAGCACCAGCTCCAAGGTCAGGTTATCTGGCTCTGTATCCCAGCATCACCGCTTGTTGCTGAATGAGCTTGGGCAACATACATTCATCTCCAAGCCTCGGTTCCTTCACTCATCAATTGGGGCGAATAATATGTCCTCCTCAAAGGACTAATAGGAAATAATGCATGCAAGATGCATCCTATGCAATAAATGCTCAATACATGTTAGTAAATATTTTTTCTGTTTTACAGTATCTTCAAAAGTTCTCTGAATTAAATATTAGATTATTTTGGAAGTAAAGATTAGTTTAAAAGGCACCAAGAGTCCTGTGATTCTTGTAGAACTTAGAAATTATACTCCAATGTGTGTAGTAATTCTACAAACATTGATTGAGCACCTATTCGGGCCCTGTATTGGTGGGGTCCAACCCCAGCGGGTCCAGGGGTCCCCAAAGGTGTGGACGGAGTCGGCGAAGAATGAATGACATGGAAACTGGTTTCAGTTCATCAGCATAGCGAGGTTCTCCCTCCAGGATCTCCAGCGAAAGTTCTGGTCAGAGTTCTGGTTAGAATCTGATGAGGATCTGATGAGGATCTGATGAGGATCTCATGTTTTCTGTCTAGGATCTCCAACCAAGTTCTGTAGCCAGGTTCTGTCCAGGATCTCCAGCCAGGTTCTGTAGCCATGTTCTCTCGCTAGGTTTTCCATCCAGCTTCTCCAGGTTCTCCTGCCATGTTCTGTCTAGGTTCTCCAGGCAGGTTCTGTCTCCAGGTTCTAGTCAGGTTCTCTTGCCATTTTCTTGCTAGGTTCTGTCTCTAGGTTCTGTAGTCAGGTTCTGTTGCAAGGTTCTCTAGCCAGGTTCTCCAGCCAGGTTCGGTCGCCAGGTTCTTTAGCCAGGTTCTATCTAGGTTCTTTTGCCATGTTCTGTCTAGGTTCTCCAGTGAAGTTCTGTAGCCAGGTTCTGTCCAGGATCTTTTGCCATGTTCTCTGGCTAGGTTCTGGTTAGGATCTGATGATGATCTGATGTTTATTGTCTTGTTACATCCGTATTTATACCAGTCGATTTTAATCCTGTCAATTTCTATTACAAAGGTTAGGGCGTTTCTTATCTCCATTCCAGGGAGTAAAGATTATGTAGCTTAACTACCCGCCTGGCACTTAATTAAGGGGTTGTATCCCCTCCCTAACCTCAGGGAAAAATCCCCACCTGGGGAAACAACCTTTCTCAGAGAGGTGACCTTGGTTAAAACACATGGCGCTAAGGAGAGCAAACATATTAAGAACAATATGCTATATATGCCAGGTCCCTTGAAACATATGCTGTGCAGATGTTTCTTTCCTGCAGCGACTGTGTCAAGCAGCAAGGATGGACCGGCTTCCGGCACTGTATTAAATAGTGGAGATGCAGAGAAGAGAAAACCCCCAAAACATGTGGTCTTTGCTCTTCAAGAACACAAAGTCCCAAAGGGAAGGCAGATGAGCAGAGATTCAATGTCCCGCGGTAGCTGCTGTGATAGAGATCCATGTAGCAAGGGTGGGGACATCAAGAGCGGGTGGCCAATGAGGTAGAGTGGGCAGAGGGGGCTTCCCCATGCAGGAGCTGCTGAGCTACATGCTGAGGAAGGGGGAGGAGGAGTTGTTTTATGCCCAGACTCACCCATAGGGTTAGAAGCACCCACTTCTCATGCCCATCTTTCAGCTATGCTGCCCGGAGGCAGCACGCAGTAGCATAAAGATCCAAGAGAACTGCATTCCACTGCGGCTCTGATAGTGACTTGCTGTGGGGCTTTGAGTAAACCACCCGCCTCTCTGAGACTGAGTAGCTTGTTGGCATCAGTAGCAGGAGCCTCTTAGGTTGGGCTCATTCGTTTGATCCAAGAAATATTTATTAAGTGCCCACCATGTGCCAGACATGGTTAGGTACCAGGGAATCAGTAGTGAGCTGGCCCCACTCAGCAGTGCCATTTCTGCCCCAGCCTCGTTCATTCATGCCGAGCTCAGGGTGCCCTGGGCATGCCGTGATGAATAAGGCACGTGAGCTCTGCCCTCACTGAACTTCCAGTGCAGGGAGAGGGCAGACAGCTACCAGTCAGGTAATTACAGTTACCCCAGCAGAGAGTTATGTGAGGGAAGTGCAGTGTGCAAAGAAAACGTACAACAGAGCCCAGTTGATCGGTGTAGCTCAGTGGTTGAGCATCAACCTATGAACCAGGAGGTCAGGGTTCGATTCTTGATCGGGGCATATGCCAGGTTTCAGGCTCAATCCCCAGTGTGCAGGAGGCAGCCAATCAATTCTTTCTCTCATCACTGATGTTTCTCTCTCTCTCTCTCTCCCTCCCCCTTCTTTCTGAAATAAATAAAAATATATTAAAAAGGAAAGAAAATGTATAAATAGTTAACTAGCATCATCTAAGATTCAAGGGAGGCTTCCCTGAAACATGCCTTCTAGACTGAGAGCCGCAGGTCGAGGAGGAAGAGAAGAATAGTGTGGGTAGAGGGAAGCATGTGAACAGTGGCTGTGCAAGAGAACATGGAGCATTTAAGGAACGGAAGGAAGCTCAGTCTGTCTTGGTATAAAAGGGAGGGTTGCCAGAGTTGAAGCTGGATACCCAGTAGGTGCGACCTCAGAGCCCTTCCTATGTCAGGTTAAGGAGGGGGCTTTATCCTGAAGAAGTGACAGGAGAGAGAGAGAGAGAGAGAGAGAGAGAGAGAGAGAGAGAGAGAGAGAGAGGAGAGGCGCTCTCTCTGTGGCTGCCCCTTGAACTCTGGTATAAGCTGGACACGCCTAGCCAGGGGGAACATTATGAAAAAATAAAGAGGCTGATATTTCATCATCATTGCAGGATACAATTAAGGACAACACAGACCTAATGAGTCAGAGAACAAATGCGGTGAATCAGAGGGACACGGGGAAAACAACATGTTTTGGGACCAGAGGGTTAATGTTCTCTGGGTGGCTCCTGCAGAGGACTGGTTCGCTTATTGAACACTTGATCTTTAAGTGGCCTTTGGGGACTCCTCACCTTGGCCCAGGTCCCCCTTACCAGTCTCTGGAACCATGGTGGACTAATGATGCCAGGTTCAGAATGAATTAATTCAGGCCAGAGGGTTACCCTTCTAAGCCTCGGGGCTTCCCCGTCACCAAATGTCAAGCAGAGGGAAGTGGCAGGGGACAAAGTGCAGGGAGAAGGAGTGGATGGTGTGGGTGGAAAGGATTTCATCTCTGCACAGGCCAGGTGGCTGACTGGGCTGAAGCCTGAGAAAGGCTTGCCAATCACCCACACCACCACCTGCTCCCCGTCCCAGATCTGGTCCACTCCTCACTTTAAGGTTCCCAGGGGTGGACCTTCTGGATATGTTAGCTATAGAAGAGGGGTAGCCTTCTACAACCTAAGAGGAGCTCCCTAGCTAAGCCAGTGCCAGGAATTAGTTTATCTATTAATCTATTATCCCCACCCTTCTTTTGCAAAACAGGGCTATGATAGATTGAGATGAGGGTGCATAAATTTTAATTGAGGCAGCAAGTTAGGAAAGATCTACAGCCTGAGGCTGAGCCATGGGAAGCTTGAGTAATGCTGAAAGGCACTAAGGAAAGGTTCATTCATTCAAAAAATGTATCAAGGACGATGTATCAAAAATGGCCACAGCAGTGTTTCCAGGCCCACATATTCTTCCAGAACATTGCACTTCCCATCAAAAGGTAGAGTCTGTTTCCCCTACCCATGAGCCTTTGCCAGTGCTTAGTTAATACAATACTGAGGAAGGGATGCCACAAGGTTGGGTCTTAAAAGGCAATATGGCCTCGCATGGCTCTCTCCAGGATGCTCCATATTAGAATCCAGTCACCTTGTTGTAAGAAGCACAGACCCAATGGGGAAGCCATGTGGGGGTGGTGTGGCTGACAGCCACTGAGATCTCAGCTGTGAGTGAGTGAGGCTCTGTGGACCCAGGAGTGAGCTAGCTTTGGAGCCGCCCCAGTGAACACTGAGTGGAGCAGAGATGAGCTACCCCTGTCGAGTCCTGATTGATTGCAGGCTCCAGAGCAAAATAATTTCATTATTGGTTTGAGGCACTAAGTTTTGGGGGGTATTTTACAGTAACTAGAAAGAGCACAGCTACAAAACACCGGAGAATGACCACTAACATTTGTCTAGCACTTCAGAGTTTACAAAAACACTCACATAACCATCTCAGCCAGACCCCTGAAGGGCCCTGTGAACTGGGAGTGGTGTCAGTTTCACAGAAGGGGAGCTGAGGCTTAGAGGGGCTGACTGGAAGGCTCAGAGGCAGTTGGCTAGTAACTAGCAAAGGAGCCAAGGGGAGCCTACGTTCTCAACTTCTCCTAGTTCACCTGACCAAGGCCCAGTCAGAGGGCTGTGAGGGCTGTCTACCTAGAAACAACAGACAAGAGCCCGCGTAAAAGCATCTTCCAGATGGTGGAGGTGAGTTATGCCCAGAAATGACCATCACACTACAGGGTATAAGCCGATAGGCTCCCAAGAGATGAATTCATTCATTAATTCATTCATTCATTTATTCATTCATGAAATAATAGTTATTGAGCCCCTTTCATGTAGCAGACATAAGTCCCCGCCCTCCTGGATTTTCATTCCAGTAATTTAGGTAAAACAAGGTCATATGGGTGGATCCTAGTCCAACACGACTGGTATCCTTATAAAAAGAGGAGATTAGGACACAGACCCACACAGAAGGAAACCTATGTGAAGATACAGGGGAAAGATGGCCGTCTACAAGCTAAGGAGAGAGGCCTCTGAGGAAACCCATCCGCTGTCATCTTGGTCTCAGACTTCCAGCCTCCAGAACTGTGAGGAAACAGATTTCTGTTGTTTAAGGCGCGTTGTTATGGCCACCCTAGTAAGTGCATATAAACCACCCTGAGTCAGTTTGTGGTGGGTCTAGACCAGTGGTCGGCAAACTGTGGCTCGCGAGCCACATGCAACTCTTTGGCCCCTTGAGTGTGGCTCTTCCACAAAATACCATGTGTGGGCGCGCACGTACAGTGCGAAGATGACTTAAAACTTTAAGTAAAATTTATTAAGTTAATTTTAGGGAACGTTGTGGAGTGAAAGACAATGTAGTGTTGAGGATTGAGAAAGGTATGTTGAGATGGTTTGGACATATAGGGAGGATGAACGAAAGGAGATAGACAAAACAAGTATACAAGACGAGTGTGGATGGGAGAGTTGGAAGGGGTTGACCTCAGTGAACATACCTCAATCAGATTGAGGACTTTTTTAGCAAAGGCCAGCTTAGGTGTGCCCTAATTAAGTTAATAACAATGTACCTACCTATATAGTTTAAGTTTAAAAAATTTGTCTCTCAAAAGAAATTTCAATCATTGTACTGTTGATATTTGGCTCTGTTGACTAATGAGTTTGCCGACCACTGGTCTAGACTACCTCTTCCAGGATAATGGGGGTGGCATTTGAACTGGTTTTAAAGACTCATCTAGAGAAACGAGGCTTGGGTAAACGCAGGGTTAACTATAGGGGGGCAGTTTACAGGATTAAGGGCATCACAAGCCACGGTGTTATATATCCCTGTTGTATAATCCTGTTAAGGTAGAGGTGAGGGTACTTACCAGTGAGGCCAGCCTGTCCTAAATCCACTACTAGGTTCTGCAGATCACCTTGTCTCAGCCCATCACTATTTAGGGAACAGGCACTTGAAAGTCCCTACTCCCCATCTACACAAATATTAACAAGTGGATACCCATTGTTCCAGGACAAGGACATAATAAGACCTGGAGTTTCTTTGCATGCAGATCTGATTGCTCGGAGAAGAGAGATCCATTTCCTAAGAAGTCCATGGCCTTCTGAGAGGGAAAACAGTGATGCCATCCTTATCCCCTAAGTGCAAAGGAAAGTGCTCCCAACCAAGTTCCGATGGCCAAAGAGGTGGCCAGCTCCCTGCAAACAAGACTCTTTTAGGAAACAGGGAGTCTTTCCTGGGGCCCTGAGTCACCACATGGTTTCGGGATTCCCAGGGAGGTCTGGTCCAGCAAAGCTTGTGGTTGGCACTGCTGAAGGCACCTCTGGCCCTGCGTTCCCAACACAGTGGTTGGCTCTGCAAGCTGGAGAGGGAGTATGACCTGCAAAGAATTATCTTGGAGGTCACCCTGGACATGACAGTGGTGTGGGCAGGGACCTGGATCAGCAAGGACATGCTGCTAACCATGGACCCATCCTCAACAATCCCGCTGGGGTACAAAGGAAACTAACAGCGACAGTGCACTGGCCAAATTCCAGGGCTCTTCTGCTTGCTCATGTAGACGGGGACTGGGCCTTCTGGGCTGAGTGATTCCCAGGGCACCAGGACAAATGGGGACTGGGGGCTGCAGAAAGAGAGCCAAGATCCCTGTTGTTGAGACATGGGGTGCTTGAGCTAGTAACTGGAAAACACACACAAAATAAATCAAAACAAATAAATACGAGCTGTGTTCTTGTATGTAACCTTGAGCATGTGGACCAAGACATTAGTCATACACAGATCAGGGCTGGGTGGGATTGTTGGATCTCCCAGTCTCTGAAAATCACTGTGCTTCCCCTACCCGCTCCCCCCCCCCCCCCCCCCCCCGCTGCGCTCCTTATTATTTGCAGAGAACATTAGAGTTGAACTCCCGGTGTTTCTCGCAGGAGTGGGAGTTTCTGGAGCAGGGCGGTGTCTTGCTCACGTGGACCACTCCCAGAGCCTGTGCAGGCAGTAGGGGCTGGGACATGCTGTCCAAATGGCATTGATCAGCAGCCCCTGTCTCCCATCACGTTGCTTTATCTTCAAATGGCTCCTCTCCTGCCACTAAAAGCTGAGCCCCAGGATCACCTTACAGAATGGTTCTCAGAATCTCCCAGACAGCGATAGCCTTTCCTGGGCACTCTCTCCCCACTGTCCAGATGGCAGGGGCTCTGGGACAGAAAGCCAGGTGGTACGGCGCTGTGCTCCGTGTGTGTGTGTGTGTGTGTGTGTGTGTGTGTGTGTGTGCGTGCGCGCTTCAGTGTTTGCTTAAATTCTTTTTTTTTTTTGCCACTGCCTGATTCCTTTGTTGGCAAGTCCCTCTGTCCCCCAGAACCAGGTGAGGCCTCTGCTTGTGGGAGCTGGGAGCTGGGAGCTGGGGGGAGGGGAGCTGTGTGTTTGCTCCCTTGGCTGCGTTAGGACACTGGCTTTGGGTTAGGACACTTGGCAGGGTTAGGACGCTAGGAATCACCTTCCCATTTCCCAGAGCTCAGGGCTTAGTCAAACAGACCGGGGTCCTGACAGGATGTAGGTCAAGAAGGAAGGAAAGAAACGGTCAGGGGGTGGGACGGCTCCCCGAGATGATCTGGCCCTGCGAGTGACAGTTCTTGCTGTGGGCGGGCATTTATTATCTCACGGTTTTCTATTATTTTCCTATGGTCTCCTGAGTAGATTTTGTGATTTTAACCAGCACGGCATCTAAAGAGCGGCGAAACTCACCTACTTTTGATAAATCCTGCATCATCTCTTACAGTATTCGACGTTACACTGTGATGTTGGGGCTTCGCTGGCCCCTCTGCCCCCTCCCCCACCTCTTTACTCAGCTGTCTCTCCTGCCTCCATCTAGTCTGGATAGATCTTTGAGAAGGGGTGTCTATCTGGCAGGGACGACAACACATCTTAGCCCCATGCTGGATACTCTACATTTTATGTGCCTCACCTCGCCAAATTCTCCAAGCAGCTTACGTGAGTGAGATGTAGGACTTTACAGAGGAGACTGAGGGCAGTTAAGTAACATGTTCAAGGTCATGCATGGTAGACCACATAGATCTATGAGGTGCGGGAGCCTAGATTCACGCCGTGGTGACTGCAACTCCAGTGCCCATGTTCCTAATCCCTCAACTCCACAGCCTGGCCAGGCATTAGACATGGCAGGAGGTGCCCGCGGTGGGGGCCATCGAAGGTGGTGGTGTTGTGGGAGGGATGCAGAAGGGCCAGTGCTGGGGTCTTTGTGTCTAGCTGAAGAGACTGAACCCACATCTCTGCAAAGGGAACCTGATTTCTCTTGTAGCCTTTACACTGGGCCTGACCCAGGCCCTGCTCACCAGTACGGATGCCCTGGTTGTCCAAGAGCGCACAGGAGACAAGAGTGAGTCACCACCATCCCCCCTAATCTCAGCACCTACATCCCTCTGCCTACACAGACCCTTAACTTTATCCCCCACTCCCCCCACCTTCCTTCTCTCCCGTGGTCTTCTCCCCATCCCCCATGCTCACCTTCCTGGTTGAGGCTGTGGGATGGGAAGCCGAGACAGAGGTTAGACGGTTAGAAACCTCACAATTGCGTCTCCCTCCTCTTCTTTGGAAATCCACGTGTTTTCATTGGAGCCAAGCTGGGCAATCAATCACGTCTCGTGTGTGGGTTCTCAAACGCAGGGTAGGTGAGCTGGGCAGATGCAGAACCTTCCCTCTTGGGCCTGCTCAGAGCCGTTTCCTGCTCCCACCTGCTTGTGGGCAAGGTTGCAGCAAGAGGAAGGTCAACGTGCAAAGCCACCTTGGAGAGCAGCCGCTGGGAGTGGTGACCCTGGCCTCCTTCGCTGGTCAGGCCTCTCAGGAGCTCTAAGTGGCTCGCGGAGCGTAACCATTGACTCTGCACCTCTCGGGGCAGTTCAGAGGGCAGGGCCTGGCTGCTGTTGGGTGATGGCACCCCTGAGGTCCAGAGAGGGGAATGACTTTGCCAAGGCCACTCCAGGCCCCAGGGTGCCTGGCTCGGCACTGGGCTCCGCACCCCTCGCTGCCAGCTGGGCCCTGCCCGAGGAGGCAGTCCCCTTGGCCTCCAGGCCAGCCTGCCAGGTTCCATGGAGGAGCCAGGAGCTGGGCGCTCTGGAGACATGCCGGGTACAGGGGGAGTCCCTGCCCTGCAGGGCGTGACAGGCTCCCAGGCTGACGGGATCTGTGTGGAAGAAACAGCCACAAATCACTTACCAAGTAACTGGGTGACCGGGAAATAATTAATCTAGGCCACGTCTGCTCAGTGCCCCAGTTGAGTCAGCGCTGCAGCCAAATCTGAAATTAGGTCAAGGATTTACCTGATTTCACACCTGCGGCAACCTGCCCTCAGTACATTTCATGTTCTGGCGACACTTTGGGGGAAGTCTCGGGACAAGTGGGCCCTTGGTGCTGGCTCCTCGGGCAGGTGGCTGCCCTTCGCAAGTCTTGCTTTCCTCTTCTGGAAAATGAGGGTCCACACGCTCCCTCAGGGGTAATCTACACACAAAGTGCTTAGCAACAGGCCTGTGTATATGAAGGTCCCCACGTGGTTGTTGGTATTTCCTATTGGACCCTGCAAGGTAAAGTGAAATAGAAGACAGGGCCCTAGCCAGTTTGGCTCAGTGGACAGAGCGTTGGCCTGCAGACCAAAGGGTTCCGGGTTCGATTCGGGTCAAGGGCACATCCCTTGGTTGCAGGCAGGCCCCTCCCTGGCCTGGGCCCTGGTCAGGGTTCGTGCAGGAGGCAACCAATTGATGTGTTTCTCTCACATCGATGTTTCTCTCTGTCTTTCCCTCTCTCTTCCACTATCCCTGAAAATCCATGGAAAAATATCCTCGGTGAGGGTTAACAAAACAAACAAACAAACAAAACGAAACAAAAAAAAAAGAAGAAGAAAAAAAATAGAAGACAGGTGCAGTAGAGTGATATAGTGCATGGAACTCCCCTTGCTGCCCCTCCCTTTCCAGCCCCCCTTTTTCTGCCCTGCCCCCTTTTCCCATTCTTAGCCTCCCACCCCACCCACCTTGTCCTGTCTTGCCAGGCCAATGGAATGAGAGGCCTGTGGGACTGATCCTGTCTGGGGAGGGGACACCTTCATAGGACATGTGAAAGCCTAAAAGACTTTCTACCCCAGAGACTAAGTGAGTGGTTCCTGGTCTCTCGGCGGGGGGGCGGCGGGGGCGGGGGGGGGGGGGGGGGGGGGAGATGGCGAGGAGAAGGGCTTCCTGCACCCTCACTTCCTACCCCAGATCCAGGAAAAGCTCTAGCTAGACCAACAGGTCCTAACCAGAGGTGATTTTACTGCCCCCCCCCCCCCCACTTTCTGGGGACATTTAGCGATGTCTGAAGACATTTTTGATTGTCACAATAGGAGGGGTGCTACTGGCATCTGATGAGGAGAGACCAGGACACTGCTAAATATCCTACAATGCGCAGGACAGACTTCCCACAACAGAGGATTATCTGGACCTAAATGTCAGAGGTGCTGAGGGTGAGAAACGCTGAGACAGAGGATAAGAGGATGCTCACCCATAGGCACAGAAACTACCAGAAGCCCGTACCAGTGACATTGGGGGTGAGGGGAAGAGGACTGCGTGCAAAGTGCCATTTCTACTGGGAGAAGGGCTGGCGGTGGCCGGGAGAGGTGGCGATGAGAGGAGAGGCCGGAGCTGAATTCTGCAGAGAAGGCTTGGGGCATGGGGTGGGGAGGGTCCCCCTTCCAGCTTGGGCCAATGCAATCGGCTCCTGGGGAAGTGCTCCCCGTTCATGGCAACCATTGGCTCCAAACAGCCAGGGCGCTGGTCAGGACGCAGAAGCCGTGCTTGGCTGGGTGACTGGCTTTGCTGGATGGCATCTCTTTGGCACGGAGACCTGTGGCCGCAGCCGAGTTAATCGATCATTGTTCGGAGCGGGTGTGACTCTGCTCGTGTGCTTTGTTGTTTTTAAGAGTCCACTAGAGGGCATATCAATGCTGAGGTCTTCTGGCAGGTTGGACAAATGACATTTTGTGTGAGCTTAGCCCGCTAAGGCTGCTGGCCCTGGGTGGTGACGGGAGTGAGAGGGGGTGGGTGACAGAAAATGGGGTTATTGATTCCCGCCCCTCCCAACACCCCCTGCCCCTGCCAAGCGAAGACAGGAAGGTGATTTGTGAATTCATGGAGACAGCGAGCCGCGATTCTCCCAGCGATGACGGACAGCGTTCGTTCAGGGAAGTTAAGCTGGGAAGTAGGACCGGGAAGGCAGGAGCAGAGTCCAGGAAAGGAATCTGACAATGGTGTGACCCTCTGGGAAGGGAGCTCCGCCCCCATCTCCCCAGGAGCTAACTGGTCACCAGGGCCTGGCCTGGTGTGATCAGGAGGCCTTCACCCCCTGGACCGACAGAGCTGACTGTGGCTGCGCAGCCCCTGGAGGTGTCCAAAAGCTCTGAGCTCAGGAGCCAAGAGCGCTTCTGAAAACCCTCATTTTGCACGGCCGGCCGACCCAGCCCAGCCTTCTTTTGTGTGCATAACAGCCCAGAGCCTGGGCAGAAAAGCCCAGAGCAAGGGGTGACTGACCCAGAAGCAGGCCAGGGTGAAGGTGGACAAAATGGTGTTGTTTTGTTGTCCTCCCGTGATGGCAGGAAGGCTAAGGGGATGTCATCCAGGTGGGGGTGAGTGGTGTGGGGAGCTGGGAGCGTGGGAGGTGATGGAGAGAGGGAGGGCAGGGGTCTGCCTTCAGGAGAGGGAATCGGGGGTTTCAGGGGCTCAGGCAGGAGAACAAACATCCCTTCAGGCAATAGCTCTGGGCTGAGTCAGGAACCAAACTTGCTGTTTTTAGTTTATAAGATAGTCAGGTAGGGAGTGTAAGGGAGATTTTGCCCTTGGATTTGTATTCAGGACTAGCAGGCACATTCCTTTTTCCTACTGATACTGCCCAGAGGGATGTAAACAGTGGACCATATATTTGTATATGAAGACACCCCGGTCCAAAGCCCAGCTCAGCCACCAGCTTGCTCTGTGACCTTGGGCAAGTCACTGAACCTCTCTGAGCTTTGGTTTCTCATCATTGCATCTCAAAGGATTATTGTGCAGAAATAGTGCATGAAAGTGCCCAGCCCAGGACATAGTTCAAAATAAGTGCCCAGTAAATGCTCATTCCCTCCTATTAGCAGTCTTGAGTCTATACAGAAGTCACTTGGTCACCAGGAAAAAGGTAAGAGACCAAACCAGGCTCAAGGATAAAAGCAGAACCAGCAACCAGTCAGGTTGCCTTGGCGCCTAATAGGAGCACTAGTACTAGTACTAGTCTAGGTGGTGGTAGATGCATATAGAAAATCCACTGTGTTACACATTTTATTTCCTTCAATCCTTGTCAGCTCAGAGAGGTTCAGCAACTTTTCCAGAGTCACACAGCAGGGATTTTAAGGGTGTGTGTGCATGTGTGTCTAAGAGTCTCTCAGAGCTGCTCAAAATGACAAAAAGCAACTACTGCCCTGGGCTGTTCTGAAACGCACTGAAGCCCGAGGCAAATGGAACATCAGTAATCCCGATCCTATGTCTATCTGAAATTTTGATATTCTGTTCATCATGGGTTCTTTGCATTCATTTTGATTTTTAAAAATATCAAATTCAATCTTATTCCTCTAGATGGCTGAGTGTTTGGCACCTCTGAGGCAAGTGCCTCCTTCTCCACCCCCAGTTCTATACACTGCCTTTTCACTCCAGTACTTCTGGGTGATATGGCCTGGGCATTATGACTCAAATATGCAGTGCAGCCCTGGCCGGTGGGTTCAGTGGTTAGAGCTTTGGCCCAGGCACCAAAGGGTCTTGGGCTTGATTCCTGGTCAAGGGCATGTACCTGAGTTGCAGCTCCCATCCCTGGCTCGGTCAAGGTTTGTATGGGAGGCAATCACTTGATGTGTCTGTCTTATCTCTCTCTCTCTCTCTCTTTCTCTCTCTCTCTCTCCCCCCACTCTTTCCCTCCCTTCCACTCTCTTTAAAAATCAATGAAAAGAAATCTTTGGGTGAGGATCAACAACAACAAAAAAATGTAGTGCAGAGGTAGAGGCCACTGTTCACTAAAAGAAAAGTTCCTCGGTCAATATGGAAAAAGGTCTGTCTGGGTGGGGCCAGGGCCCGTGAGCTATGGTGCACAATGGTGAAATCTGCTGGTGGGACTAGACCGTCACCCCTTTCTGTGATCAGGCAATTGCATGAGGCAACCTCATAATTAGTGAATATCACATGTTTGTTAACATAAGATGCGGCGATCCATCAGTTGCAGCACACATCAGAAAAAAAAGTGCAGAAAGGAGAGACACTTATGTAATATTGGTACGAATAAGTGTCTGTTAAAATTAAAAGTATGCATACCCTTTGACCCAGATAGTCCCCTTCCTGGTGTCCATCCTAGAGAAGCGCTGGCCTGTGCACCAAGAGGCATTTCAAGCATGTTTATTGCAGCTGCACAATACTCTATGCATCCATCAATAGGGAGATGATTAGATAAATTATGGAACTTCATTCCATAGAGAACTATGTAGCAATGAAACGGCATGAAGTTGGCCAAACATGTGTTGAAAAGTGTCAAAAGTGAGAAATGAAAAGTCAAAAAAGAAAAAAGTCAAAAGAGAAAAGTATCTCCCTCCCCTCAACAAGCCCCGCCTCCCCCTGCAACAACAACAAACCCAGGCAGAACAATGTCTGCTATTTGGCCTGTTGGTGTTTTAAGATCCAAAATAGACCAAAGACCCAAAGCAACACTGTGTTCCTTTACATGTATGTAAATGCATGGAACAGCCTGGAAGGCTACAAAAAGATGGTCCAGTGTGGTTACTCTGGGTAAGTAAAGCATGAGCAGTGGAAAGGGAATAGCAAGGGATTTTCTCTTTGACTCTTTGGCTTGATTACACACACACACACACACACACACACACACTCACTCTAGGGGCCCAGTGCATGAAATCTGTGCACTGGTAGGGTCCCTAGCGGCTGCCAGCACCTGGCCGGGGCCTCCCTCCCTTTGCCCGGCCAGCCCTGCCCCCTGGTCGAACTCCCAGACAAGTCCTGGTTGAGGGGACAATTTGCATACTATGCTTTTATTATATAGGATATATACACACACACACACACACACACACACACACACACACATTTATCAAGGAGGTAAATTAACCTAATATCTTTAAAAAAATAAAGACTATATTTTTACAACAGTTTCAGGTTTACAACAAAACTGAGAAGGCACAGAAATTTCCCATATACTCTCTGCTCTCCCCCCACCACATGCATAGCCTCCCCCAGTATCAACCCACCAGTATCAACCTCCCCCAGTATTGCCCACCATGGTGATGGTGGTGCATTTGTTAGGATGATGAACCTATATTGACGCATCATCATCACCTAACATCCACACTTTACCTTAGGGTTACTCCTGTTGTTGAACATTCTATGGGTTTGGACAAATGTATAATGATACGTTCCCATCATGATATCACACAGAGTATTTTTATTGCCCATCTCTTCCCAACCACACCCTGCCACTGCTGACCTGATCTTTTTATGATCTCCGTAGTTTTGCCTTTCCCAGCACTTGGAATCCTTGGGTATGGTGCCTTCTCAGATGAGCTTCTTTCACTTAACACTATGCATGTAAGGTTCCTCCAGGTCTTTTCATGGTTTGATCGTTCAGTTTTTTTTTAGTGCTGCATAATCCTTTGTTTTGATGTACCACAGTTTATTTACCCATTGCTTACATCTGTTTTTTAAAGGAAGAAATAGCATAATCTGTTTTCTTGGCAGTCCTCTTTGGACGGGGCAGAGCAGATAGGAAAAATGGCTACACACCTTTGGTTGTAAGAAAATTCTTGCCGTCTGTGGTCAGTCCGTGGTCAGCCTGTGGGAGTCTCCAAGGGAGGCCATAGAGTTTCTGTCCCTGCCTCCAGGAGCAGTAAGTTTGTTCTCACAATAGGAAGAGGATTGACATCTTCTGAGATCTGTAGACTGCAAATGACTCTGATGAGCTGCCTCTAAGCCTGTCACTGACTTCACCCACTCGTAAGTCCCTGATCTTTCCACTATACCCACATCAAACATTACCATCCTCTGTGACTGTGCAGCTCTTTCAAAATTTTAGGCAAGAAAGCTCAGTTGTGGTAACAAATAAAGGCCCAAATTCAGTGCTTAAATCAAGATTTATCTCACACGCCCCCCTTACACCCCAGTGTGAGTCGTGCGAATCTCCACATCTCATTAGTCAGAACTAGTCACGTGGCTCCAATCGAACTGCAAGGGAATCTGGGAAAGGTGGGAGAGCACATGGCTATTTAGTGAGAATTTAACATCTCTGTCACAGGGGCAGAAAATGAAAAGTATGAATCAGGCAGTTAAGGAAGCATTATCTGTTTAAAAGTGGTCAATTTAAAAGGCTGTTCAGTAGCTCATGGGTTATGAGCTTGAGGACAGGGATTCTCTTGTTAATTTTTACCTACATTTCAGTCCTGTTGAGGAAAACAATGACATATCTTTGCAGAGAGTCTCTACTTAATGTTAGTCAAATTGAGCTACTACCTTTACTCAAAACCTTTTTTTGCAACTTCTCTACGAAAATTTCCTTTTCATCCACTTTAGAAATTACACAAGGAGATCAACTGCATTTTTTTTCTTGTCCCTTGTCCCTCCAAGTTAGATTTTTGAGGAGACATTAAGTAAGATAAACTGGCAATATGATTCTGGACAAAGTGACCACAGGCACAAATAAATAATAGGGAGGAATATCTGTACACCATTGTAGATATACAGGGATTCAAAAGATAATAAGCAAACACTCTCACTTAACTTCAGTTTATTTCTTTAAAGTTTCACCTGTTTCGTTTGTTTTTGTTCATTTTAACCCAAAGAACCATTACCCAGCTTGAGTGATCATCTTATTCTCTATCAGACTTGACCCGTGACCATTTTTAAAAAAGAAATTAATTACATTATTGAAAGGAGATGCTGGTGAGTTTAAAAAGAATTTATTGCGTACTCTGCAGGCAGCCCCCAAAGAAGTATGGGGACTCGATTATTTGGTATGTCCTTGAAATTTGGCCTCCTTAGAGTTCAAGTTTGAAAGATGATCCTACTCTTTGGAGGCTTAAGGGCCCATAGGTTGGCTTAAAAATGTTTCTAGTCCCCATTAATCTTTGATGACACCTTGAATAACCTCGGATTTAACCCACCCTGTTTCCTAAGCTGATAACATGGACTTTTAGAAGCTGGAAAGGCAGTTGAAGAGGGCCTTCAGATCCAAGAAGAGATCATTACGAAGAAATAGCTTAGAGGTACCACTGTGCCAAAGATGGGAAGCCTTGCCCTAAAACCTGGACCCTGATGCATGTATGTGCTATTTTCCTTTAGAAATGTCTTTCATATGGAAACAGCCCATCAAATCCTCCTGCCTCCCTCTCATTCAGGCCCTCCTTCCCTCACACGTTCATGGCTATGACAACCCCTAGCTGCTGTCCCTGTCTCCATCCTCAGACACCTATTCCAGATAAATCACCCTAAAACTCCTACCTGATCATGCCACTCTTGGAGGAAAAACCCTTAGAAGTTCTCTGTTGTCTAACAGTTCAAGTTCAAACGCCTCAGCTTAGCTTTCAAAGCTGCTAAATGGCCCCATCCTACCTGGTCAATTTTATTTTATTCTGCTTCGACACACACACTCTCTTTTCCTCCACATCCTACAAACATGTCATCCTTGTTTTGTTGTGTTTATGTTACTCCTGAAGCCTGGAACACAGCCTCAGGTTCTTGTTATAGAAATACTTGTTTTTGTACAATGAATGGATTTCTGGTTTTTCATTTAAAGTCTCTGTGCCTGTTGGTAAGCAAATTCTGCTTCCATAGTTCTGGATGTTCCAGCTTCAGACGCTTGTTTTGATTTGTGAGTGGTCTCTGATTGCCTGTGGGCCCAATCCTTAGTTTTATATATCTTTTTTTTTTTTTTGCCTCTTAGTTGCTGCCAATAAACCAACACATAAATCCATCAAAGAAGTTCCTTTAATATAATAAAAGTATCATCTTTAATAGAAAGTGTACTTTTGCATTTTTAAAATTTGTTGTAGACTTTAGATGATTGCCAACGGAGTTTTCTTAAAATCAGGCCTACTTGTGTGTGTCAAACAATTCCTTGGAATTCCAGAGTGATATATACCAAAGCCATCTTTAGGGTTTTATGTCACCACATCCTCAGAGATTTTTTTCTTCTTCTCATTTAACTCCTATTGTATAGGTTTAAGCTTCAGTCAACTCATATACACCTGAGATATATATATATTTCTGACGAGAAAGGTTGTTTTGGCCTGACAATTAGTCTTTGGACAAAGACATCTTGGCTAGTAATAAAAAAGGTCACCTTGTTCTCCTAAAACATTATACTAGATGTGGAGAAGGAGAGCAGTCTGGTCAGACAGGATGTCCTAACTGGATGTGCAGATGATTCTCAGAAACAGTTCAGGGAATGTTAGTGGTACTCATGCATCTGGCTTGATTCCCTCGGAACAAGTTAGTCTTCTGGTTCACTTCTCATGATAGCAGGGGCTGCAAGATAGCTATCTTGTGACTCGGCATAAAATCTAACTGGGTTGAAAAGGCACATCTTATAGATTCCAATGGAAAGGGAGAGTGTGGCAAACTGAATTTTCCCAAAATGGTTGCATCTCCCATCTCCCATGCTTGTCTTGTAATGTGACTGACACTTCTCCCATCAAGAGGCACTGTTTATGTACCTTCCCCTTGAATCTGGGAGGGTTGTGACTATAGCAGAAATAATGGTATGTGTTTTTCAAGGGCTTGGTTCTTTATATATATGCACTAGAGGCCCAGTGCACGAAATTCATGCACTTGGGGGGGGAGGTCCCTCAGCCCAGCCTGCACAGTCAGACATCCTTGGCACTGCTGCCAGGCGGGAGAGGCTCCCGCCACTGCTGCTGTGCTGCCAGCTGTAAGCCCGACTTCTGGCTAGCGGTGCTCCCCCTGTGGGAGTGCGCTGACCACCAGGGGGCAGCTCCTGCATTGAGCGTCTGCCCCCTGGTAGTCAGTGTGCATCATAGTGACCAGTTGTTCTGCTGTTCAGTAGATTTGCATATTTAGAGGCCCGGTACATGAAAATTCATGCATGGGGAGGGGGGTCCCCTCAGCCAGGCCTGCCCCTCTCACAGTCTGGGAGTACTCAGGGGATGTCCTACTGATGTCTGCTGTCTGGCCTCCCTCTGTGGGAGGCAACTGGGCTGATCAGGGGAAGGCGCCACCCCCATCACCCTGCTGCTGCTGCCACTGCTGGCCATGGTGGCTGCAAGGCCTGAGCCCTGAGTCTCACAGCCGCCGGGCTCATGGCTGCCTGAGCCCCCGGCCTCGCAGCCACTGTGGCTTTGTCTGGATGGACGTCTGGATGGACATCCGGAAGACGTCTGCCCTAATTAGCATATTACCCTTTTGTTAGTATAGATATATGTAATTGATTTCAGAGAGGAAGGGAGAGGGAGAGATAGAAACATCAATGATGAGAGAGAATCATTGATTAGCTGCCTCCTGCATGTGGGATTGAGCCCACATCCCAGCCATGTGCCCTGACTGGGAATGGAATCATGACCTCCTGGTTCATAGGTTGACACTCAACCATTGAGCAACATCGGCCGGGCAAGACTTGGTTCTTTTGGAAGGCTCACTCTTGGAACCCAGCCACCATTATGTGAGGAAGCCCAAGCAGCCACATGCAGAGATTACATGTAGATGTTTCTGCTGACAGTCGTTGCTGAGGTCCCAGCCTACAGACTGCCTTAATATTAGACATCTGAGTGAGTGAGCTTTAGGATGATTCCAGCCCCTAGCCATTAAGGCAGCTCCAGCATAAATTTTCTCAGCCGAGGCCCTAGACATCATGGGGTAGAATCAGGCACTCCACTGTGCCCATTTAAAATTTCTGGCTAAGAGAACCCATGGGTATAATAAAATGATTGAATTTTTTTATACCGCTAAGCTTACTTATGTAGCAATAGTAACTGGAACAGAGAGCTGCTTCTCTGAGTGGACAGAAAGGATTTGGGGAGAAAGAGCTCACCAGGGAATGAGACTGGCAGTTACAATGACATCTGGATTCTTCAAGCACCCCAAATTGTCCAGGTCCTACCCTTATGACCTGGAAACCTACAGATCAAACGAAAATAGAAGAAAACTAGGGAATTCATGAGACCTCTATGACCCTATCCTCTCGAGGGGAATTGGTTGAGGCTGCAAAGTTACTTAAAATATATATTTTTATTGATTTCAGAGAGGAAGGGAGAGGGAGAGAGATAGAAACATCAGTGAGGAGAGAGAATCATTGATCAGCTGCCTTCTGCACTCCGCGCCCTCCCTGCCCCGCCCCCCCCCCCCCCCCGCCCCCGCCCCTCCACTGGGGATCAAGCCCTGCCTGGAAATTGAACCATGACCTTCTGGTTCATAGGTCGATGTTCAACCACTGAGCCACGCCGGCTGGGCCAGGCTGCAGTTTCAATGGCCTCCCTCATGAGCAAGAGCCAGGGAGAGTGTTCTGGCTCCATGACCTCCATGTATTCCAGGCTGGAGACCTTGCGTACACTAGCTGTATCTGTTCACGTAAGGTACAAAGAGGCTTGCAGGGCTCTCCTATTGCTAGCTAGCATAGCCAGGGGAGTATGACCTTGCTAAATATGTAAAAGTCGGCCTGCCACTTGGGATTCTCTCTGGAAAATTCTAAGTAGCTAATATAGTGAAAGAAAAGAAATAGCCTCAAGTCACTCGTGTGGTGCTGACTTGACACGTCACTGTCTATGCCTCTTCTAGGCTGGGCGCTTCCCTGTACAGGAAGGACTGAGGGTTCTGCAGGATTCAACGGGGTGTGGATGCAGCAAAAGCCAGTGTACTTTGTCTCCATTGTCCTCCTCTCAACTGCCTTCCTCAACCACCTTTGAATGCCTCACTTAGAGTGAATTGGGGTGAGTGTCATGAGATTAAATTCCGCCAAGTAAGTCATCACTGCTCTTAGAAGGTTGGGGAAAAAGTAGACTAGTCTTCAAGAGCCAGCTCAGGTACAATGCCTCCCATGCAACCCCTCCTGAATCCTCCTCGCCCCGCCCGCCCGCCCCCCCCCCCCCCTCCCCCGTCCTGCCCTGCCACCTTTCCTCCTCTGTCTGTGTAGCCTGTTGACTTAACTGTCTCGCCCAGTGGACTGTGAGCTCCTTAGGGTGCTTCCTTTAATCTTTAGATCTCCAATTCAATCTCAGTTCTGAGCACACCCTACTCAAGAACTATTTGCTGAGAAAAGAGAGGGGGGTGGGGGAAAACATCATCAACATTTATATGATGTATATCTCTCAGAATTTTTCTCCCTATGCATGTTTCTTCCTTTTTTTTGCATAAATGCAATTATAGTGAATACACAATATTGCACCCTGCTTTTTTTTTCTTACCATGGTTTCAGATGCATTTCCCCTGTTGTAATATAATATCAAACTTCAGTACAACTAATAATAACAATACCAACTCCATTGATTGCATATTCTGCTGTGGGCCAGACATGGCGTCAGGCGCTCCATACACAGTCCCTCATCTCTTCCTTCCAGTTTGCAAGGTGGTTGTCATTAGCTCCACTTTACAGATTAAGAAACTGAGGCTCAGGGAGCTTAAGCAGCTTGTTAACAATAACTGGACTGATGGAGACGATATCGGTCCGTCTGATTTCAGTATTCATATTCCTGCTATTTTACCATACCTCTTCCCATCATTTTAACTGACTTCACAGTACTGACTCAATTGTATGGATGGGCTATAATTTGCTTAGCCATTTCCTTATTTTTTGGCCATTTAGGATATTTACTAATTTTATATATATTATAAATAATGAGGCATTATTTAAGTATAATAAATCATTGTATAACAGACTTTCTCCCTATTTTGGGTTATCACCTTGGAATAGAGCCCCAGAAGTGGCATTACTGGGTTAAAGGGTAGGCTTGTGTTTATGGCGTTTGATACTTGCTGCTAGATTGCCTTCCCAGAGGACGATGTTTAGTGTAACAGGCTCACTTTATAGGCCCAGGGGACTCTCCTCCCTCCTCCAGGATGTCAGGTTGCCCTCTAACCACTAGAGGGTGTGAAAGGATATTGCTCAAGTGACAAGAGCCTGGCCCCTTCTAGTAAATCCCCCAAATTTGCTTGAGGAGCCTTCAGTTGCCCGGGAAGGAGGAGTGGGGGGAGGGGGGGAGAGGGGTACTGAGTTAGTTAGAAGTTCAATGCTGTAAGGACTGACTTTCCTGGGTTTCCACTGAAGACAGGTTGGTTTATGATGGGACTCAGAGGAGGGAGCAGTAAGCAGCGCTGCAAAGGCTCAGGGTTTGAGGTTGGCCATGCCTCCTTCTGCTCAGAAACATTGGGTGATTGACTCCCCTCCCCTGCATGTCTCTGTCTATGGACTTTGAGCCTCAAATCTCAGTGTCAATTAGTCTGGCAGCAGCTCACTGACAGTGGAGAGAGTGTGGTCTACTCACCTTTGAAATGTCCCCAACAGCCAGCACTTAGTAAGAGCACAGTCAGTGGTGACTGCATGAATGGATGAAATGAGACAAGAAATTAGGAGTGGACATGGGGAGGTTGGCACTGACTATGGTGCGGGCTCCCAGGTCCCACAGATGGTTTATTGAAGGAGAGGTGTTGGCTGCTTAACGCTAAGATGTTAACAATGACGATACTTAGAGACCATCCTGTCCACAGTGCAGGGAGAGGAGACGTGTATATTAAACTCCAGACAAAGGATGTGCACAGTGGGGCTAAGGAAGGCACAGAAAGGTGGGAAAACTGGCTCGCCTCAGATGTTCCTGGAGAAGCACTTCTTCAAACATATTCCTTGGAACATTAGTTCAATTGGATGTCAACTAAGAAATGGTTTGGTAGTTATATCAGTCAGCTTTTGCTGCACGGGCGCTGAGCAGCATACCAACCCCAAACTCAGTTGCTAACAGTAATATGTTTCTGATGAGCCTATGGAGTTGCTAGGGTGCCTCTGCTCCTCAAATCTCTTATTTATCTGAGATCAGCGCTACCCAGAGCATGTTCTCCTTTTGGTGATGGAAGAAAGAGGGGACAAGCTTAGCTCCATAAGCATATTTCAGGCCTTTTCCTCCATCATGTCCATGAACATCCCATTGGCCAGACCAAGTCACATGGTCAACCCCAACGTTAATGAGGCAAGGAAATATACTCCACCTCTAGAGGCAGGAAATGTAAAGTCACAGCGAAGAGTGTGGATATTGGGAGGGGTAAAGAATTGGGAGCAATAATGCAATCTACCACTGTGGTCATATTTAGATTTAGGAAGCTCTGATGAATTCGTGTTGTTGTTGTTTTATTGCAGGACTTCTCAGAGTCTATACAGATGATCCAACCTAAAGCCTTCACTTTAAAAGAAGAAAACTTAAGTCCAGAGAGAAAAGAAATAGATCAGAAATTATAGCCACTTAGTAGCATCTCTGCGGGAGATCCCAGACCTCGTCACCATCAGGCGAGGGCTCCTTCCCTTGCCCCACGCTGCTGGGGTACCTTGGCCACACTGGCTAGGCAGAGAGGGGGGAGCAGGTGCAAGAAGGAGAGCTAAGCAGCCACACAGACAGGAGGTTGAAGCAGTGCTCCAGGGACCCTCAGAAACATCACCTTGAGTGGGGCAGGGGAGCCACAGTCAGTCCTAGTCTTGAGGAAAACTGTCAAGTGGACAGAAGGTACTGGGGAGTTAGGTTGTCTGTTCGGGGAACGTCGGGCAAGTTATTCACTAGCTTCTCTAAGCCCCAGTTTCCTCATTTGTGAAATCAGGGCCATAGACGTACCTGCCTCATGGGGTGGTTAAGTGAATACTTACGAACAGGACCAAGAATATAATAAGTGCTGAATACAGGTTAGCTCTTATTATTCATTACTATTATAATTAATTAATAATATTATTATTTACCCTATTTCCTCTACCCTGAGTTTCCCTGTTCCTGAATTTTCCACCCAACTCCCCTTCCCAATATCCCACTCTTGATAATAGCCAGCTACAGCTAGTCTCCACTAAGATACATCAGGATAACAAATATTATTTAATACTAGAGGCCTGGTGCACGAAATTCATGCACGGGTAGGGTCCCTAGGCCTGGCTGGTGATCAGGGCTGATCTTTGGGGCAATCGGGGGACCCCCGCTGGCACCTGCCTTGGCTGGCCTGGCGCCTGTGGGCTGGGGGCAGCTCCTGCTTTGAGCGTCTGCCCCCTGATGGTCAGTGCATGTCATAGCGACCGGTCGTTCTGCTGTTCAGTCTATTTGCATATTTGGCTTTTATTATATAGGATTAAAACCAGGGACATTGGAAAAGTTCAAGGTCCCAAGGAGTGGCAGCGAGTGGGGTTACGTTTTAGAAATAGGACTCCTGTTGCTGCCATATCAAATCTCACTATCTGACTGAGCATCTGTCTCTTCAGATATTTGAGTGGAAATAGGGTCAGCTTGACTAGGATGAATAATTCACCTAAATTATGGTTCTTAACTCTGGCTGCAGATTAGAATCACCAGGGAAGATGTAAAATAACAACAAAACCCCTGATGCTCGGACCCACCCCAGACCAATTAAATCTGAATCCCTGGAGTGAGGCTCCGGTATTGGTAGGATTTTAAAGCTCCATGGGTGATTCCAGCATGCAGCCAGTTTTGACAACCACTGACCCGAGGCTTCGGATAGGCCCACGGAGACTTTGGAGTCAGACACTAGTGAGTTTGCATCCAAGCCCTGTCATTCATTAACTGTATGATGCTGAGCAAACAACTTAGTCTCTCTGAGCCTCAGTTTCCCTCCCTATAAAATGGGAACAATAATGATCTTTCTGAGATTTTACAAGAAGCCAGTGAAAACCTATGCAATGCACCGCATGCAGTTAGCATGTAGAGGGGCTCTAAGTATTTGTTAATCAAATGGCTGAGAGTCCGTCAGAGCTGCGCTGGGGAGCAGAGTGGGTGATATCTAATCCCGGGCCGGGGCCATCTGCCTTCTTCCTTGTTGTGGTTGCTGACGCCTATGCTCTCAGGCCTAAATCCTCTGGAGAAGGACTGAGACCTGGGGGGTGGGGGTCTCGCTCCAGGCTTCGTCATTCTATTTACTGACCACAAGCACCACGTCTGTGGGAAAGCAGGGCTGAAACCCAGCCCTTCTTCTGATGGCCAAGACTTGTGCCCCCAGAGCTGGGCCAGTTCAGGGAATCACCTTTTCTAGTCATTCCTCCTAGAGGGGGCGTCTTATCCTAAGTCACACAACATGCTGGACAGGCTAGCTGTGGCCCTGCCTGCTTCCTCTTAGGCTGGGACAACGATGCCAGGAGGAGCTCATGCTGTCTGCTGCGCCAACTGGTCATTCTAGCCCTGACTGCGATTGCCAACAGCCCACTGGGCGGAAGGCAGGATGCAGTGAGCAAGGATGGGGAGCTATTTTGAGCAAAAGTGTCAGGCTGTAGCTGAGTGGTGGTCTAGTAGTTTCCTCCAGGAGGCCTGGATTCTGGCTAGATTCATGCTGAGCATGCGCCAGCATCCATGCTTTCGTGCTCAGAATTTCTGAACAAATCAGGATATTTGATGAAACAACTGAGTTTTTCTGCTCTCATAGCCTCCCATTCAAAGGTATGAGCATTGGGATAGACACTATTTTAAAAAAAATTTTATAAATTAAAATTTTTTCAAGTAATCAATTGAATATTCCACTCAAGATAAAGGTTACTTACTAAAATTATTAAATGTTGCCAGGCTTGTGTGGCTCAGTGGTTGAACATTGACTTATAAACCAGGAGATCTCGGTTCAATTCCTGGTTAGGGCTCATGCCCAGGTTGCGGGCTCGATCCCCAGTAGGGGGTGTGCAGGAGGCAGCCAATGGATAGGTCTCTTTCATCATTGATGTTTCTATCTCTCCCTCTCCCTCCTCTCTGAAATAAAAAATATATATTTAAAAAATAAAATTATTAAATATTTTAAAAAATAATTTCAGGTGTATAAAAAGTTACAAAGAGAGAAATGTTGCCAGAGAGTTTCCCAATATCCCAATACCTTTATTCCAGTCTCGACTCATGCCAGCACCTTACATAACCGTGGTGCATCTGACAAAGCTAAGACATTAACATTGGTAAAATGCTCTTCCATAAACCACTGACTTTATTCTGATTTCACCAGATTCCCACCGTCTTTTCTTCCTTCCAAACCAGTGTTCCAGGGGTCCAGTTGCGTTTCATCATCGTGTCTCCCTAATGTTCTCAGGATGGACACTAGTTTAAATCATTGTTATCTCAGCAGTTAAGAAACCCGAAGAAAGCCCTCCTGCTACCTGCAACCCTTGCTCTCTCTATCTTCTGCTCCGCGCCACCAGTCTAGATTTTGTAGGTTGGACTCTTTGTCGTTTGTATTATGGGAACAATAGGTCTGCTGCAATGTGTTCCGAGATATTGATACGTCCCACTGGGGGGTGTGGCTCAGACGAGAATCCTGGCGTGACTCATGTAATCCTCTGGACCAGTGTGAGGTAGGTGTTGCCATGCCCCTTCTTCAGATGACAAAGCCAAGGCTCAGAGACATGACTTGGGAACAGCTGGGGAAGGCGGTGGCGAGATTCTGGCCCAGGCCTTTTGAATTCAGTCTGTGATCTTTCCATTTCATAGGGAAAAAAAAAGAAGAATTAGTGTTAACAAATTAGCTTTAAAAGCATAACAAATAGAATTTAAAATTTCAGAGTTCAGTTTCCCATCAGGAGTGGCTGAAAATTAAGATTTGAGAGCAGAAAGTCAAAATATATGTCTTATAAGCTAGGTTGGCAATACATTTTTTTCTTTTTGGCATGAGAGTGAAATGGGTACCTGCCTTACTAAGTGGTCTAGCAAGAGAAAGATTTAGAAATGCTCTGTAAATCAAAGGGCCATGCAAGTGTTTGTTACTTAGCTCAGAGACACTTAAACTGGGGTTTGTAGACCCTTGGGAAACCCATGGATGAGTAATTCACCGTGTGAACTGCTTATATTTGCAAGCATAATTTTGCATGTGTGCACATATCTGATTTTCTCAAGGGAGAGAGCACATAGCTTTCATCAGATTCTCAAAGATGTGTGTGACTCAAAAATGATTAAAACCACTACTCCAGCCCAACCCTTATGTCATTTGCTTGTGAGAAGAACAAAGTAATAATTTCAGAATCTGAAGTGCCACCTACATTCACTCTGCAAGTATCTTTCCATGACATGGAAACCCAGGGAAGAGGTAATAGAAAAATTTCCAGGGGAGGAAGATTAAGTAAAGATCCCCTCTTCCCAGTGGCCGTGGGCCTTGGACTCACTCTGGGGTTCATATATCCAGCTGGGGAGAGAGAGAGAGAGAGAAAGAAGAGAGAGAGAGAGAGAGAGAGAGAGAGAGAGAGAGAGAGAGAGATTTCTCCTTTTCATGAAGGCATCGCTGCTTGAGCAGATGGCAGAAACTCCATCCCTTTCAAAGTGATGAAGTGAGATTGCTCAGACAAATGCTTTCAAAGTCTTGAACCTGTGAGGTTTTGCTCCGAGTTCAGGAAATAACAGGATATAAATCTGCCTGAATCATCTCAGCTCACGCAAATTCAATGCCTGGGCCACAGTGGCTCTGGCAACATCTTGTTCTTTTTGTGTAATGACTTTTGATGCTGTGGATTTAGACGGATTAGGCCATTTGGGGCAAAGAGGGGGAATATTAATATACAAAATTGTTAAATGTCAAATAAAATCCCTTAATAATGTGTGTATTTAAGATGAGTATGCAGGCACTTTGAAAACACTGCTAGCACCAGCTCAAACATTTGAGAAATCCATTTTGCAAGTTCAAACAAATAATCCTCTACCAATTATGCTGTACCTGTGTGAGTTTGATGGGAAATTCTGCACAGTCTCAGTCGGGAGTGAAGGCCCATTCTCTTATTGTTGTCAGTGGCATGGGCACACCTAATTCTTCACCCAACTGGCTGATGCTTAAATCCCACAGATCAGTATACAGCTCGCAAGCAAGAGTTGGTGTTCATATCTCCCTCACATAGATAACCTACTGGTTGATTTTACTTGTTTTAAAGGCCCAACGTGTGTCAGAAGATCTGGGCAGTTTTCACCCTGAAGGTCCTACATTTTGGTCTTATAAATGCTTGCCAGTAATTGCCTGGGATTTGGAATGACTTGGTGGGGGGAAGTGGAAATGAAGAGGGATCACATAAAAAGTTGTAAGTAGTAATGAGAATGTCATGATTTATTCTATATCATATCATATCATATCATATCATATCATTATCATATCATAATATTATATATTCTAGTAAGTGCAGGTTGAAAACATGACCACTGTTTCATTTATTGATTAAAAAATAATGTCCTTTTATCATAAAGCTAAAGACATATATGTATAGAATAATCTATGATTCAGTATAAATCCTGATAATTCCTCTGATAGAGGCAGTATTGAAAGACTTCGGGACACAGAGGAGTTAGATATAGTGTCTTGTGGGACAATTGGGGTAGATAGTCAGGGAAGGCATTTTGGAGGTGATAACATTTGAACTGAATTGTGATAAAGGTGTAAGGTTTAAAAGTAGCTTAATTCCCACCCTATAGTAGATGTTGGCTCAGTGTAATAATCCTATATAATAAAAGGCTAATATGCAAATTGTCCCCTCGATTGGGAGTTTGACCAGAAGTTCAACCGGGAGTTCGCCAGTCCGGCCAGACCCCACCTGTGCACGAATTCATGCACCAGACCACTAGTCTTGTTATAAGAACAACTGAACTATGTTAAAAACCATTTAGAGGCCCTGGCCAGTGTGGCTCAGTTGGTTAGAGCACCATCTCATGCACTGAGTCTCGGGTTCGATTCCCAGTCAGGGCACATGACCAGGTGGCAGGTTTGATCCCCAGTTGGGATGCATACAGAAGGCAGTCAATCAATATTTCTCTTTCTCTCTCCCTACCTCTCTCTAGAATCAATGAAAAAAAAAAAAAAAGAAAGAAAAGGAAAAAACTCCCCTATTATTTGGTAAATAGTCCATACTACCACCATAAGTTTTGCATGCATTTTGCTGCATTTCTTGCCAACCTTTCCCCCTGGGTACAGCATCTCTGTAGCTGTTGCTGTCATGTCATACACGCTTGTATTCATTGTCAAAAATGAATCAGCAATAAGCATTCTCCCATATTCTCACAAGAATGGGCAGATTTAAAGTAGGTGGGGATGGGGAATGAGCAGTCTTAGGGAAGGAGAGAATGAGGGCAAAGTTTTAGTGACAAGTGGCATGTTTGCCAGGAGTCCACTGTGGCTGCGCCTTGGATTTTGTGGCATGTCTGGAATGGTCTGCTAAGGAGCTGGCATTTCATCATGTGGCTGATGGAGAGCCATTGGAGGTTCTGGGCGAGATGGTGACATAAGAGTTTGACCCTCTCGGCATGAGCAGGGGGGCAATGGGGGGATAAGGACACGTATGTAATATCTTAATCAATAAAAAAAAAGAGTTTGAGCCTCTCTAGGGCTGGCTTTGGATATTCTGCAATTTCCTGGGGGCACTTGGGAATTTCAGGGGGCTTCTGTGGAGATGAGTAAACAATCCATCAACCAATACATAGAACAAAATCATCGTCTAGCATCTGAGTGAAAATGTTAATGTACTTGTAAGAACCGCTCCTTATTAATTACAATAGGACAGGCCTGTTCATCATAAGACTTTGTTTTAGAAGCTTCGCACCTCACCATTTGATATCAATGATCTGTCGGAATCTAACCCCAGCTTCTTCTTGCCAAGCTTGATCTTCTGGTTCATGGATGGCGAATAAGCTTCACTAGGCCTAACATCTCCAATGGTTGGCTGCGAATGTCCTAGAAACTGTGTTGAGAAGGACTCTGAAGGCATGTCTGAACTTAGTGGAAAAGAGTGTGCGAGTGAGAAGCATCGGCCTGTATGTCATAAATTTGCCATCCTTATTCTTTCCCTCAAATGTTTACTTTAGATGTCTAATATTTATTTTCAAAGATCTTTAAAAATTATAGCTGACATTCAATATTATATTAGTTTCAGGTGGTTAGATGTCTTATATTTAATTTTAGTATGGACCAAGTTGCTATAGTGGAGCCAAACCAAATTGGGTTCAAAGAAAGAAGCAGGTGGAAGGAAATCTCTATTAGTCAATATTTCCATAAAGTACTTGATCCATTGATCTATATCCATCCATCCATCCATCCATCCATCCACTTATTCAACAAATCTTTATTCTTTTTCTACAATGGGCAGGCAATGTGCACAGTTCTGTGATATAGAAATGATTCTTGTCTCCAGAATTCAGAATCGACTAGTGAAGCAACTGAAGGGATGGGTAAATACAATACGGCATGTTTCAAGCCAGGCTAGAGGTCTGAACACAGTGTCAAGGCACAGAGGCAGCACTTACTGACCCCCATTGCAGTAGGCAAGATGGTGAGGGCAAAGGTGGGGCTGTGGCTTACTCACTGAGCTCAGACCTCCATGAGGACAGGGGCTAAATATTCATCATTGCATCCCAGTTCCTAGCATCATGCCTGGCACGTAGTAGGTGCTCAGCATATTTTTGTTGAATGAACGAGATATCCAAGGAGTAGAAGGAACTCCCCAAAGTCGTCTAGTCCACCCACCTGCCTCGGGGTTGAGCCACACCTAAATCACCCCAAGTGCTATTTCGGGTGCAGTTATTCTTAGCTGGCCTCGGACAGCTGGAAGGAGTCAGAGAAGCAGCCTCTCCTTTGAGGCTTCAGGGGGAGCTCTGTCTGATTGAAACAAGAGCTGGGAAGAGAGGGAGGCACGTGGGTCCCAAGCCTGGAGGTTGGCTGGAGGTAACTGGAGGTGGGCAGTCCTTTCTTCCTGGGCCATCAGGAGGTTGACCCGAGAAGTTCATCTTCAGGAGAGGCTGGAGACCTGATCATTGAGGCTTCTGAGGACCTCGGGCGATCTTGGGCTCTAGCCTGGGGACCTACCAAGGAAAAGGAGGAGTTTTCAAGGGCTTCATCAGAAATGCCCCACTAGCAGCCTCCCCTTAGGGCAGAGGTCTCCTGAAACATGCAGATCCTGCTCCTTCCATGACCACTCAGTCCCTGGACTCCCTGCCCCCACCTCCGCCAAGTACTTCAGTGAAAGAGGAGTTTGAGGCTGCGGCTCCTTAAAGGGATCTTTTCTCCCAGGACCTGTTTTTTCCAGGGTATTTCACAGTGGCTGGGGAGTGTCGGGGCCTAACACAGTCAGGCTGTACCAGGAGCCAGAGCCCAGAGCATTCTAATCTCATGGGAGATAGGAAGAAATGATTAGTGCGCGTTGAATGGCCCTGCTGTGAGCATTCTGAGCTGGACTGGTCCTGGGGCAAAATCAAGGGCAAGTTCTAATCTCATTTCAGGTAGGGGAAGGGTAGAGAAGTGACTTTCTGGGGCAGTCTCTTGAAAAACAAGCATAAACAGGGAACAATGGCACCATTCCTTTCTGACCTACTCAACCTGGTGCCAGATATGAAATGAGTGTGTGCATGTGTGGGTGTGTGAGAGAGAAGGGGAGAGGGAGGGAGGGAGGGGGAGAGAGAGAGAGAGAGAGAGAGAGACACACACACACACACTAAGTATAACCTTGTGAACCCTCTTAGGAGGCTAATGCTTGCTGTCAAATGCCCCCTTCCCCATAGGGATAGATTTGCCCCCTTTTTCCTTATAAAAACCTGTTTTCTAAATGCAATACAAAAAGTGGCTCAGTGAGCTCATATCTCCCTCACATAGATTACCTAAACAATTCCTACCCTCTGCCCCACCCCTGGCACCCAAAGCTCTTTAACTAAAAATCAAAGTCACAGAACAAGACCTGGAGACCTCTTCTGACCCTGGGGGAGTAGGAACAGAGGGGTGACCATTGGCTGAAGGCCCATGGCCTGAAAGGGTAGAAGTGAAGAGACATTAGGCATTGGATCTGCAAACATTACTGAACATTGACTCTGTACCTGGAATGGTGCCAAGACCTGTAGACACTACAGGCCAGAGAGGGATGCTGTCTCTAACCACCAGGATCTTCCAAGACTGCTCACCTCATGCCTACCTGCAGAAGGTCTTGAAAGGCGAAGTCAGATGCACCTGCTTCAGTGACAATGGCACTAATGTTAAATAATTTATTTACTAGTAGAGGCCCAGTGCACGGATTTGTGCACCAGTGGGGTCCCTCAGCCTGGCCTGTGCCCTCTCAAAATCCGGGATCCCTCGGGGGATGTTGGAGAGCCGGTTTTGGCTCGATTCCCGCAGGCCAGGCCAGGCTGAGGGACCCCACTGGTGCATGAATCTGTGCACCAGGCCTCTAGTATGCATATAAGATCTTCCATTAATCTCTTCCCTCCCTCCCCCTCCCCCTCCCCTCTGAGATTCATCAGTCTGTTCCATGTTTCCATGCCTACGGTTTCTGCTCCTCCGTTGAGCGTCTGCGATCTGGTGGTCAGTGCGTGTCATAGCTACTGAACGGTCGGATGGTCGGACGGTTGCTTAGGCTTTTATTTATATAGATGAGCTTGACAGTGTACATCAAGCATATCAAACTCACGGCCCATGGGCCGCATATGGCCAACAACAAATATTTTTGCGGCCCAGCCAATATAATGGTATGTAAGAAACGTTTTAATAAAAATTTCATAACTTAATTTTTACAATATCCTGTTATAGATAATTATTAATAACGAACTACAATGTTTGTTAATGACTGATTACTATAATCGTATTGCATTCATTTCCCTCACGCGTCTTATGCGCTGGTGCACCATTTCTCTCCACTAATATTAGCAGCGAATAATTTAGCAGCCAATTGCCACATCATTAGTCTTGTACTGACTTGTTTGGTGTGTGCAATGGGAAATATTTTGCTTTGGGAGAACAAGAAAAATAGGTTTATTTACGTTAAACTTATTAATTTGTGCAGTTATTCAATGCCTGGTAAGTTAATATTCAAGAAAAAATATTAATTGTTATTAAAATGTTCTATTATTTCATGTTAACAATTACTCATTAATTTCAGCCCTTTGCATTCAGCATGTCTCTATCGAAATAAACCTACATTTCTATGAAAATTGAAGCTTTTGTTTTTTTGCAGCCCACATAAACTTAAACCTTGTTTATTTGGCCCGTGCTAGCCTTTGAGTTTGACATGCTTGGTGTACATACAGTAAACCCTCCAAGGTCAGCATTTCTGAAAATCTAAAATGCTCATTGCCAAACCCTCCCTTAACAGAACTACTCACAGAAGAAGCTTAAAATCCTTGCCTTTGTCCTTTCTTTGCTCTTGGAATGGCACTGGACACGTCTGGACTCTGCCACTCGCTGACTCTGTGCCTGTGGGAGGAGCACGCTTCCTCTCTGGGATCAGGTCTCCTCTTCGTATTAGGTTGAATCATATGAAATTGCTATTTAAAAAATAATTTTTAAAAAATGACCTAAGCCCAACCAACATGGCTCAGTGGTTGAGCGTCAACCTATAAAGGAGGTCAGGGTTCAATTCCCTGTCAGGGCACATGCCCGAGTTGCGGGCTCGATCCCCAGTGTGGGGTGTGCAAGAGGCAGCCAATCAATGATTCTCTCTCATCATTGATGTTTCTATCTCTCTCTCTTCCTCTCAGTAAAAAATCAATAAAATATTAAAAGTCTTGGACAGTGATAAAGAGAAAGGGGAGCAGAACTAACCACTTTGAACCATTCACATACTAGATATGGGGAGAAGAGCTGACACACACAAAAGAGTGAATTCCACCAAACTATGAATGAAATCAGGGGTTTTTCAATGGGGGTCTGTGTATACATCATGTTATGTTTCTGTGCGTTTGGGGTGTGGGGTAGAATATGTTAGCTTTCATTGAATTCTCTTAGAGTTCCTGACCTCCGAAAGGGCACTACCCTTGAGAGTTGAAATAAAGGGTGGGGTGGAGCAGGGTGGGGGAGGTAGGTGTCAGACTCCAAGTGCAAACGCAGGATCAGGCTGCAGAAAGCTAACAACTCACTGGGGCATTGCCCTTGTGTGGTCTGGTTTCATCAAAAGGACTTCATGCCCTGCATGACCCAGCCGGGTCAATTAATCTCTGAGAGGTGTTGGTTGGAATATTCCAGAAAAAAACAACAACCAACCATGTGATGCACCAAGGAGCCTGAACGAATCAGAAAACATTAGAAAAGATGTTGAGTGTGCCTGTGTCCTGGAGGCAGGAGCAGGGGATGGAGCCCAGAGGTTCAGGGCTAAATGTTAGCAGGAAATGCTACAGCAAATGTGTACCCCGGGGAGTGGTCGGCCTCTTTATTTGCCTCCCTTCTGCCCTCCATCCTATTTGCTCTTCCTCCTTCCTTTCTCCTTCAGGTCCTGTTTGAGGGGAGAATTGACTCCATCGTGACTTTGCAGGGAAAGGCCAAAGTCAGGGTGAGCCCGTCTCCTGTACAGAGACCTTTAGCCTCGATGGAGAGCGCAATGGTCAGTTGCTTCAATGAGCCCCACATGATGAAAATTAAGTACTGGTTTGTGCCACTGTGAGAGGCCAGGAGGGATCCCTAAGATCCAGCACCAAGTCTCTCTATGCATTGCCCTTCTGGGATTGGCCTGGCCCATAGGAGGGCAGGAAAATACCTTCTCCCTTCTGTCCTCAGCCCCCAACCCCCCACCACTCTTTTGCGTCTGGAAGGCCAGCAAGTGAAATGTGTTTCTTGAGCTTAAAGCTTTGATCCTTGTGAAAATGAAAATCTCTGTGGGAGGGTCACAGTTTAAACTGATAACTGGTTATTTACACTTGGTTGTGAATGAGTATCATTCCCCCCCCCCCCACCCCCGCCCCCGCCAATGGAATTAAATCAACAGGTATTCATTCATCCTGCTTGAAGATTGGATTAGGGCGGGAGCTGCCAGCAGCAATGATGTATTCGAAGAGGGGCCTGGTGGGCCACTTATGAGCTCCTGAGCCTTGTCTGGGCAGGTCTCCCCTGGGCTTTTGGAACTAGATCTCTAAGGCAGCTCCCGGTCCTCTGACGTGGGTCCAGAAAGGAGTCACTGACGGCCGGCTTCATGGGCATGCGACCTGAGCCGGCGCACGGGGCCCTGAGTTGGTGTAGTGCTCTCCTGTTGCCGTCTTATGAAGGATAACTTTTGAACACAGGACCCACGTTTTCATTTTGCCTTGCGCTGGCAAAGCAAGTAGCTGGTCTTGGTGGGGAGGTGGGACGCAGGGAAGGGACGCGAGGACAGCAGTGCTTCCGTAGAAGCTGCTCCCCGCCCTCCCACAGGCTAGCTCAGGACTCGCCTCCTGAGAAGGCCGTTTCTGAAGGAGCCCACCCGCCCAGATCACTCAGCTCCTGCACAAGTCTGCAGACAACAGATCCGCTCGGCACGTCTTTGGCTTGTTGGTGATGCTCAGGGAGGAGTCGGGTGGCTTCAAGTGCGTGTCCCCACTTCCCTGCTAGCCCCTCTTGAGCTGCCTCTCTTTTCAACCCGCCCGGTGGGAAAACATGGCTTTGAAATCACACGGTCCTGGGCTTGAGTTCCGACCTCACCTCTTATAAGTGGTCTGATGAGGGGAAGATGCCCTATGAGGGTGCCCGCCTCCCACCCGCCTCCCTGGGCTGCTGAGAGGGCACAGTGAGATCAGATGAAAGGCAGGCAGCTAATAAATGAAGGGGTCTTTCTTCTTGATTTGCAGAGCCTCATCTCCTCACCTCTAAAGTGGAGAAATCACCCCTAACCTCTAGGTCAGTGGTTCTCAACCTTCCTAATGCCGCGGCCCTTTAATACAGTTCCTCATGTTGTGGTGACCCCCAATTTCATTGTTACAAATTGAACATAATTAAAGCATAGTGATTAATCACAAAAACAATATGTAATTATATATGTGTTTTCTGATGGTCTTAGGCGACCCCTGTGAAAGGGTCATTTGATCCCCAAAGGAGTCACGACCCACAGGTTGAGAACCGCTGCTCTAGGTGGTCAGGCATTTAGATACCTTATCAGCTAAAAATACTCAGCCCTCTTCACCCCCCGCCTCCCCATCCCAGGAAGCAATCCCCTCCTGGCAGACCAAGAGTCATGCCCAGCAGGAGTCCCACAGGTGGAACGGGCATCTCCAGGGGATGATGCCTTGTGAGTCTCTAGCATCTGTTGAGCCCTTTGGGGTTGAGTTACATTTTCGCTTGGCAGTCTAGTACTCAGGAGAGAGAGAGAGAGAGAGAGAGAGAGAGAGAGAGAGAGAGAGAGAGAGAGAGAAAGATGAGAAGAGGGGGAGGGGTTATAAAAAAAACCAACAAAAAAACCCCCAAAGGCTCCCAGGGCTCTTTGGACTTGGAATGGCTCTGTGGAGACCAGGGAGATGCACACAAATCAGAAACACATGCACGAGGCTTCCCTCCCAGCATGCACAGCTCCAGAATGAAGGCGCTGAGCCCTCAGCATGCTGTTTCAGGCCTGGCCGGGCTTGGGCTGGGGAGGATGTGAAGACAGAGCTGCACCTGTGCCCTCTTGTCCAATCCAGGGTGAAAGGGGAGAAGATGGGAACAGTGGCTGGATCTACAGACTCTTGGACTCCGGAAGGTCTTGAGACCTTGAGAGCCCCTGGATCAGGCGGCCAGGAGAAGCTTCATGAGGCAGTGGAAAGGGCACCAGCTTTCAAGTTAGGCAGACTTGGGTTGGCATCCTGGCTATGCCTCTCAGGAGCTGTGTGACTTTGGGTAAGTTACTTAAGCTCTCCGTGCCCGAATTTTATCATCCGAAATATTGAGGACCATGATCACTATCCCAACAGGCTTCTGTGAGGATGAGACCAAATTTGGCATTTTGTTTATTTATTTAATGACGAATGGATTGGGCCCCATATACGTCTTTTCTTTCCAGAAAAGATATGACAGCTTTCTAAAAGAGATTCAGTACATTAAAGAAATCAAGGCAAAGGGGTAATAAGAGTTGGACAGAAATATGGATCTAGGACAGTGTGAATGCTCATACCTGGGCAGCATGGAGCCTTGCACAATGATTAAAGTCATTGAGTACAGTTGTCTGGGGGCTTCTGGTTGGTCAAAGTAAAGCAGAAAGCATCATTTATAAGATTCGTGCTGTTTATTTGAAAAATGGTTTCTGGGAAAGCAGCTTTCTTTGGCACAGAGGCCTCAGTCATTTTTCCCAGGGGTCCTCTTAAAGGATCCCAGATTGGGAATAAATGGACAGCGGCTCTTTGTTGCATTCGGTGTCCATGGAAGGTGTGGGAAAGAAGAGTGCACCTGCCTTGGGTCTCAGCACATAGTAGGTGCACTCTCCAACGGTCTGCACATCGTGTCTGAGGGAGATTGTCTCCTTGCAGGAGAAGGACTAGTGATCTAGTGAACACTTTTATCCCACTTCCTGTTACCCGTGGCTTGGTTTCACCTCTTGCAAACCCAACCTGCCCCTCCTCTCTGGCTGCCAGTCTGATGCCTTTGTTAGGGGCACCTCTTGGTGCCTCTGAGATGGGGGACGATGCAGACCCACCGGGCTGCTCTCAGGAAACCCGAACCCTGCTCTTGGAACTCGGCGTGCTTGGCTTAGTGACATTCCATCTCTCTGGGTTGTGTCCCAGGGAGGAAACATGTGGCCATTCTCTAATAGCTCAAGCCTAGCTCCCTCCTGCCTCCCTCTCTTTGTCTTTCCTTCCTGAGCCAATGAAAGGCAGAGTGAATGAAGCTTTCCCTTCTGATGGGAAAACTCACTCCAGCCCTGTAATGAGCTAGAATAATTGATTTGTCGACGAAAACCGAGGCTGTGGAATTGATGCTTAGTGTCAAAACAGCCCGGACCACTTTGGTACCAATTCATCGCCGCCGGAGGGGAGCCATTAGGCGGGAGCCCAGTGAGAAAGGCGCAGACTGGGGTGGACACATGAAAAGGTTTGATTGTGCTCAAGCTCCCCAGCAGGGCTCTGCCCCGTTGGGATCTGATTTCTGTGCTCCAGCTCGAAGGGCCTGGCTAATATTTGCTTTCTCCCCTTTCTCATGAGGGTAGAAATAACTTGGCAATTGCCACATGGTGGCTACTATTTGAACGTGGATATGAACTTAATCTGGAGTTATGCTACTCTTTAAATACGTAGGGACTTAGCTGAGGCCTTTGTGTGCTAAGGATGCGATGGACAGTGAACAATGGAATTAGAAAAGAAAAAGGATTCTTGGCCTCCCTTTCCCCACCCAACCCCCCACGTCCATCCCCTCATCTTCTGACTGCAGCTCCCGATGAGCAGGAAGGTATTCTGACACACATGGACAGGCACCAGTGGGTGGAGGAGAAAGCGAAAGGAGCTCAGAATCAGATCCACAGAGGATGTTCAAGTCCTGGCTTCTTCCCCAGGAGCCATGCAAATTTGGCTGAGTGTTTAAGAACTCCATGTTCTCTTTGGTGAAATGGAGCTATGGACACCTTCTCCACAGAACGGATGTAAAGATGAAATGAGATATAGTGTATGTGTAAAGCTACTGCCATAATACTATTATTTTATGAAAATGCCATTGGCCTTTTCCCAAATATATTCCCAAAATGTTCACAAAGAATTCTGAATGGGTCTATTTCCTATAGCAGTGGTTGGCAAACTGCGGCTCGGCAAACCGTGGCTCATGAGCCACATGAGGCTCTTTGGCCCCTTCAGTGTGGCTCTTCCACAAAATAGTGACTTCTGCGCATGGGCCAGGAAGTTTCAATCGCACTGTACGTGCGCACCTGCATGTGGTATTTTGTGGAAGAGCCACACTGAAGGGGACAAAGAACTGCATGTGGCTCTCGAGCCGAGGTTTGCCGACCACGGTGACCTATAGGATGAACCCGGGTTCTTTAATCTTGATTAGTTTCTTGTAGAACTAGAGCAGACAAAGGAGTTGGGCTCTGTCCTGTTGTCCAGAGAAAGGGCCCAGAGAAGAAGGGTGCTTGAACCATCGTATGGGCCAAATGCCACTGTTAAACTCTGCAATTGGCTTTATCCCTCCAACAACTCAAGGTGGTAGAGGGCACATTTTTATTTGAAAGATTAGGAAGCAAAATCAGCTATATGGAGCCACTTGTCCTAGGTCACACAATGACTCAGAGCCCAGTTCCCATCTCATGGCTTCCATCTTCCAAGATGCCACTTACTTCTGGCGGTGGCAAGACAAGGCTGGGGCCCTCTCTCTCCATTGCCACTCAGAGGCCTGGCCTTGGGCCTCTCATTGTGTCATTGTTGGCTTATTTCTCAGATATTTATTAAGCGTTTACTTTATGCCATTCACTATGGGAAGTAAAAAGGAGCAAGGCAGGTTCTTGTCCGCAAAAAGCTGACAGTTTATTTAGAAAGACAGAGCCCAGCTGGCATGGCTCAGTGGTTGAGCGCCAACCTATGAACCAGGAGGTCACGGTTCAATTCCCGGTCAGGGCACATGCCCGGGTTGTGGACTTAATCCCCAATGTGGGGTGTACAGGAGGCAGCCGATCAATGATTCTCTCTCATGATTGATGTTTTTATCTCTTTCTCCCTTCCTCCTTGAAACGTTTGGGAAGCAGTGTTGCATGCTTCTCTTTTGTCCCTTAGCTGTCATGGTGCTACCACGCACATGGATGGGACTATGCACAGAGTAGGTGAGCAGAAAATGTCATCTGAATGAATACAATTTCTCTCCCCCGAGTCATTTACCAAATGCCAGAATTCCCACGCTTGCTTTCCCTGAATGTAAGACATCATGTCATCAGCGAACAGTCAGCCCCGGATTGATGGCCAGGAGCCTGCTCCAGAGTCAAAGCTGTGGCTGTGGGAGCCAGAATCCAGCCTCGGTCACAAGGAGAACAACCACAGCCAGGAGCTGTTGAGGCTGACTCAGGGCCAGGACGTGTCTGCAGTCACTGAAGCCTCATGACTACTGAGGAGGTGGGCATTCACACTGTGCTGATCTACAGATGAGGAAACTGAGACACAGTGAGGTTGTGGGTCCACATCTCCATGCACATAAGAGGGAGGGCAGACTCGGGCCAGGCCCCAAGGACAACCTGATGATGCGTGGACACCTGCCCAGGAGGCCACTGGGGACTTGGGTCAGAGGGTCCCCTGAGCAGCTTCAGGAGGAAGGGCAGGAGCAGGAAAGTGCCCAGGGTTCCCAGGGATGGCCCTGGCACACCCAACCCCCAATCAGCTCCATGCCTGCCTGCCTGCCTTTTCCACATCTTCTCTGATGGGCACCAGTCAGGGTCTCAGAGAGTGGCCTCCGAGACAAGGCAGGCGCTGAGGAGCCCTCCCTTGCTAAACGCGCACTTCCTAGGTCCAGGAGCACCCTGAGAATTTCTGGCAAGTGAATGGCCTCAGAGTGGCTGGCTGTTTACTTTGCTGAGAAGAGATGTCTTCATCTTTCTTTCTCTGTTTCCTTTTCTTGTGATTCTTCCACCCTGCTCTTCCTCTTTTGATTCCTCAGACTTTTCTACCTCCTTTCCCCTTTCACACCCTATTTCCCTTCCTCTTTCCCAGTCTCTGCTCTGTTTTCCTCCTTCTCTTCTCATGGATTTTGGAAGCATTGTCTTTTATACACACATACAGATACATCTATAAACACATATATGTAGATATATATATTCTCTTTTGTCCCTAGCTCTCTCTCTCTCTCTCTCTCTCTCTCTCTATATATATATATATATATATGTAGTAGCCCTGTGCATGAATCTGTGCGCCAGTAGGTCGCTGCCGCCCTCCTGTAGCTCTCCGCCCACTGCCCTGTCCTCCTGTAGCTCCCCCCACTCCTCTCCCTCCCCCCCCCCCCTCATAGCTTGCTGCCCTGACCCTTCCTGTAGCTCTCCGCAGCCCGCTTGTACCTTGCTGGCCCACCGTCTTGCTGATCCGTGATCTGGCTGTGACGTGCTTGGTCATTATGCCTCAGGGCTTAACAGCTAATTAGCATATTCCTCTCTTATTATATAGGATGATGTAAGATTGCTTCACTATGTATTATATACTAGAGGCCCGGTGCACAGATTTGGGCACCGGTGGGGTCCCTCAGCCTGTCCTGCAGGGATCGGACCAAAACCGGCAGTCTGACATTCCCCAAGGGGTCCCGGATTGCAAGAGGGCACAGGCCAGGCCAACGGACCCAATTGGTGCAGGAATACGTGCACTGGGCCTCTAGTATGCATATAAGATCTTTGGTTATCTCTTCCTGCCCTCCCTCCTCACCCCTTCTCTCTGAGATTCATCAGTCTGTTCCATGTTTCAATGCCTATGCATTGAGAGTCTGCCCCTGGTGGTCAGTGTGTATCATAGCTACTGGTCGAACAGTAGAATGGTTGAACGGTCAGACACTTAGCATATTAGCCTTTTATATATATAGATGTGTGTACAAACGAAATATATGTATGTGTGTGTGTGTATATATATATACATATATATACATATATACATACATATACATATATATACATATATATACATATATATACATATATATACATATATATATGTAGGTGTACCCATATACCTATATACACACACATATATATAAAACCAATGTAATTACACTTCTGGATATGTCCTTGTGCTAAGAAAGTGGGAGTTCCAAAAGGTCTGGGAATCAAAGTCTGGCCAGGGCCCTGTGGGAAGTTTAAGAGTAGGCAGCACAGTGGGTGGGGAAAAGACAACTCCACAAAAGCATGGGCTTTTAGTGTTAGAGATCGCTTGTGCTGGTTTCTTCTTGCAGATACTAAGGTGCTGTGTGGCCCTGGGAAAATTACCTTACTTCTCTGTTTCTTCTTCGTGTGGAAAATAAAACATACAATATTATACAGGCATGTATTGATGCTCAAATGAGAAAAATGTATTAGGAAAAAACAAATGTGAGCCATTATTTCAGTGATGAGTTTTTATTTTTCACTCCTCCCCAGTTTGAAGTAATTGTGTGCGTGAAGGAGGGGCAGAGAGAGAAGAGGGTGGGAAACCTTCCCTTCATAAAAAAAGGAGAGTGGTTTTCCATAATTCCGGTTGGATTGCTCACTCTCACTGTCTAAGGGAATAATTCCTTAATTTTCTTTTAACTCATGCCCAGCTGAAGATTTGTCTAACTTTCAGTAATTTGTATAACTAAAACAAAACCTGGTTCTCTTTTTCCTGAGTATAATGTTATTTTGCAACACCCAGTATGCTTTCTCAAACTCCCCCTCCTGGAATGTGGAATTGCCCAGGCCTTGCCGATAGAGAATTTATCCTGAATGGTCCTGAGACCTTGGCTCAGTTGCTCATCTTTTCTGACCTCCCCATTTCCCCTTCTCTGAGATGAGGGTCAACGATGCCTCCCAGGCACCTACAAGGCCTGAGGTGAGGAGCTGAGGTGGCCAGAGTCAAGCATCCCTCATCCAGAAGGGGGTTTCTGGCCCGGCTCCGGCCAGCCCCGCAGTCCAAGCAGGCATCCCTTGGTGAGAACAGTTGCTCCTTGGGGACTGTCTCCTGGAGATTTAGTGTGATATTTTTTCTCACCCTCAGGAATCTGGCCAAACTCCAGGGCCGCCTATCATGAGCAGTCTTGTTTGCTTGCAATTTACGGAGTTGTGAGGGGTAAAGGACTGGCTTTGACTATTCAATCAGTCGGGTGGGGGCGGGGAGCTGCCTTAGGCCAGAGGCTGGACTTTTCCCTCTCCTTAGGAATCAGGGCCTTCACCTGTGGGATTCAGTGGGCGTGTGGGAGTATGTGTGTGTGTGTGTGTGTGTGTGTGTGGCGGGGGGGGGGGGGGGTGGTGCAGGGGGAAGGGGAGGAAGGAGAGAGTGTATTACTTTTCTGGGTGACTATTTAGTGCCAGCCGCTGTCTTGGTAGATGTCCTCTTATTCCATTTTCTGTCATGCTGTGTGGAGGCACAATTAGCCCCATTTTACAGATGGGGCCACTGAGGCTCTGAGAGGGTATATAATTTTTCCCGGCCATGTGCTTAGCAAGATTTGCACCTAGATCTGTGGCCTCTGAAGCACAGGTGAGAATATGGGAGGGAGAGAGGAATGTTTCCAGGGGGGTAACAGAGCAAATATCTGTCTAAGGCCCTTCTTCCCTGTTCACCCATTTTCTTGAGTAGAATAAATTGAGGAGATGGTGATAGTGGCGGCCTGACTCCTGATTGTGCCCAGGTGTCTTGGGATTTTGGAGCCTGTGGTTCAGGGGCCGGCCATGTAGGATGGGCCTTTCTCTCCCGACGCTGCAGATGGTCATCCCTGCTAAGGGTTTGGAGAGGTGGGTTTTGTCCCTGCTGGTCTTCTTTCTGACCTTCACAGGCCTTTGTCCCTTGTTCTGGGATGTCTTGCACAATGGCCATGAGGTAAAATGAGAGGAGGCAAGAAGAGGGAGTAAAAAAGAGTGTGGCCAAAACCGGTTTGGCTCAGTGGATAGAGCGTCAGCCTGTGGACTGAAAGGTCCCAGGTTCGATTCCGGTCAGGGGCATATACCTGGGTTGCGGGCACATCCCCCGTGGGAGATGTGCAGGAGGCAGCTGGTCGATGTTTCTCTCCCATCGATGTTTCTAACTCTCTATCTCTCTCCCTTCCTCTCTGTAAAAAATCAATAAAATATATTTAAAAAAAAAAAAAAGAGTGTGGCTTTTAGAATCTCACCCATCTGGGCTTAAACCATGTCCTGCCACCTCCCAACTATGTGGCTTCTGCCAAATCATGGTAGACTTTGGAGCTTCAGTTTACTCATCTGTAAAATGGGGGTGATAAGTCCCCTCTGCCTCAGAGGAAAGAGATGAGGAGTGGAGGAAGAGCCTGGGGTGGAGTCCAGCTCAGAGGAGGGACGCAGCAGATGCTGGAGATTTTTTTTTTTGGTGGGAGAGAAGACATGGGCTCTGGAGATCCATCAGCAAAGCGAAGTCCCACCCTTCCCCGCCCCCAGCTTTTCAGACTTAATAGCAAGAGACATACATCCCATAAACACTAACCTCCACTTGGAGAGAGAGAACAAGAAAGGGGAAAAGGAAGCTCTGCAAACAGTTAGTCACCACCAGAGTGATGCTCAGAGTCATCCTCTCGAAATGGCTTCTGGGTGAGGAGATCACTCCCAGAGGCTCCTCCCATCGCCCCAGCTCTGCGCTGGCTGCAGGGACCCAGTTTGGATGCGGGGAGGGGACAGTGAGGCCTCTGCGTCACTGGTCACTGGCTGCAGGGGCAGGAAGAGCCACCAGGCGGGGGCTCCCCGCTGCTGTCTGGAGTTGAGGGACGGAGCCCACTGGGCGTTCCAGAGCCAACGAAACAGAAACTCTCCAAGTTCACAACTGGGGAGAAACACTTACCCAGTTTGTTTTTAATCAAACTCCCCACGCTGACACTTGGGCTCCATTCAACCATTTAAAAAGTTCCACTAGCAAATAAACACTTAGCCAAATATTTGCCCTTATGTGTTTTCAATAGTAAATACCAGCTATATTGCTCATCTCCTTATATCACCCTGACTGGGCCCGCCCCTCGTTGCTCTGAGCCCAGTGGCCTCTCCAAGGATGGGTGGGAACCCCTTGCTGACCTCCCACCATGGACCCAAGAGTAGATGACTTGGGCCCTGGTGAAAAAATGCCTCCCCCCCCCCTCCCCCCCCCGCCGCCTCCCAATCCAGTAGGACAGACTTGCTTAAGATCTTTGTGTGGAATTTGTACCGATGTGTGGCATAGCTCCCAGGCCCTGAAATGTAGTCCTGTTCCCCCCCCCCCCTCATGTGGGCCCTGCTCCCACCTTCCCCAGTGCTCAGCAGCTGGTCTGCAATCATCAGCACCCCTCTGAGGAGTGGGCTTGGGAACTGGAGGAGCAGAAGGGGAGTGAGAGCGAGAGAACAGGGAAGGGCTTCAGTTTTCACGGGTGCGAGAGGGTGTTTGGGACCTTAGTTACACAAAACGCAATTCCACACCGATGCACACACATGCACACAAACACACACAAAGACAGCATCCCGACAGCAACCATGGTATTGGTTAGCATCCCTGGGTTGCAAGCAATGGATTCTTCTATTAAAATAAGTGAGAGGAGTTCATAAGACAAAAGGCTGAAAACCCAGGTTGGGGAAAGACAGTGCTGCTCCTGGAAAGAACGTCCTCCTATCATCTTCAGTCTCTGACACTCTGCTTATGAATTAAGTTCCAGAAAGGAACTTGCTGGTTGGCCTTGGTAGGGTCCTGTACCGCTCTGTTGACCAGGGGAGGATGGGACACCTTCATCAACAGTCCCTCACGGCTCCATTGCATGGCTTCTCAACTTCTTCACATCCCAACACACGTAACGAGTGATATTTGTAAGACATGACGGGGTGAAAGGATAAGGCCACCTAGGGCTGTAAGTCACGGCTGGGCTGAGGGACTCAGCATCTCAGCACACCTGCACCCATGCAGAACAATTGTTGGGAAGCTCAGCTGTTTCCTAGAAGGAGAGGCAATTCCTCAAAAGACAATCGGGATGCTATCAGCAAGAGCAAAGGGCAAGGAGACTGAGTACCCACCCCCTCGTCAACATGCACCAAGGCCTTGGTCATCATCAATAAAGCAATCAGAGCTGCTCTTCTGCCTCTCATTCCAGCCACAGAGTATTAAATTTCCCCACCTAATTCCTCTTTCAGTAAAGGGACAGCAAACAAATGCATTTATACCTCTGCTCACATACCACAAATCTGTCCTTCAAAAGACTGCGGGCACTTGAGGGCCCAGTCTCTGACTCATTGGTTTTCATTGGCACCTAGGACATAAATCAGTCTTCAAAACAGACCCCAAACTCAGCTGAAACCTGTGCTCCAGACGGTCCACTCCCAGAGCCCCAAACACACTCTGCTGTTTACAGGTCTGCTTGGGGGGCTCTCCTTCTGGAGATCCATTAGCAAAGAACTCTACTGAAGGAGATGCCTGATGCATATTCATAAAATGAATGGCCTGGCCGGTGTTGCCCAATGGTTGGGCATCAGCCTATTAACCAGGAGGTCACAGTTCCATTCCCATCAGGGCACATAGCCAGGTTGTGGGCTCAATCCTCCGTAGGGGACGTGCAGGAGGCTGCTGATCAATGATTCTCTCTCATCGTTGATGTTTCTGTCTCTCACTTCCTCTCCTATCCTCTCTGAAATCAATAAAAGAAATATATATATACATATATATATATATATATATTAAAATGAATGAAGAGAGAGCTAGGGTGGATTCTCCCCAAACAGTAATCAGGCCTAAGCACCAGATAATCCAAAGAGGTTCATAGTATTCTTTGTTTTTCAAGGCTTGACATCTGGAATCTCTTAGGAAAACTTGATCTAGTCTGCCATATTCTTGGGCTGGCACAACCACAATGTTGAGGGTGTCTGCCAACTGATAACCTGTGAGAAATTCAGGCAGAACTACTCTGAGATGGCCAGATGCATTGATGCAGGACTTGATTTACAAGACATTCTAATGAAGTCTCGAGAATGGAGAAGACTGACCGGGGGAGAGTTTACCAGTATTAGGTAATTGCACTTTGTATTATTCTGTTGAATCTTTTCAGCAAACCTTTGAGGTAATGTAATAATTCCCATTTTGCAAATGAAAACACTGAGGAGTGATTTAGAACTATACCTGGGTTTGTGTTGAAATAACTGGTGTGAGGCAGAGCTGGGACTCAATCTCAGGTTTTTTATGCTTTCTATACCCACCCCCCCTTGGCCTGTGCTTTCAAAGGGTCAGTGATTTTGTGGGGGAGATGATTTTGCAGGTTGGTTGGTAACAAAATTAATTGACACGCCATCACATTTCTTACTACATGAGAAAAAGAAGCTCCTATTTGGTTAAGGTGATGTTATGTGTGGCTATGATAATCCCATATCCATAATAATAAAAGCATAATATGCTAATTAGACCAGACAGCCAAATGACCTTCCAGATGACCTTCTGGCCAAGCCCCTTACATGAATTTTGTGCATGGGGCCTCTAGTAATATAATAAAAGTAGTGGATACATTTGCAGTAGATAAATAACTGGTAGTTATTATTAGGGTAATATACAGATGTACATTTAAAAAGCACTCAATTTATACAAACCTATTTTTATTGATGAGATAAAGGAATATTTTTTTTTTTAGTGTGTTTATATGTGTGAGTTTTATTTTTTTATTTGTTTATTTTTTTAAATTAAATCTTTATTGTTCTGATTACATTTGTTCCTCTTTTTTTCCCATAACTCCCCTTCTCCCAGTTCCCGCCCCACCCTCCGCCGTCACTCCCCACCCACTGTCCTCATCCATAGGTGCACGATTTTTGTCCATTCTCTTCCCGCATCTCCCATTCCCCTCCCCCTCCCCCCAAGAATAGTCAGTCCATTCCCCTTCTATGTCCCTGATTCATTGTAATCACCAGTTCATTCTGTACATCAGATTATTTATTCACTTGATTCTTAGATTCACTTGTTGATAGATGCATGTTTGTTGTTCACAATTTGTATCTTTACCTTTTTCTTCTTCCTCTTCTTAAAGGAAACCTTTCAGCATTTCGTATAATACTGGTTTAGTGGTGATGAAGTCCTTTAGCTTTTCCTTATCTGTGAAGCTCTTTATCTGACCTTCAATTCTGAATGATAGCTTTGCTGGATAAAGTAATCTTGGTTGTAGGTTCTTGGTATTCAGTACTTTGAATATTTCTTGCCATTCCCTTCTGGCCTGCAAGGTTTCTGTTGAGAAATCAGCTGACAGTCGTATGGGTATTCCCTTGTAGGTAATTGAGTCTCTTTCTCTTGCTGCTTTTAAGATTCTCTCTTTGTCTTTTGCTCTTGGCATTTTAATGATGATGTGTCTTGGTGTGGTCCTCTTTGGATTCCTTTTGTTTGGGGTTCTCTTCGCTTCTTGGACCTGTAAGTCCATTTCTTTCACCAGGTGGGGGAAGTTTTCTGCCATTATTTCTTCAAATAGGTTTTCAATATCTTGCTGTCTCTCATCTTCTGGCACCCCTATTATTCTGATATTAGTGCGCTTGAAGCTGTCCCAGAGGCTCCTTACACTATCTTCACACTTTCGGATTCTTTTTTCATTTTGCTTTTCCAGTTGGGTGTTTTTTGTCGAATCTTTGGTTTGATTCTTGTGCTCCTCTGGTCTGCTATTTGGTATAATATTCTTTATTTCAGTCCGTGTATGCTTACTTTCTAATTTCTTTATCGTAGCATCGAGGGTCTCATTAGTTTTCGTGAGGCTCTGCTCAAGTTTATAGCAAGCCCTCAAAATTGCGATTCTTAGCTCCATATCCTCCATTTCTGTCATGTTTTTTTGTCTCCGCATCTTTTATGCTTTCTTGGTGCACCCCCTTGTGGTCTTTGTGCGCAGTCTTGTTCTAGCCAAGCCTTAATTGTTGTAGTTAACACTAGAGGGATTTGACCACCAGGCCGACTGGCTGTAGGAATCAGCTGTCTTCTGGGGAGGCGCTAATCCAGCCTTTGCCTGAGGCGATCGGCAAATGGCTGTGCGCAGGGTTTGGGCGGGGCGGGATCAACAGGGCGGGCGGAGGGAGCAGTTATGGCCGCTCTCAGTCCCGTTCCCAGAGGCTCTGCTTCTCAGAACCCGGCAGCCGCTGCAAACCTCGGAGAGAAAGCTGCCCTCAGGTTCCAACTGATGCCGGATAATCCCGCTTCTCCTGTTTGAGTCTGGATCCCTAGAGACTCGCCCGGATCTGGAGCCCAGAGTCTGAGACTCACTCCCGACCGAAAACGACAACCGCGCCCTCAGCCACCAGCCAGCTTTCGCGCGCACCTCGGTACCTTTGTATTTTCCACACTGCGCCTCCTCTGAGCCTCGGTTTGCTGTTCTCTTTCCTTCTAGTTGTAGAGTCTCTCTTCAGCCAGCCTTCCTGTGGTTCTGGGTGATGTCCGTTCCGTCTTTTAGTTGTATTTTTGAAATGGTTGTTTGCGGCAGCGGTCTCCGGTGTTTACCTACGCTGCCATCTTGGTTTCTTTATCGATAAAGGAATATTTTAAAAAATTCTGCTTTGTTAATAATCCAATTAATTAATGTGTTTTTTATAGAAGAAATCGGGCCCTTTAAAAGAGTAAAAAGTAAAGATTTCCCACTGCCATCCCTTCAATACTTTTCTTCAGAGATAACATGTGTATTAGCTCCCAAATTTTTTCTATGCGTAGAGGATAGAACTCATCTAAACTTAATTACTTTCCAAAGGTCCCACCTTCAAATACCAATACATTAGGGGTTAGGGTTTCAGCATGTAATTTTGGGGAGACACAAACATTCAGTCCATAACACAACACATTCTATGAAATAGGTAACCTAGGCCATAGATACTTGCAAGTATTTCCAGGTGATACATTCCTAGAAGTGAAAGTACTGCATAAAGGGGCCATTTTGAACTTTGAAAGCTGTAACCAAAGCACCCTCCCAAAGTTTTGCACCAATTCACATTCCCACCAACAGTGCAGAAGGATATAATGGTAGGCACTTTACATTAGAATTATCTGCAGCATTTCTTCCAATAGCCAGATTTCTTGATACTTATGATTTCCTTGCATTAGACTGATGTGCCATTTTCCAGCAGTTTACTGACTAGATCCAGGCTGGCTGGGGCACGCGTACTACTTTCTGGGTCTGTCCTTTCCCTGAAGCGGAGCTCAGCTGGGCAGTGGTTGGTCTGGCTTTTCCCACAGGCCTGGAGGGGGTGTGGGTTGGTAATGGGGAGCCAGGCACTCTGAAAGGCTATGCCATGGGTTAAGATTTCATCGTTGCTCTCCAACCTCTCCAAAGGTCACTGCAGGATCACGTGAGTCCTGTGGGACATTGGGAGGTGACAGCTATAAGTATCAACTTCTTGAATGCAGAGGAGATTGTTGAATCTCAGTGTTTATATGTTGGAAGCAAAGAACTTAACGTGGAACAGTCAATAGGTCACCTTGATGAAGAGGCAGCGTGCTGGACCCGATGACCGTTTGAGATTCTTGAAATTCTCGTTCCTCCTCCTCTCACACTTTCCCTACAATTCTGGATGTCAGTTCCTGTCCATCCAACTTCCAAATCAGGAGTTGGCAAACTCTGGCCCATGAGTCACGTCTGGCCTGCAACCTCCTTTTGTAATAAAGTTTTATTGGAACACAGCCATGCTCATTTTCAGTTCATCTGTGGCTGCTTTTGCAACTGCAGTAGTTGCGACAGATTGCATGGCCCACAAACCTGAAATATTTACAATTTGGCCTTTTACAGACAAAGCATGCCGACTTCTGCTCTAAATGTCTTTAAAGTTTGTTCCCTCTTCCTCCCTATGAGCTCATTGCATCTTGCCTGGACTTCTGTAGTAGCCACTAAACTCATCATAGATGGAGTGAGCTTTCTTAAGTGCAAATGTAAGGGTGGCAGGCCCTCAAATACTTCCATTTCTCTTAAGTGCCTATGGTTTGAGTGTCTTGCCATATAAGGCCCACTGAGTCGCAGGCTGTTTGCAACCATTCCTCCGCTCTCATTTACTATGTGCCCCACAAATACTCAATGCTCAGTTAGTTCCTCTGTAGAATGGAGCAAATAACACCTCCCTGATGTCTCAATCCCTATAGATTATTGAGTTTCCCAAACATCCCACTCACTGTCTGAGCCCTTTGCCTTTTACCCGTGCTGGTTCCCTTGCCCACAGGGTCCCTTCTTGTGCCGCTTGTCAACTGCTGCTTCTTCAGTGATGCATTTTTGACTCCCTCGTTAACAAAGATATTTTGCTCCTTCCTCTTTGCTCCTAATAAACCACTCAGGGCTGCCTCCACTGTAGCACTTACATGGCATCATTTGTAATTATGTGTGTCCCTGTCCCTCCCACTGATCTGTGAACTCCAGCATGCAGGCAGCTTGTTCCAGTCTCCTCAGCATCTAACAATGCCTGGCCCCTACAGCTGCTAACGAAATGTTTGTTGAATGAACAAACACCAATATTCATTGAGCTCTTGCTCTGTGTCAATGTGTTTTTCAGAGTCTTTACAAAAGCCCTGTGACATAGGTGCTGTTATATCCCCACTTTATAGATGTGGCAACTAAGGGCACAGAGGAATCACACGCCAACATCACAGAGCTTGCCAGGATTTGAACCTGGCAGTTGGGCTCCAGAGCTCAAGCTCCAACTCCTGTGTAACAGTGAGCCAATGAATGAATGAACAAACTCCGTGAGCCTGACTGGCATGGCTCAGTGGTTGAGCCTCTACCTATGAATCAGGAGGTCACGGTTCAATTCCAGGTCTGGGAGAGCAAGTTGGAAGTGGCCATGTGTTATATGACCTAGCCTTGGCAGTCATTTCCATGATAGCCTATGGCAGGGGTCCTCAAACTTTTTAAACAGGGGGCCAGTTCACTGTCCCTCAGACCGTTGGAGGGCTGGACTATAGTTTAAAAAAAAACTATGAACAAATTCCTGTGTACACTGCACATATCTTATTTTGAAGTAAAAAAACAAAACGGGAACAAATACAATATTTGTATTTGCATGTGGCCTGTGGGCCATAGTTTGAGGACCCCTGGCCTATGGGTTCTGCAGGTCTGCCCTGTTCACGCAGGAGGGGGCTGTATGAGGGTGCGAGTGTGAGATTGTTGGGAGCTACCTTGGGATCACAAGTGGGCCTTGAGCTAACTGGGGGCAGACTAGGCGTGTTGTGAAGGAAAGGATGTGAGGCCTGGAGACAGAAATGGATCAACGAATACTTGCTCTGCCTGCATTCTGAGATGAGCCTCAGTTTCTCATCTAGAACACAAGGCTCGTCATCCCTTCCTGGTGGATAGCAGTGAAGGTCATTTGAGAGAAGGTTTGTAAAATGCTTCTTTGAACTCACAAAGCACTATGGTACAGTGTTGTAGAAGGAATCAATGGGAAGTTCTCTATTTCTTTTTTTTTTTTTAATCCTCACCCGAGGACATTCTTCTCCATTGATTTTTTTTTTTTTTTTTTTTTTAGAGAGAGTGGAACGGAGGGGTGGGGGTGGGGGGATGGATCGGAAGACAGAGAAACATCGATGTGAGAGAGACACATCGATTGGTTACCTCCTTGCCTGCAAACCGGCCAGGGCAAAGTTCGCTATTTCATCGGGAAGTATAGACTTGATGAATCTAGGAGGACCTCATGAAAGACACTTCATCCTTTATTTCTAGGGCTGCCAAACTCCAATAAATAACACCTATTGAGCTTCTACTTCTACATCTGTATGTCAGGAGAGGCACAATCCTTTCATTTCAATCTTTCAACAATGCTGGAAGGGGGATCCATACACCGTACTGTAGGGAGAGGAAACTGAGGCTTGGGGAGATTAAAGAGCTTGCTGTGAAAATGGGGGAGTTGGGGTACAACCCTGAAGGATGACAGTGAGGCAAGTGACAGGTGGGCTTGTAGGACCTGAGCCATGTCCCCACCCTCCCCATCCATATCCGGGACCTGAGATGTCCTCCGGGCTGGGTTTTGCAGGTCCGTGGCAAGGGGAGGGTGGCCGGGGAGTAACAGGGCCTCTCCTACCCTGCACATCCCTACACCCTTAGCCCTCAGTTGATGAGGGGTCTTCCAGTGCGTGTGTGAGTGTGCGTGCATGTGTGACCGGCCCGGCAGCTGCTGCCATCCTAAAGCTGGGGATTAGGGTGACGAGGCCCACAGAGCCCTCCGGAGCTGGCTGCAGGCCAGAGCCACACGGGGCCCTGGGCTCCTGGGAGTTTGGATCCCAGGCCATTCTCGGAAAAGCATTTGCAGCGAGGCCACTCCAGGTGCCAGGCCTGGCCATCAATCCCTCACTCTTTGGAGCAGCGAGTTTATAAAGTAGCAATTAAATAAGAGCTCTGTAAGTGCTTCTGGGAACTGCCCTGAATGCATTTTCCAAACATAAATAACGGGGACCTCCACTCCGCGCAGAGCACATGCCCAGCGGAGAGGCAGCCGCACCGAGAAGAAGGGAGCCCTGTTGTGCCGACAGCCGGGCTACGTGTCCCGGTGTGCATGCGCGCGCCGTGTAGGTGGCAAGTCCATTTGTCTTGCCTGTCTGGGTGGCATGTCAGCCTGCCTGGACGTGTCGTGGCGAGAGACTGGTGGCCGTGACTCACTTTGCTGGGGGAGGCAAGAGATCACCGGGCTGTTCCAGAGAGAGTGGTGATGATCGCAGAAGCAACAGCGATGACAGCGAAGATTCACTGAGCACTTATTATCGGCCAGGAGCCCACAAATCCCACATTATTGACAGGTTGGGAGACGTCCTAGGTGACAGCCTGTAACATCTTACATCTCTTAGGCCCTCATTATATGCCGGGTTCTGTTCCAATTGTTGTACATGGATGAACTGACTTAGTCTCCCAACAAAAGTGGGAAGTACGTATTCTTATTATCCTGCTTTGTAGGGGAGAAGCTGAGACACAGAGAAGTTAAGTCTCTTGCCCAGAGCCAGCATTCGGGCTCTTAACCCCTCCTTGGGCCGCATCCTAGCACCGGACCTGAACCCTGATACCAGGTGCCACACTGTGTTCTCAGTTCAGGGTTGATGACTGTCAACTGTCCCAGCCCAAGGTCTGAGCAGCTCAATCTGGTTCAGAGAACAGCATGGGACTAAGTCCTCCCCACCTGCTCCTTCCCCTCAGGGGGCCCTCCTGGTCCCATCTCTCATGATGCATGATGCATGCATGGGGGTTAGGGAGCCTCCACCCTCTGCATCCTCCTATCCACATTGCTGGCGCCCCCACCCACCACGCCAGCTCTGCTCTCACACCTTCAGGCCTTTGCTGGTGCTGGCCCGTCCTCCTGATGCTCTTTCCCCACCTGTCCACTAGGAAATTAAAAAATGCCAAGGCATTTTAAGTCTCAGAGGAAGGGTCACCTGATCTCAGGAGAATTTGTGACCATCACCTCCTCCCTCCCCCCCACCAGCCAGATGAATACATTGCATATGCTTCTTCTTCTTTTGAATTTTTTAAATTGATTTCAGAGAGGAAAGGAGAGGATGAAAGAGACAGAAACATCAATGATGAGAGAGAATCATCAATTGGCTGCCTCCTGCACGCCCCCTACTGGAAATCGAGTCTGCAACCTGGGTGTATGCCCTGATTGGGAATCGAACCGGTGACCTCTTGGTTCCTGAGTCAACACTTAAACCCTGAGTTACACAACCCTACACCCAGCTGGGCACACACTCTTATTCTTGTTGTTCTTCTAGATGTTGGTGGGTGGATAAGTGGAGCTAATTTCCAGCAAAGGAGGATATTTGGATCCTGCCTCATCCTGGGTTCCCCAGGGCTCCGGCCATGACTAATCCCGCCCCATTAGAGCAGTGCAAGCTAGATGACTGATTGGAAATGACGTCAGCTCTGCCGTGTGACCTTGGCCAAGTCACTCTACTTCTCTGGGCCTTAGTTTTCTCATCAACAAAACAAGAACAATTACATCTTCCTGGCGGGGTTCTTCAGAAAGTTCAATAAGGTACAGAGAGCAAAGGCACCCAGCACACAATGGGTAATTAATCAATATTAGTGAAATGGGCTCTCGGGATAGCAGAGGGTGGGGATTACCAAGATGGCACCACGAACAGCCCTTTGCAATGCACGTCTCTGTGGGTTTATGAGTTTTGTTCGTAGTTGGGGCCCATTGCTCTCTGCAGAAGCCTCTCACCATCGCGGGCCCCTTCCCCTGCCTCTGTCGGGTGATAAAAGAGACTTCGCCATCAACTCCCAGTCACGTCACCACGAAAGGTGGCATTTCGTGAATGCTGTCTTCCCAGCAGGCTCTCACCCGAGGATCCCATCATAAAAACCCCATCAAGAATCCGGCCCCTGTTCATTCCTGAGCGGGGAGTCAGTGATTTCCCTGTCTCGGACTGCATCGAAGTTGCCAGTGATTAAGAAACTCATATATTTTCACACTCATTAAAAGAAACATGATATTCACTTTTCCAAGAAAAGCCATCCTTGTTTGTAGACCCTGTAATATATTGGGAACGCCTCTTAATTGGCTTCTAGGACTCAGTGTCAGAAGTCAGACCCAAGTTTGTTTATTGACACAAGGAAAAAAATAAAACGTCGTATAATTAGTTGAGTGACTGACTCTAAATTCAGTAACTCCCATCGGTATGTGGCCTTGTCAGGGTTTAAGATTCCATTTTGGGTTATGAAAGAGGCCGGGCCCGAGGTAGTCCAGACGCGGCTGCACTGCACCATAGCTATTGTACAAATGGGCTCAGTGTGCTGTTTGTGTTAAGATGGAAAACTTTTACATGTTTGATTTTTATGCAAGTCAATTAACTTGTTTTTTATAACGGTAAGGGCTTGCTTTGCAAATAAGATTACTTACCACTATAAATTATGGGAACATAGGGGCCTATTCAGACAAAATGTTACACACCCCTAACCCGTGCACCAGGCTGCATGCCGGCCTTCTGCAGGGGGGACAGCTGAGGCAAATGGACAGGGAGGTGAAGGAGGAGGGCGGGGTTATTTTGGTGCATTCTAAGGGGCCCTTCCAAGAGGGATGCAAACAGCGAGTGTGTGTGTGTGTGGAGGGGGGTCGGGGGGGTTGTCTGGGGGTGGGGACTGGGGAGCGAACCAGAATACTCTTCTCTGTGCTTCTTACCCCCACCTCAACTCTGCCCGGTTGCACAGACCTGGCCAAGGCCATCCCTTACATGGCAACGGAGGAATCTCTCTCTCTCTCTTAAAATGTTTGCTTCTTGGCGACAGCACATCCCCTGAAGTTTAAGTTTAGGGCAGGGCTATGTCCAGGCTTTATCCTCACTGTCATCTTGTCACCCCTCCTGCAATGGTGGCCCATGCTTATCCGGCTATCCAGTGAGCAACCCACCCCCTCCCACGATGCAGATGGAAGGGGCCAGGGCAGGGCAGAGGGAGGAAGAGGAGCAGGCATTCCTGCAGGCCGTGCTCAGGGGTGGGGAAGGTCCAGGCAGGCTTGAGAAAGAGGAGACTCCGTCTTTGGTCCCTGGGACTGACTCCCTGCCTGCATCTCCTTTGTGGAGGGCAGCATAGGTCTACACATGAGGTTTTCGGGGAAGTGATGCTGGGCCTCTTGGCTCTTAGGCTCCTTTGTGAGCCGGGATGGATTCCTTCCTGTTCTGGGTCTCAGGTTCTTGCTCCTCTGCTCCATGGAGGCAGAAACCCAGGCCTGGCCTACCTCATGGGGTGGGGCTTGTCATAGGTGATTCTCAATCAATAGGGAATTTTGCCCCCCCCCCCCCCCAGCCCCATGGACATTTAGCAATTTGTGGAGATATTTTGATTGCTACAACGGGGGTGGTGGTGGTACTTACATCTAAACAGGGATGCTACTAAACATCCTACAAGCACAGGCAGCCCTCACAACAAACAACTGGTCCAAAGTGTCCATAGTGTCAAGTTTGAAAAACCCGGAATACTGGCATTTTCCTGCTTGTCTGAGGCGCACGAGCAAATGGAGACCTTTTGGAGCTGACCAGTCTTTGGGACAAGATATTTGTGGAAGAGTCAATGTAGAGTACCTAGTCACTCAGGAAAGAAAGAGGACAGGATTTCATCAGAAGCAACAACCATATCATCCTTCACAATACACGGGAGGTTGCAGTGGATTTGGTGTTTTGGGGTGTATGTTATGCCACAAGGGCCCCATGGAAATCTATGGGAGTAGCTAGGGAAATGACAATTTTTACAGTATCCTAAAAAGGACTAGAATTTTCATTATTCTGATTCTGCTGATAAAAAAAAAAAAAAAATACCCGGGGCTTAAACGTATGAAGTCACTTGTCTAAAATCACACAGCCACGCCTCCCGTGCGGACCTTTCTCACGTCTTGGTGAAGGAATCAGGATGCATATTATCATATTATGAAACCATGGACTTGAGCAACAGTCAAGTGTCATTGTCAAATGTCATTGTCAGGCATGACTTCACCGCATTGGCAAATACTTCCCAAGGGAGGCCTTCCTTCTTAAGATAACCACACAGGTCCTCCACACACCTTGAGTACTTTGTACCCACTCACATTGGGTTGTAGGTCTTGGCCTCCATGTCTGTCACCTCTATTGACGCGGGGCTCTTTGAGGTTAGGGACCATATCTTAATCATCTTGACAGACCTCCTTGAGCTGTCGTTTCCTCTTCCGGAATATAGGAACAATGGCTCCTACCTCACCAGGTAGACCTTCATTAAATGTTTGTGGAACACCTGGATGAAATAAGAACACCGAGTTCCTCTTGTGTCCCTAGCCTCTTCCACCACCCCCACCCCTTCATCCTTCCCCCTGCTGGCTCCATGTCACATTTAGGTGCCAAAAAGCAGAGGAAGCAAAAGACTTGGGAGAGTGTGAGAAGCATTATTGAACTCTGAGGATTTTACCTTATTTGTTAAAGCACAGCTGATGGAAACCTGAGGATCACTGTATTAAGGGCCATTGGCCTTTGGGTATCCTCCTTTCATAATCAATGGAAACCAGGGAGACATTTCAATTTGCAAATGAATTTCTGCTCTGGCTCTTCAGATTATACAAGAAGTGACTGTCCTCACAGAGACGAAAATTTAGGTGGCCACTTGGTAGGCCTGGAACCCACAGATCTGTTAGTACCTGCCCTCCACACTTGTAGATGGCACGTTTCACATCTGGCCTGATGTGTTCCGCTCTGTGCCACTCATGATGCATGGACTCTGGATAGAGACTTCAAGAAAACTCTTCTGACAGCTTGGCCGTACTCTGTAGCTGAGGTCATTATACAATCAGTTCTATTCTAGACGCTGTGGGGTCATATCATAAAAGATAAGAGCTTTGTTCTTCAAATTATCAGTGCTTTTGAGGACATACCACTCATTCATTCATTCCTACCAAAATTTTTTTAGTGTCTTCCATGCAAACAGCTGTGTGCCCCTGGGCAAATTAACCTCCGTGAGTCTTAGATTTTTTTCTTTAATATCGCAGGAATAATAAAACACTCTTCATAAAGTACCCAGTTTCAGGCATGTGGTAGGTACTCAGAAAATAATAATTATTACTAGACTCTAAAAAAGCTGTGAATCTCCCAGTATCAGCAAGGCATAAAGATACTGAAACCAATCTAATCAGCAACATACAAATAAGGGTTAACTGATGCCTTAGTGCATATTGAGGATTCTAAACACAGTCTCTGAATGATCTTGGAAGGCTCACCAGAGGAGGCGAGACACAAGTCTCAAGGTAAACAGCATCCTAGATCTTAGAGCTAGAATCAAGATTAAGTACCGCTTGTCTCCAATCTGCCACACAAAATTATTGTTATTTTCTCATTTTTGAGTTGAAGGAACTGGAAGTAAGTGAACTAGAGAGTCTTACACCCATGAGTTAGATACTTTTAATATGATCTTTTCAAAAATGAAGAAACCGAGACATAGAGAAGATAAGTCTTTCCTAATGACACACATCGATCAGTAGTGGACCTCAAATGGAACTGACTCGCTCCACAGACTAGGATTGTAACCTCTACATTCAATGGGAACAGAGGCAACTGTGGGAAGAATATTGGATTTGGAGCAAGTTTAACCTGGCTTCTGGTCTGTGCTCCAGCGTGTGCTATCTTGTGAACCTGGGAAAGACACTGACTTCCTGGCCCCTGTTTTCCTTATCCAGGAGCTGGAAATGATGATGATATCCACTCTGTAGGACACTCAGAATGATAAATACGTATTTGAAGAGTTTGCCATGGTTCCTTAGAAAAAGTAAATTATACTTTGGATCTCCATAAGTTCTTCAAGTCATAAGAACTTTTGCAAACGTGACTGTGTGGGATTTGCTCAGATGTCCACTGAGTTATGCAAGGGATAGGTTTTTATCTCCTTTCCATAGATGAGAAAAGTGAGCGGGAGAGGGGGAAAAGGGTGATGGGAGCTCTTTTAAATTCTCCATTTATTTAGCAAATATCAGCTCAGCAACTGTTATGTTTCAGCATTACATTATCTTGAGGGGGTGTAAGGCTTGTCTCCATTTTTCCTGTATGAAGAACTGAAGCTCAAAGAGACTATAACTTGCTCATGTCGTAGAACAAATCATAAGCAGTGTTGGAATTTAAAACAAGGTACATGTGGACCCCAGACGTGCCCATGGTAGAGTGACTTACCCCAGGGCCACAAGGCAGTAAAAGGCACAGCCAAGGGAGGCTCCAACCCTAGTCTTTCAGGTTCAGATCCAGTTCTTTTTCACCCCCACATGTGAGTTAGGCCTTCAGAAAACTTGAATTCCAAATTCTAAGCAAGCGATGACTTATGCAAAAGGTTAGAACACCAGAACCTCCGAGCCAGGAAAGATCACCTGCCTTGAATAAACATGGGAACTCTTCCCATGATAACATTTGCTGCCTATAGGAAACCTTCCCAGACAGAAACGGATCCTATCTTCCCGCCAAAGTGGTTTGGAGATGGCTTAACTCAAGAGATTTAGGAAGCAGACCCACCTACAAGGGAGTCAATGAAAAGGGACCACTGATTTTGGCAAGTACAATCTACCACGAAAGTCTGTGAGGCTGATGGGTGTGGCCCTGGGATAAGTACCATCAGAAGGTCTATTGGGGTTTTGGGATAGAGACGATGACCTGAAGCCAGAGACATGGGATTCAAGCCTTGGCTTCTCCACTGTTGGCTGAATCACTCACTTCTTTGTGTCTAACCATCTTCCTCTGTAAAATGGGGGCAATAATGTCTCTTTTTTTTTTTTTTAATTGCCACCACGGGATTATTTGAGACTCTAAAGACATAAAAGGATGATTAAGTTGCATGATTACATGATTAAATAATATAGCTGATATTCTTTGTTAAAGAAAAAGTCATGGAAAATAGTGAAATGAATTGGAGAGTGAAAATATTTTCTGTACCACCAGAGAACATACAAAACCCGATGGGTTTAAACAACCTGGTCATTAAAAAAGTCCAGTGCATCCTGCTTGTGGTACTACCTTATGAACAAGATGATGATATTAATAATAAAAGTATAGTATGTTGCTGCTTGTAACACACTTCCACATATGGTTCTTATTTTTGATTCTCTGAGTTGATCATGCACTCTCTACTTTCTGACCTTTTTCAATGTTGTTACTGCTGCCTGGAATCTCTCTCCCCTCTCTTTGCCAGATTAGCTATTTACCCTTCAATATCAATTTAAGTATCTCATTCTCGGGGAAACAGTTCCTGACCCACTCTACTCCCAACCTGGGCGAAGAGCCTTTCTGAGTGTTTTCTGCTTCTATATAACTCAGGTTGTAACTGCCTGCTATTTGTATCTTCCCATCCTCTTTCCATAAGCTGGTGTTGTTGCTTGCATATCTCTGGATTCCCAATCTAGAACAGGGCTAGGCACATGGATCCTGCTCAATGGATATTGCTGTATGAATGAATGGATGAATGAATGAATGAATGAATGAATGAATTTGGTCTCCATGACAATTGCATGAGGAAGGTAGATAGGGCTGGAAGGCACCTAAGAGCTGGTCCAAGCCAACACTCCCCCTCAGATGAAGGAACCAAAGCTCCCATATTAAAATAACAGTCCTGAAGTCACCCCGCCTATTTGGTGGAACCACACTGGACACAGCCCTCTAACTGGTTCAAGCGTGTTCTTTCTGCCCACCTGGGTGTGGCTCAGCAGTTGAGAGTCAACCCAGGAACCAAGAGGTCACCAGTCCATTCCCGGTCAGGGCATATGCCCTGAATGTTGAATTAGACTCTACAAGGAGTTAAGATAGGCGTCTTAATCCTATCCTGTTACTAGCTGTCATCTTGAGCAGATCACTTCTCCTGTTTGGACTTTAATAGATATATATTGTGTAACTACTGTGTGTCTACATGATATAAGGTTCAATTTCCTCCATTGTAAGATGGAGGATGATGCAGAATTACTTTACATAATCTTTAAGGTTTCCTCAAATTCTAAATGACATAGTTCCCACATCAGTTTCAGTGGCATAATATTACTTTATTGTGATATGGTGTCATATGCAAACTGCTGCTTTGGGGAAAGATCAGTTGTAGCATGGTGGTCAAGAAGTCAGACTTGCCCTGGCCAGTGTTTTCAGTGGTTAGAGCATCGGCCTGTGTACTGAAGGGTTGTGAGTTCAATTCCCAGTCAAGGGCACGTACCTGGATTGCAGGTTCAAACCCAGGCCCTGGTCTGGGTGAGTGCAGAAGGCAACCAATCGATGAATCTCTCTTCTCTTTCTTCTCTTCTCTTCTCTTCTCTTCTCTTCTCTTCTCTTCTCTTCTCTTCTCTTCTCTTCTCTTCTCTTCTCTTCTCTTCTCTTCTCCTCTCTTCTCCTCTCCTCTCCTCTCTTCTCCTCTCCTCTCCTCTCTCTCCTCTCTCTCCTCTCTCTCCTCTCTCTCCTCTCTCTCCTCTCTCTCCTCTCTCTCCTCTCTCTCCCTCTCTCCCTCTCTCTCTTTCCTTCCCTCCCGTCCACTCTCTCCAAAAAGCAATGGAAAAACAGTCTTGGGTGAGGATTAACAACAACAAAAAGAAGTCAGACTTGACATCAGCTGAAACGGTTGTGAACAACTGATCGGTGTTTTCTCAGAAACTCAGCTTCCTTGCCTCAGAATAACGGCAGTAATAATAAGGGTTGATGACGACCAAGTCAGATGCTGTGTGTGATGTGGTGTGTGGACCCTCATGCTCAGGGTGACTGTAGAGAATGGCTATGAGTGGCCTGTCTCACATGAGATGGAATCACACGAGGTTCAGCATCTGATAGGTGGTGCGAAGTTTGGTTTCTGTGACTCCAGATATTTTGTAGGAACCAGGTTTGAATTTTCTATCCAGGGAGGCCCACCAGCCACAAAAGGCTGGACTTAGCTAGCCGCCCTTAGTCACAGATACCACGGGGCTAACGTCCCAAAGTAGCTTCACCTGTGCCCGGGCCTGAGCAAGGTTTGTCTGGCATATCCAGAGGCTCGGGTTCTTCTCCTCTATCACCATCCTAAACAGAGAGTTGTTTTTAAACTGGAGTGTCTCTACCTTCTTCTCTCTTTGCTCCTTCTCATGGGAAAATGTCCCATTGTGTCTGAGCAAGGCTAACTCGACCTTCTGAATGGTACTTTTGAGTTAGATGGACAGTCTTGATCAGCAGGATAAGGGGCTGGGGAAAACAGCAACTATGCCACCTCCTCATTGTGGCTGGGATGTGTTGCCATGGCTACTAAATGCAGGGAAGTAAAATAAGCAGAAATAAAGGAAAAGACATAGTAGGTATATATTTATATGTTCATGTGTATGCATGGGCATGCTTGCACACCCCTGTGTGAGATGTACATGTGTGTGTGCATGGGCATGCTTCCAAACCCCTGTATGAGGTGTATATTTGTGCGTGGGCATGCTTGCACACCCCTGTGTGAGGTGTATATTTGTGTGTGCATGGGCATGCTTGCACACCCCTGTGTGAGGTGTATATTTGTGTGTGCATGGGCATGCTTGCACACCCCTGTGTGAGGTGTATATTTGTGTGTGCATGGGCATGCTTGCACACCCCTGTGTGAGGTGTATATTTGTGTGTGCATGGGCATGCTTGCACACCCCTGTGTGAGGTGTATATTTGTGTGTGCATGGGCATGCTTGCACACCCCTGTGTGAGGTGTATATTTGTGTGTGCATGGGCATGCTTGCACACCCATGAATGAGAGCTAGAGAAAAAGGAAAGGTGGTCATTTCTGAGGAGACCTGACATTATAACAAAAAGATTGAAATTGTCCAAGGTAGGCTAACATTTCCATTCACTGTATTAGCTGATCCCCTACATGATGCTGCACGGTCAGAACAGACCCCAGAATCTTGGCCTCTGTCTCTCCCCTTCTTGCTCCTTGCTGTTTGCCTCAGTGCCTATTAGTGATAGAGAATATATTTCTTGAGGGCCCACATGAGGTGGGCGCTGTGCTGGGCTCCTACTTTCTGACCTGCTTTCATCCTTGCAATAACCATGCAGAGTAGACAGTACTGCCTTTGCTGCATAGATGGGGGAGTCAAGGAGGTTAAAGGCACAGGTTGTGAAGCCAGCACGCCTGCGCGAACCCCACATCTGCCATTGCCTAGCTGTGTAACCCGCCAGTTTCCACACCTGTAAACAGCAGTACCGCCTCTCGGCACTGTGAGCGGTGAGTTGAGACACAGAATGTTTAGCACAGTGCTTGGCACATGGAAAATGCCCAATGAATGGCCACCGCGATCTATCCCTGATTCCCCAGGGACATGCAGTGGGAAAGGAAGGAGTTCATAATTCACTGTTACCGCCCGTACCTGCCACGGGATAAGTGCTCAACCACGAATGGAAGGACACCATTACCGTGGTTTGGCCACTGTCAGGGGCCCGAGAAGGACTGACGGGATGAATGTGAGCTTCTCTGAGGGGGCTGCCAGTCCAGATCTTTCTCCTCTAAAACTTGAGCTCTTCCTCCCCTCTGTGTTCACCTGACCCAGCGGGTGGGCTGACTTTCCCAGCCTGAGGAAGTTCCAGGGCAGGCGTGGCAGTGCCTGTCGCTGAGAGCCGGCTGGGCTCGGGCCTGCAGGGAGGACGTGGCTGGTCCCGGCCCGCGCTGGGCACCAGTACTTTCCTCTCTCCCGGGTCCCTCTCACACCGGTCAGGGCTTTGGGGACTGTGGATGTGACGTGGTGGGATAGTAGGTCTAATCGTTCTTTGAATAAAGCTGCATCGAGGAACACAGTGTTTTTCGAAAGTGGCTTTAATCTTGGGGGGATGGCGATCTGGCATTTTGGGGGTACTGCCAGGAACTGGTGCCAGCTCCAGGGCTAACCAGCTCTGTTACTCGGGGCAAGTCTCTGCCCCTCCCTGGGCCTTGGTTCCTCACCTCGGAGGTGAGAGAGCAGGAATGATGGGCAGTCACGCTGCTCTGATGTCCCTTCCACTGGTCTCGTCTGACTCCATTCCCAGTTCCTCTTGGTTTAAACAGGCCACAACCCCTCTCCGTCCCACCTGCTCCTCACAGGACAGCGGTATGTACGAAAGAGCATCCCTACCTGGAGTTCTCAGTCCTTTCCAGCAAGACGCCATGATCTCTGCTGTTATCTCTCCCGCTTTCACTCTGTGTCTGGGCGGGGACAGCCTGCGTGCTCTTTGGAGTAGCCCATGTTATTAATAACAGTGACTGCTGTTTGCTCAGGGCTTTAGAGCTTACAAAGGCATGAATATTATCAGTCACACAGCTGGAATGGGGTAGAGCAAAGAGCTCAGGTTCAACTTCAAAGTGTCTACTTTTAACACCCCCACATTACCTATGTCTTCAAAAGGCCTCCTTAAGTTGAAGTTGGAATTAAGTGATGTTCATTAAACAAACCAACACATTCTTGTGGATTGGGCTCAAAAGAGAAAAAACTGGAGCCATACCCAGTCACACAGTTACTCATTCGCCACATATTTGTTGAATGCCTACTCAGTATTAGGCACTATTTTGGATAATATTCCTGGAAGTCAGAATCAAATACAGTAGCTGCCCTCAAGGGGCTTTGAAATCCAGAGACAGCCAGATATGTCAAATATTAGGGCAAATTGTACAAATTTAGGGCAATGTTGTAAGTGCTGGACAAAGGTGCAGTACGCAAGGTTGGAAAGAGTGTGGATTTCAGAGAATGAACCCTGTTTTTGAGTCCTGACTTTGCCACTAACTAAGAGTCCTCAGTAAGTTACCAAATCTCTCTGAACCTATTACATAGCAATTGTAATAGCACATGGATTACTGTTGGAGTTTAAATGATGTAATTCACATAAAGTACCTAGGACAGTGCCTGTCATATATGGGCAGTTAAGGTCTATCATTTATTATTATTATTAATCATCAGCACTGTGGGAGCACAAAATATGGCTTGATTAATTCCACTTTGGCCACCGGCTAAGGAGGTACCATGTGAACTGGGCCCTGAAGTATGAGTAGGTTTCCCCCAGGTGGAATCCTGGTTTGGGGTGATGGGGCAAAGGTGGGGCAGGGGACATTTCAGGTAGAGCAAATAGTGTAAGCAAAGGCATCAAAGGGCTGGCAAGTTTAGGCAGCCACGGGCAAGTTGATGTGACTGATTGGGGGGGTGAGGTGGAGCACAAAATGATGGCAGATGATAGTGGAAGGCACGTTAGGGTCTTAGATGGTGAAGGGCCTTGGGTGCCATGCTAAGGAAGGTAGTCATGATTCTCTAGTAAAGAGGAGACTGGAAGTTTGGAGTATGTGCTGGGGAAATGGCAACACAAGTGGCAATATTGAAGGTGGGACAGGCTAGTGGTGAAGAAATGGACTATCAGGCTATTCAAAGGCCAAAGCAAGAGATGATGAGACCTGAGCTATAGCACATGGTGATGATGGGTATGAAAGGTCACTCAGGCTAGAGGTAATTCAGGAGGTGTGGGTAGGTACTTTGTTAGTAAGGAGAGGATGCTCACGAGAGGTAGACCAGGTATTTTTTTTGGGGGGGGGGGGTGTCTATAAAGCTGGGTGAATGGTTAGGCCATTACTCAAGAATGCAAAAACTGAAAGCAGTCAGATGGGAACGTTTAGGAATAGGGTTAGGATTCAACTTTGAACTTGTGTTTGATACAGTGAAGTCCAGGAGGCAGTTGACTCTGTAGGTGTGGAGCTCAGGACAGATGTCTGGCCCAGAGCAGAGATTTGGGTGCTGGCTCTTCAGGCAGGATAGCTCCCACTGTGGGAGGCCCCGAGTTTCCCCTCAGGCAGAGGATATGAAAGGAAGAGGAGACCTGGCCAGAATCCTGGGGAGCATCAATCTCCAAGGGTCCAGCCAGAAAGTGGAATGACACTGCACCTGTCCCCAGGGATCTGAGTGGACAGGAGACACAGCACAGGGCCACTCAAGGTGCTTGCTTTTGAAGGGAAGAGGAAAGACAGTGGCAGAGGCCTGGGCACTTGGGCAATCTGCCTTGGAATGTAGCTTTGGGGGAAGTTGTTCAACCTTGGGGTGAGGGGCACTTGAGCCCACAGGTTAGTTCTCAGCAGCCCTAAACTCCCACCAAAATGTCTCTCTTAATCTTGGTCTCTAACTTGACCTTTGACATTGCCCAGGCCACTTACCCTCTGTGGGCCTCAGTTTCTCATTTTTCATGGTGGTGGCCCTGAGTAGACAGATTCTTTTAAAGCTCTCCATCGCTGATAGTGCATGCAGGCACTCATGGGGCCTTGGACCAACCTGGTTGTGATTGTCTCATAACAAGTTCTCTGCCCCTGAAGTGAGATAAGAATGATACACTCAAGACTGTTTTTGGAAGGTAGTCACTTCTGACAGATTCCTGATAAAGGACCAATAACTAGCCTGGCCAGTGTGGCCCCGTGGTTGAGCATCGAACTGTGAACCAGGAAGTCATGGTTTGATTCCCCAATGGGGCGTGTACCTGGGTTGTAGGCTCAATCCCCAATGAGGGGTGTGCAGGAGGCAGCTGATCAATGATTCTCTCTCATCATTGATGTTACCATCTCTCTTTCCCTTTCCCTTCCTCTCTAAAAGATCAATAAAAAATATATATGTATTTAAAAGGACCAATAACTAGAATGAGGAATTTGTAGAATTAGAACAAATTAGGGCTAATTACCTAGGCTGGATTCCAGACTCTGTTCATGTAAGACAAACTCCCCTGGCTTCTCACTTCCCCTCCATCCTGAATCAACATTAGCTTGCCTTTGTTTATTGGCTTCCCCACTCTCATCCATTTTCTGGCCTATAATTTAAACAATAGCAACAACAAAATCCCCCAAAGCCCAAACAAAAACAACTGGCACTGAAAAAAAAACACCTTTTTTTTTTTTTTTTGTCAGCCAAGACTATCATAATATAAAATCCTTCCCCAGTGGAAGAGTTTTTGCCTCCAGGGTAAGTTATTCTTCAAGCCTCAGTTTCCTTATCTTATCTTTAAAATGATGATCAAAATTCTGGCTATGGGCTCTTATGTGGGTTTGAAAGAGATAATGGATGTGAAAGTGGTTTTAAACCATAAAGCGTTAGGCATGAGTTAGTCATTGTTTGATTTTTATTATTCCCTGGATCAAGTCTTAACTGTTCAGCAGATAAGCTGTCTCCTCTGTCGAAGGATTTCAGATGTGGGAAAAGCGAATCTTCCACCTACACATGGAAAGTCTTTTCCAAATCTTCTCCACGGATTTATTCAATGCTATGTGGCTTTGAATGGGAAGTCTTCTCTAAATATTCCCTTCCTTGATTTGCTAAAAAGAGTTGATCTCAGTTTAATTCAGCCATCCCCCCGCACCCCACTCAGCAGACAGGCACCTTCAAAGTCAGTAACCTCATAGGCGGTAATCCCCAGATCTGATAGAGTCACTTTAGGGTCGTTGGAGCAGCCCTGGCTCTGTGTGCCGTGTCATATATTCGAGCATGTTCTTAAATTTTCCCCAGATCACTATTTAACAGGGACTGGACTCTGAACTCCTAGGATCCTCGGAGCCCCAGAGAGAACCTGGCTGATCCCAGAAAAGTGATCAATTAATATTCATTTATGCAGTCATCTCTCTCTCTCTAAAACGAGTGTCTATCTGTGCCCCAAATTGTACGAGTGCTCAGGGATACCATGGCGAGCAAATTGGAGGGAGGTGACAATCCACTGGAAGAGTCAGAACACAGAAATACCTGAAAATTATAAATACCAACTACAAACGGATAAATCCTGTGAGGGAAAAGTCCTGAGAGCTGAGAGAGCATGAATCAGAGGGGGCCTGGCCTGATTTCCCTAAGGAATAGCATCTAAAGACAGGAGGGCATTCATAGGAGCAGAGAAAATACTCCAGCCTGAAGGTATGCCTGTGCAAAGGCCCTCAAGTCAGGGGGGGGGGGCGCGGGGGGAGCTTGGTGCACGAGAGAACCTTAACTGTGTGTCTTGAACCCAGAGGCAGGCGGAGGGAGGCCTCAGTCTGGTGAGGATTCTGGCCTTTATCCTCAGAGCCATGGGAAGCCATTGAGAAATTTTATTCGGGGAGTGACAAGACCACATGTGTGTCTTACGGTCACTCAGGCTATAGCGTGGAAAATGGATTGGAGCTGGAGCGAGCATGGAATCAAGGAGACTGGCTGGGATTATCAACTCAGGGAGCACTAAACCCTTCTGCTTTTCCCAACAACTCTACTGGGTTCTTTTGCTGTCCCTACCATCCATCCATCCATCCAGCCAGCCAGCCATCCATCTCAATGATAAACTGAAATCTTCTCCAAACCTGTTTTCATCTTGGCTCCACCACCAATTAGCTGTGAGCTCTTGGGCGAGTCACTTAAACTTCCTGTTTCCACATCTGTAAAATCGGTGGTGGTGGTGGGGGGGGGGGGGGCGGGGTTTATTAACTTTGCTTGACTAATCTTTCCCCCTTAATTCAATAAGTTGAACACCAGTCAGGAGTCCTTTATAACATGGGCCGGGAAGAGGCTGCCAAAACCAGCGACTGTAGGGCATATTTCACTTGGTTAGTGCGGACTACCACTATCTTCTTATTCTTATCCCATAGACTCTCTGAGCAGTCTCCAGATGTGTGGTGGGTTTCTTGAGCCCAATTCTGACCACAGAGAAATAACAGTGGCTGGATTTCCCATTACTGATGCCACCAGCTACTGCTGCCTCACCATCTGGTATGAGCTCTGTGACATTGTCCTTTATTCAACCTCGGTGAGCTTCCATTTTCCTAGCTGTGAAATACACCTACGTTCCCTTATCCTTCCAGTCAATATTTGTCGAGAGACCTATGGGTCAGGCACTGTGCTAGTCTCGGGGGACATAAAACAGACCTGTGTCCTTCCCTTGTGAATTTTCACATCTCATTGCGTGTACAATTATGCTCATGAAAGTGCTTTTTGAATCCTAACACTGCTTATTCTTATAACAACTGTAAAGGGAGGATTGAACTGAAAATCTGGAAGCATTGCTTTTGGTGCCAATTCTGTTCCAAAGTAACTAGAACTGAGGCAAGTCACTTGGCCTTGACAAGCCTTAGTTTTTGCAGTCAAATGTGAAGAAATTTAAAGCCATCCCAGTTTAAATGTTGTAATTCTATCATCTTTTCCTTGAAATCAGCATCCCCGTCTCAAATTTTGTATATGGTTTCCCTTCCTTTTTTCTCATTTCAAAATTTTCTGTTTACTTTCAGTCCCTTCCTTGTATATAATCCAGGATCTCAATTGCAAATGCCTACAATTGCAAATCTCTACAGAGTTCTGGTAGGTAATAGAATGAGTGAAGCATGCAATAGGGAGAGGTAGGGACTGCGGCATGTTTGATTTAAAGGGGACAGCTTCTTCTCAGCTCCAGCAAATTATTGCTTTACACAAAAATGCAGGCTGGATCTAACTTCTGTTTTCCTTTAAAACATCTTAATTGTGTCCTTTCCTCTCCCTTCCCCTTGATCACACTGTCCTTCAAAACTAGATGACGGTAGCACTCTCTTATGTGGCCTCCCAGCCTACAGTTTTACCTTTCGGATTTTTTTTTTTCACAAATATAATCCAGAAGAATCTTTCTACCGCATCCCTTCCTCAAGAACCTACAGTGAGCTCTGAGTCACTTCACTAGTATTTACTAAACACCGTGCCAAGCATTGTACTGTGTGCTGTGAAGATTTAACAAATGAGTTACAACTTTAAAATATCTGTGATTTAAAAATTCTCAGAGCCTAGAGGAGGGTTTAATCTTTGTGTTACAGACCTGAGATCTGATGCATATGGCAGGCTCTCTTCCCACAAAAAACACACACAAGCCGAAACCGGTTTGGCTCAGTGGATGGAGCGTCAGCCTGAGGACTGAAGGGTCCCAGGTTCGATTCCGGTCAAGGGCATGTACCTGGGTTGCGGGCACTTCCCCAGTTGGGGATGTGCAGGAGGCAGCTGATTGATGTTTCTCTCTCATCGATGTTTCTGACTCTCTGTCTCTCTCCCTTCCTCTCTGTGAAGAATCAATAAAATATATTTAAAAAAAAACACACACGCAAATGCATTTCAGACACACTCTGCAGAGCCCTTTCCTAAGCACAGCAGGTTAAGACTTTCCTTCCCAGAGAAACTGCAATCCTTAGGGCTCGGTGATGAAGTACCGAGAAAGGAGAGGATTCATTCCAGCCGTGGAGGGGGGCGGGGGGGCTTTATGGAGGAGGTCTGGTGTGACTTGGACATCACACAGGCCTGGATTTGAATCCAGGTGCTTCTACTTACCAAACCCGTGTCTCTGAGCCTCATTTTCCTCAGGTGTATCATGGTGTATAATGTATAACGGCTCATCGTTTCACAGCGAGATCACAAATCTGAAGCCCCAGCTGGTAGCATCTCTCAGACAGTGTCAGCATCTTCTCTGCCCCTTGGCCTCTCCCAGGTTTCCCTGCACTCCTTACTTCAGACCATCCCCCGTGCAAATACATCTGGTACCGTCAGGACCTGCTGGTCTGCTGGGGAAAATCTTACTGCACCCCAAGAGTGCTTGATTATCCCTGCCCACCTTCTTTTGCTGTCTCTACCATCCATCCATCCATCCATCCATCCATCTCAATTATAAATCAAAATCTTCTGCAGGCTACTCAGATCCTCCCTCTTCTGGACAAGCCTGGAACGTGTGTGTGTGTGTGTGTGTGTGTGTGTGTGTGTGTGTGTGTGTGTAAGGAGTAGCGGGTGGTGAAGGATGCTCTTTTGTATGAGATTCCTCTTCTGTGCATGGTCCCTCGCAGGCCTGAAACATCAGGGACCTTTCTGACCTCTCCTTCAGTCCCCACATCCCATCAATCACCAAGTCCTTTCCAGTCTCCTGGCAAGTGATCTTTGTGTTCATTGGCATTGATGTTCCTCAAGTATTCACTCTTCCTGACTCTTCCTGGACCATGGCAAGGTCCTCCTCACCTGATATCCCAGTAGCCACTATCCCATTTCCAATCCATCCTGGACACTGGAACCAAACTTAAATGGAAAAAAGACTGTATCTGCTCATTTTTGTGTCCCGGGTATAAAGTACAGCGTCTGGCCTATAGAAAGTGCTTGTGGTAGATTGAAGGTGGCCCCTGATGCTTTGCTGCTCCCACTGAGAGGTGATGTCTAATTCCCCCTCCTTGAGTTTGGACTGGTCGTAGATACTTGCTTAGCCAATAGACTGCAGTAGAGGCAATATTGTGGGACTTTCGAGGCAATGTCATAGGTCCTGGGGGCTGGGAATGGGGTGGAGGGGATCAATGGGGAAAAAAAGAGGACATCTGTAATACTTTCAGCCATAAAGATACATTAGAAAAACACCTTAACATAGGATGGACCCAAGCCAAGTGAGAGCAGGCGGTAAGATCTGAAAAGCAGGCTGAAGCCAAATTATGGAGGAGCTTGCATGCCAACTCAGGGCACTAAACTTTATATTTCAGGCAATAGGGAGCCATTGAGAGCTCTGAAGAGGGCAGGCACACCATTAGAGCGCTACTGCAAAGGAACTGTTTCTTTATTCCACAGTTTTTGAGCATTGTTCTGGTTATCTATTAGGCCTGGGTCCATCCTATGGTCCAGTTTGTTTGAGCTGTTTCCCAAGGACACAAATTCTTATCCAACATCATGTCTTTATCTTTCTGCTTTTTCCATCTAAAGGCCCTTTCCTCTCACATCCCCACCGCAGTAGGTTGACATTCACCTTGTTCTTTGCGACTTTAGTCAGATGCCTTTCCTGGCTGCCCAGTCCAGCAGGGAGCCCCCACCATCTGGCCCAGGTTTGTTTATCTCCTCTTTCATCACTTGCCCTGCTCTTCATTTCTTACCTCCTCCATTGCATTATAAACTCCTTGTGTGTGTGTGTGTTGGGGCGGGGGGGGGGGGGGGGGGGAGTCAGAGGGACATGAGGGAGAGGGGTCCTGGCACATAATGGGGTGTACAGAAATGTTCTGTGTGGCTCCCCAAGCACGGATCTCTACAGAGCTACAGAAAAAGCAGAGGCGGTAGCATCAGCTCCAATTTTGAATCATAACTGTATCGCTTACTGTGTGGCTTTGGGTAAGGTGCTTAAACCCTCTGAGCTCCGGCTCCCTTGTTTGGAAACTAGAGACCTGGGACCAGAATGGGTGTAAAGGGCCTACCTCAGTGCTTAGCACAACAGGCACCATTAACAGCTGGCTTGTGAATAGAGACAGCAGAACGGTTGATCAACTCCCCGATGATCAGTTGTCATTATGTCAATTACGGAAAGCGCTCTCCCTGGCCAAAATAAGAATAGTAATAATGCAAAGTTAAACAAAAGAATGAAGAAAAAGTGAGCTGTGGAGAGGCACAATGGCGACCCCTTAGAGAACCACCACTACGTGAATCAGCGTGATCCTCAGCAAATCCCTTGTGAGGTCTCAGTCTTCTCATCTGTAAATTGAGGGGTGGGCACTGGAATCTAAGCTCCCCTCCAGCTCTGACATTCCAAGAGCATTAAAGAAAAAGGATGAATCACTCCTTCAAAATACCAATATGGGCTGGGCCCTCCCCCTGCCGTCCCCATCCAGCCCAGCTAAGAGCTCTTAATACACAGCCAGCCTCCTCCTGCAGCTGCCACCAAACTTCAACCCTCTTTCCCAGGAGTCTCACCAGCAAGACTGATAATGGACCCCTGGCCTTCCCCATCTCAACAGGGAACCAGATCCCATTCCCAGACTCCCCTCCCCCCGGGGGCTGGCTTTCCGTGGACAGTTGGCCTCAGTGTGCTTGTGCATGAAGCGTGGGGCGTGTGGGAAGAGCGGAAGGAAGGAACAAAAGGAAGAGTTACAAACAGAGGGTTGATGAGTGAATTCTTGCAGTCACTGCTGGAGGGCGGGGAAGATGGGCACCTTGCTACTCTCTTCCAGGGATTGTGAAAAGGTTGATGTGTCTGTACCAGTAATAGTCATAAATCTCCATCCCAGGGAGGCATGGTCCCAGCAGCTGCAGACATTCATGGACACAGGCTGGCAAAGCCTCAGAAGACACCCAGATCCATTTCCCTCCTTACAGGAGATGGGCACTAGGTGACCGCAAAGGACAGTGTTCTTGCCTCTCTGCCCAGAGCTCTCCACTCCTTTCCGTGTGGATGCTATTATTAGTATTATCAACATTAATAATGATAGAGACGGAACCGGCTGTGCATTAATCACACTGTTCGGGAACCAGCACCTCGTTGGCTCTCTCCTGGGACTGCCTGGGTCCTGCCGGCTCCTCTCTCCCAGTCTGGAGTGGTGGCTCCGCTCCTGGCCTTTGAGCCTGTCTGTCCGGTGGTCTGTCTATTGCAGGTCACCTCTGCAGCCGGTCCTCCTAGCTCACACCGGCTCCTGCTCTGAAAGCCGAGAAGCTGGCCGGCTGCGAGCGGGTTTTCCAAGTGGGCAGGGGTGGGGAGGAGGGGCTCGGGCCGGCGGGCGGGCGGAGGGAGGAGGGGGCGTCGCGGAGGGGAAGACCTCGCATTGTAATCCAATGACATTGCCAACGTGGGGGTGGGGGCGCTGGCCTCGGCGCGCTCTCGGAGTTTTGGCTGCCCGCCCAGCTGGGAATAACTCTCTTCGCATAATTCGCGTGTTTACCAGGCATGAAAATTCTTGCTTTCGGCCCCCCCGCCCCCCCCCCCCCCGGCCCCGACAAGCCCCCTCCTCCTCCCTCCTCCCCACCACCTCCACCTCTCGCAAGTGAAACTCTGTCTAAAAAAATATTGGCCCGGGGCACAGAAAGTTTTGCATAAATTCATAAGTGATGAATGGCTGATTTTAACGTTATTTGGGTATTTGTCAGACCTTAACAAATATACATGGGGACGGCGGTTCATAAACTTAAACATCTCAATATCCCCTTTCTTCTGGAAATAAATTACGTTTGTTTGCCCGGCTTGGAGTCTTAAGGTAGCCGACATTAGGAATATTTTAAAAGCCATCATCCATCGAGCATGTCTCCCAGGCGCCAGGAAGATTAAATGAAAGAATCATAAGATGGAGGTCTTTAACTTTTAATCCTTTTACAATGAAGCCTCAGATAGTCGCGGGGGCAGGGTGCCCTCTCTGGGGGGAATAATGCCGTTATTCCTCGGCTCTCAGTTAATGAATACCCTAACGTCTGTCCCACGGCTGACGGAGGCAGCGCCGGGGAGGGGGCTCGGGCTCCCGGGCCAGGCTATTGAAATGAGGAGCCACCGAGGCTGCCTCGGGAGGGAAGAAAGCGCCCGGCTGGAGGGACCGGGCGGGCGGGGCCGGGGGCATTGAAACTGCGCTGGGGACTGGGCGCAGGTTTGAAATAATTAGCATAGATTCGCCGGGACTCCGGAGGTGGCGGGGGGGGGGGGGGGGGGGGGGGGGACGGAGAGGGACGCCCGGAGGGAGGCAGGGAGGTGGGGGGGGGGGGGCGCGTCCGGGGGGAGAGGTAGCAAAGGAGAGCGACTTTGGAGTCCAAGATAAATAAAGAGCCCCGAGCAGTGTCAGGAAGCGCCCACGTGGAGCCGCGCGGATGGGCGCCGCCGCGGACCGAGGCGGAGGGACGCACGCGAGTCGAGCGCCCGCCCCGAGAAGTTGGCTTTCTTTCAGGAGTGGGGTGGGGGTGATGTTTTGCAGGTCCCTTTAAGGGCAAACCCCTATCTAACCCAGAAGCGCAAAGATCTGGATTCTGATTTCTCCTCCCTCCCCACCCCCAAGTGGAGTAAGTGTCCAGAGCTGGGGTGCGGGGTGCCGGGGTGCACCCCTTTCCCCACGGCAGAACCTAGTGATGGCGTTTTTGTTTTTTTTTCCAATCCAATTCGGACCCTTCTGAAACCCTGACCCTCAGAGTCTTCCTTAGGTATTGGGGGGAGAAGGGAGGCGAGTGTCAAATCTCCCAGACATCAAGGCTGAGGGCCTGGGATTTGGGGGGGGGGGGTGTGGTGGGGCTCAGACTGGCAGGATCCCAGAGGCTGTGAGTGTTGATTCCAAGGGATAGCCTCAGCTTGGAATTACCATCGTAATTTCCGGGCGTGCAAAGGGTTAATACGGGCTGAATATTGAGGGGGGGGGGGTGGGAGGCAGGAGGGGTGTAGGGATCTGGGTGGGCGCGCTCTGATCTCTCCCCCCCATTCCTCGGGGGTCAAGTTTCAGCGGCACTCCGCCCCTAGGGTAGGTGTGAAAGACACGTGTCCCCATTGTGAAGGGCCTGTCAGGCAGGACAAAGCGGCCGCCCACCCTCCCCCCTCCCTCGGCCCAGCCTGGGGTCAGCTCCAGGGGGCCGGCTGGGTGTCGAGGTCACGACAGGCCCAGGCTTTGGTGATATAGGGAGAAAAAGCTGGGAGACTGGGCGGAGGCCACGTGATGCTCAAGTGAGGGGTTGAGAATCTCCCCCCCCCCCATGAAAAATTGCGTGGTCACCTCCATCACACCCGAAGAGGGCATGAGCCCCTTCTCCTAACAGGCGTAATAAGCACAGCGGCACCCCCTGCCCGCCCCCCTTACCCCCCACCCCTCCCATCAATCACCAACACAGAGAATCGCAGTGTGGAGCCAGTCGATTTTAGTGGTTTTCTTTAATCCTGCTCTGCACTTCTTTCTCATTTACTACACGGGATATTATAAAGAATAAATAGCAGATACTCTTAATTTACAATGATTAGTCATTCCATTTGTTCTCTATATTTACAATAACTGTAAAATAACATTGAACTCTATACTTCTTCGAGGTCCAAGGAAAACCAAAAACACTTTCCGAAGAATGGAAAATAGCTTTTTAAAAGTCCTTCTACAAAAACTTCTCCCCTCTCTTTGTACTTTAAGAAAAAAATAACTTTTCCCCCCTGCTTCGCCATGCGAAGGGCCCTGGAATATAAATAGCAGGTTAACATTATTAGCAACAACCAGAATAAGTCTCTCTTTTCTCTGTTCTTTTTTTTCCTTTTGCTTATTTTTTTTAAAAATACAGTAGAAGCCGGTAACTTTTAACGTATAATACTGACCTTTTAATAAGTAAATTAAAACTGGGACCGTATATACACACAGATATACATTCCTACACAGTTAAACAGTGCATTACATGAACCAGAAAGCTAGGTCTCTGTAGCCAAAAAAAAAAAAAAAAAAAAAAGTTCATTGAATCCCCCTCGCGAGAGGGTGGTGGAACTGGTTGGAAACGGTGCGGGGGGCGTCGGTGGGGATCGATCAAGTGTCCGGGTGCGGGCAGGGGGCCCCGAGTCCTAGCACGAGCACTTGCACTCGGAAATGATGGGGTACTGGATGGGAATCCAGCCGCAGCGCTGGCCCCCGCGCCGCTGACAGCGCCACCGCAGCACGGTGAGGTGCACGGACTTGGACGGCTTGCACACCATGCCCTCGGGCACGGAGCACGAGCGCTTACTGAAGCAGCTGCCCACCTTCACGTAGCGCGGCCAAAAGCGGCTGCCCAGGTCGTTCCACGCGTACAGCACCGGGCAGAAGGTCTGCGACCACAGCCACATCTGTAACTTCCTCCGCAGCTTCTTGCTCAGGCGCTGCTTCTTGCCCGGGGCCAAGCCCTCCGAGAACTCCAGCCCTTTGATCTCGCTCGGCATGGCCCCCGACGGCCGCTGCCGTAGCAGCTGGTCCAGCTCGGCCAGGTCCTCGGCACTCCCGGCCGACCCCCCGCCTCCGCCGGGCCGGTCCTCGGGGGGCGAAGTGGCCATGAAACCTGGGTCGTAGTGGCCCCCAAGCAGCGAGCGCAGCAGCGTCTCGTTCAGATCCTTCTCCTTGGGGTCAAAGATAGGGTCCGGGTGTTCGATGAGGTCCACCAGGGGCAGGTTGTCGCTGGGGGCCGGGCGGATGTGGAGATAGTGCTGGCCGCCGGCCGGTGCCGCCCGCAGCCCCAGGACCACCACCAGGGCGTAGAGGGTGACCCCCAGGCTGGGGCAGCGCTCCATGCCTCCGGCGTGCGCCCGGGGCTGCTGCTTCGTTCCGCGTCCCCGGAGGAGAGCACGCCGAGCCCGCGGCGGCGCCGCGCTCCCCCGTCTCTCCGGCGGCCGCTCACCCGAGGCTGGGCAGGCGCAGGGCCGGCAGCATGAGTCGCCGGGAGAGCCCTTCGCGCAGCGCCGGCTCCCACCCGGGCGGAAAAAAGGCACACAAGTTGGCCGCAACTCCTCTCCCGGGTCTATTCGGGAAGGCGGCCGCGGCGGGGCATCCGAAATTACTCCAGGGCGACCGCAGGCGCAGGGGGCGCCGGCTCCTCGCTGCTTCCCCGAGCCGGCGGCGGCGCTGGGCGCGTGGACGAGCCGCTCTCCCCTCCTCCTCCTCCTCTTGCTGCTCCTCGTTCTGCTGCTCTGTGCAGCGCCGCTGGCCGAGCGGGTCCTCGGGGCACTTCCCTCCGTCTGCTCCGGGCTCCGCGGCCGGCTCTGCCCGGCGGACTCCAGCGGCGGCGGCGGCGGCGGCGTCCGCGCACGTTGGCACCGGTTTGTCTGTCTCGCTGGGTCCAAGCCTTTAAATTTCCTGCACTTTCAGCTCCATCACCATGGAAACCACTGACTCTCTCGGCGTTGCCCCCTCCCCCTTCTTCCCCCCCAACAACAACCCCACCCCCCACTTCTCCACCCCCGAGGAGCTGGAGCGGCACAAGCTCCCGGGGAAGCCGCCTGCACTCGCGTCGGAGGCGGTGGCGGCGGCTCCGGCAGCGCCCAGGGCTGTGCCCCGCTGGACCCAGATGTCCCGGGAAGCCGACAGCCCGGCTGCCCGCCGGAGCTCACAGGCGGCGGCGGCGGCGGCGGCGGCGGCGGCGGCAGCGGCGGCGGCGGCAGCGGCGGTGGCGGCGGCGGTGGCGCTTGGCAGGTCTCCGCGCAATTTTCTCTCTCCCCCACCACCCACCCCCCTTCTCCTCCTCCTGCAAATGCACCGCCCCCCTCCTTTCTCCTGGAGCAATGCAACTGGGGCTCTAGGCGCCCCGCCAGGGCCAGTCCTAGGAAAAGCTCACGGCCGCGCTGGAGCTGAGCTGGAGGGTGCAGGGCCGGTTTTAGGGGGTACTCGGAGGGTTCTCACTAGCTGGGCGCTTTGCGGTGGGCGGGGAGGTGCTGGGGGCTCGTTTCTCGGTGCAGTTCGGTGCAAAGGATTTCTCCATGTGCCCGGAGCTTTTTACTCGGGCGCGTCTCGCTTTCCTCTCTCCCGGGCTCGTTCTAACTCCCCTCCCCCAGCACGCGCACACACACACACCACTACCACTACCACCACCCCGCCCTCGCCCTCCCCCTCCCCCTCACACACACACACATTTTGCGCTGGGGGAGTCAGGGAGCCGCAGTGTTGCGCAGCGTGATGTAATTCCTAGGAAGCACTCCTGCCCGTCTGTTACCCAGGCCTACGAGGGGGGTCCGCTCCTCACCCTCCTCCTCCTCCTTGGCCGGGTCCTGCACCCTGAGTGGCCGAACTGTAGGGGCGCGTCCTGCTCGCCTGCAGCTCCCCGAACACGCCGGGCTCAGCGCGGCTGCCGCTCGGCTCCCTGGGGGCGGCGCGCCCTCTGCTGGCATGGGGCAAGTCCTGCACCTGGCGCTGGCGGGGGCGGCCCTGCGAGGTGGGTTTGCGGGCTATGCATCTATCTGACCAGCTCAGTTTCTGCTTCTGTGTCCGCGTCAGTGCGTGCGTGTCTATCCTGGTGCCGGCTGTTCTCTCAAAGCTCGCCAGGCCCTCAGTGTAAACCAACTTCCTGAGATTACTCCCCGAGCCCCTCAAATGTCACATGAATAGTGCTGCACTAAATCGGCCTCAATGGGCAAGAGTGCAGACCAGAAACTTCAAAGGTGAACTGGTAGTGAGGGTACCTGAGTCCTGGCTAGGCTCCAGCCTGATGTAATTATGTGAACCTTAGACAAGTCACTTTTGTGGCATCATATCCCTTACTTTCTGCATTAGTGACAACTACATTACTCTCATCGTCCTGCCTTTCTGTGATTCTAAATAAACCTGCATGATGCTTTCCCTTCTAGAAGCAGTTTCTCTCACGGGAGACGGATATTGGAGTGACACTTCTGGTTCATTTTCCCTTGGATGAAGAACAGAATCCAAGCTTCAAAACTCAAACTCATTTTCCTTTGTGGTGGATGTGATTGGAGTCTGGAAAAAGCTGGAGAAGAGAGATTAGGAGTGAATGACTCAAGTATTCACCAGCATTCCATGGAGTGGAGTTAGGAGGTCTCCTTGTGACAGTGTAAAACACTCTACTTTCTCTCCCCAAGGATCTAGTTTTCCCTCTCAACCTGTGCTGTCCTCCACCCTCCAGAAGTTTGTCATCTGTCTACGAAAGAAAACACATTGTTTCACAGTCTTTTTTGCAAAACCTCAGCCGTTGGGAAGTTTGGCCAGTTTCAGCTGAAAACATTCTCTTAAACTTTCAAGTCTAGACAATATCTAGAATTAGCCTCTTAAAGGTACTGCCTAAAAGGAAATCTCGCTTTGATGGAAATAAGAACAGCTCATTGGTTGTCTGAGTTGAGTTGATTCTGAAATCATGTGTGACTGCAACCTGGAGCGTAGTAGGCTCTTAAACAATGCTCCTTTCTGTTTGATGTGCTTTAGGGGGCTGGCACTAGTTTGTTTTCTTAGGAAGATTAAATGTTCCAGAGCAATTTTGTCACTGCTGTGAATTAACTAAAGAAAATAATTTTTCAGTAACGAGTTCAAAGGCTAACTTCTAGCCCAGCCCTCCCGAGATGGTAGGTTCCAATTAGGGATGTTTTATTGTGCTGTTCTCTGTTCCATCAGTCTCCTCTCTCCTCCTGCAAATTACCTATTTTTGTTTGAAAACCAACCCAGATCATTCAGCCTTTTATTTAGGTTGGCTAGATTGGACTGAACAGAAAAAAAAAAGTCCTTTGGGGATGAAAAACAAACCATGTTGGACAATAGTTTGGGTAACCTGTTTATAGACTGTCCATGGGGTGAAGACCAGGGAAAGAAACACAAAGGGGAAAGAACTCGCCGTCGATCACCACCCTCCATGACTGTTGTAGTCTAGTTAAGGGGGATACGACAAGCACATGAAAAAAACATTTAAAAAGCGTGGGAAAAAAATCTATTCCCTTAACAGTGTAGACTAGTATTTCACAACCTTTGAAGAACCCATGCCCACCTTTGAGAAATATTACAGTTCCATGCTATGCTCTGAATGCTGTTCAAAATTTTATAATACATTATGATGACCCCCCCCCCCAAGTCAAAACTGATAATATAAGCGATATCATTTTCATGCTGCACTTGTCCTTCTTCACTGTGGGGTTCTGAAATGGCCCACTTGGGGAGCTTACAGTCGGTCCCCCACTCTATGCCCATTATACTTAGGTACTGGGTGAATTTGGGGATGCTGTTTGCAGAGACTAAGTAATACTAATATTACTAATGCTAATATTAATACTAATGCTTCTGCGGCTCTATTGAAGAGGGAGCTTGACAAGCAGGTAGAGCTGAGCTTCAGCTGGGCTTAATGAAGAAAAGGATATATTATCTGAGTAGCGAGAGTAGGAGATTGACAATTTGAGTCTGCATGCAGCTCAGCCACTCAGAGTGCAGGTCCCAGCCAAGGAGGAGGATGAGGGTAAGAAGCAGACACTCCTGCCCACCCCCCCCCACCCTGAGTTGGGCACACTGTATCAAGGATACAAGGATCTGGATACAGAAGATCTGGATGGAGGAGGAAATATCACAAACAGGGCAAGTCAACACAAAGACAACCTCTGGATCCGGTGGCTCTCAGCGGGAATTCTGGCCCTGCCACTCACCAGCTGGGTTACCTGCGTAGCATCTTCACTCCAAACTTCCATTTCCTCATCTGTCAAATGGGATTGACACACACCTCTCAGAATTGTGCTCTGTCAAGGAGGAGGTAGGGCATGTTTAGCTCAGCACAGCACCCAGAGCAGAGTGTATAGTGGGCAATAGTCTTTCAACAAATGTTAGTTCTTTAGGGGACCCCACTGCCCTCAACAGGCCAACCGTCTCAGGTATGGGCCAGAGAGGCTTGAAGGGGCTGGGATGCTGTTGAAATCAACTGCAACACCTCTGGGCCTGCTTTCTGTCCACTCAGCATGTGCAACTGAGCTAGCTATTCTCCACCTCTGCTGGCCCTCGAGTTTGGGGGAGGGGCACTGGCATTTCTTGGGGACTCAACAGCCGACCCATTTCAATGCTTCTGCGGCTCTATTGAAGAGGGAGCTTGACAAGCAGGACAAAGAGAGTTGTATTTCTTCAAAAGGAAGCTGTGGGGTGGGAGATGGGCCAAGGGAAGGATGGCGATCAGCTCAGCTTTCTGATCAGGCCCTCACGGTGGCGGGTGTTTGGATTTTCGTGGAGATGGGCTAGGGCCTTGGGCCTTGGCAGCCAGTGTAGGGAGAGTCTAGTGAACCAGGTGAGCGTAGGTCCATTCTTGGCTGTCCTTATCCCAGGATTTCTGTCCCTCTCCCTGCAAATGCTCCGGGCAAGGGAAATTGAAACCTTCCTCTGAACAACTGCTTCGGCAACTCCAGATCAAGGCAAGAGGACCCAGGGTGCTTTTATGCGTCGTTTCTTATTTCCAGCTGATTCGAAGAACAATTCAACAATCTTCCTGCTTTTTTGGTCCTGGAAACATACACTTGAGGCAGCCTGGGTGATGTACAAAGGACATGAGGCAGGATGTTGGAAACCTGCAACCTACCGGCTGTGTGACCTCGGGCAAGTCACCTTAGCTCTCTGGTGCTCCCCTGACACAGAGAAGACATGATAGCCGCCATCTTTTAGGCCTGGCATCATCCCAGGCATATGAAAATCATCCCCCTCTGATTATGACCGTCTCTCGGGTCTCATAATAGTTTAATGTGATGGGCTTTTTCTTACTGAGACCCAAAGTAGCACTTGTTGAACCTGACCCAACTTAGCAAAGTGAGGAAAAGTCCACCACGAGGCTTGGCACTTTCCTGGGTGGTGGAAGAAAGAGAGTGGAGAGGACTTCTGAGGCCAGACAGAAGGTGATGGATGCCCCGTGGCCTGCCGGGGACCAGCTTCACAACACTTCCAATTTTGTGTGTGTCCTGTTGGTGACGGGACTCTAGCTCACACAGTGAAGTTCTGACCAGCATAGGCATTTGAGGGGTGCGGGGTGCAGAAATGAGGAGAGAAAGGAGGGAGAGGGAAGGCCAATAACTCCCAACCTTAGGCTGGGGTGGGAAAATGGGGAAAGAAATGTGAAATGCATTTCCAGGAACAGAGACAAAGCTAAAGGCCAAGAGGAGGAAAGGCGCTGGTTGCAGCCGGGCAGCCCAGCCCCGTCCCTTCCCCAGCCGGGCTCCCGCTCCGCCTGCGGCCCCCTCCCCACCTGGCTCCACGCTGGGGAAGGGGAGCCGACTCTGGAGCCCGGTGGCTCATTCATCTCCTGATAAACTGTTTATCTGAGTTTTAACGAGGGCGCCTCTCTTCCAGCCCTGGAGACAGGAGCCTCCTCATGTTTAGCCTGCCCTGATGTGGGGGGCCCGGGCGGGTGTGGGGGCGACGCCAGCAGGCCTGGCGTCTGCCCTTTCGGAGCCTGCACACCCTGCCTCTGCGCTGGGCCCTCTGCTCTCCTGCTCTGTGTGGTGTTTGCTCCGCTGGAGTCTGGGGCTTGGATGGACCCGAGGTTTCCCTCTGGAAAGGAAATCTTTGTGCAGTCCCTCTCTCTCCAGCCACCGCGGGGTGTGTACACACACACACACACCACACACACACACACACCACACACACACACACCACACATGCACCACACACACCCACACACCACACACACCACACATGCACCACACACACACACACAGCACACAGCACACATGCACCACACACACACACACCACACACACACCACACATGCACCACACACACACACCACACACACCACACATGTACCACACACACACACACACACACCACACACACCAAACATGCACCACACACACAAACACACACACAGCACACATGCACTACACACACACACACAGCACACATGCACCACACACACACACACCACACATGCACCACACACACCCACACACCACACACACCACACATGCACCACACACACCCACACACCACACACACCACACATGCACCACACACACACACACACACACACACCACACACCAAACATGCACCACACACACAAACACACACACACAGCACACATGCACTACACACACACACACAGCACACATGCACCACACACACACACACCACACATGCACCACACACACCCACACACCACACACACCACACATGCACCACACATACCACACACACACACACACCACACATGCACCACACACACCCACACACCACACACACCACACACACACACACACACACACACACACCACACACCACACATGCACCACACACACACACACACAGCACACATGCACCACACACACACACACCACACATGCACCACACACACATATACCACACACACACACCACACATGCACCACACACACACACCACACACACACACCACACACACACACCACACACGCACCACACACACACCACACATACACACCACACACACACACCACACACGCACCACACACACACACCACACACACACACACACACACACACCACACCACACACACCACACACACACACACAACACACATCCACATACACACACACCACACACACACACACACCACACATGCACCACACACACACACACCACACACACACACCACACACACCACACACACACACACACACACCACACAGACACACAGACACACATACCACACACACACTCCACACACACACACCACACACACCACATGCACCACACACACACACACACACCACACACACACACACCACACACACACACACCACACACCACACACACGCATCCACATCCACACACCACACACACACACCCCACACACGCACCACACACCACACACACACACCACACACACCACACACACACGCACACCACACACCACACACCACACACACACATCCACATCCACACACCACACACACACACACACACACCCCACACACGCACCACACACACCACACACACACACCACACACACACACACCACACACACCACACACAGACACATACCACACACAGACACACCCCCACACACACACCACACACACCACACACACATCCCTTGGCTCTGAGTTGTGGTCCATGGGGCCCAGTATTGCAAAATTGCCCTCGGGCGTGCTAAAGGGTTCTCCCAAACCACGGTGGGCTGCTTTGTGCAATGACTGTCCCCAAATTAACTGAAATGTAAACTCTAGGGCTGCTCCCCACCTCCCCTTGCCCGTAGGGATCCACACAAGCGCCCACTTGTGCAGATCCTGATGCATTTGTTGACGGGCGTAGCAACACATACAGGAATAGTGAGTACAAACACACTGGGGTGCACACCAACACACACACTGCGCACGCACTCCCTATGCTTCCCACACACACACACAGGGTTGCCCTTCTGCCTCTCTCTTGTCTGGGCTGTAAAGGTTTCTGCAGACAGTCCCCCTTAGCCACCTGCTCTGAGGAATTACACAGCCTCTCCTGCTCCCACCTTCAAATACACATGCACCCATCTCAACCTGGGCTCACGTTTCCCCCACATCCCCTCATCCTGCTGCCTCAGATAGATGTTTATTGAGATCACATGGTCTAGTCTCTTTTATCCCCTCCCAGACTCAAGATAACAAGGAGATAGGAGCTCAGTGGAATGAAAAATAAAGTGAAAAACCACCCCCATTCCAAGTGGTTGGGGTGATTAACAGGTTCCAGCGACTGAATCCATCCAATGCCACATTCTTCCATCCCTGAATTGTTTTTCTAGTCCCTAACTCGGTCTCCCCACCACCCACCCATTGGTGCAGGCTTGGAAATCTTTCACTGTGACCGCCTACTGTCATCCATCAGTCTAATTCACTCACCTCTTCACCAGGCATATGCCCTGATGAAGCCTTCATCTGCTTGCTAAGGAATAAACACAGTCCCTTCTCTCTTTGAGGAGCTCAAAGACTATTGGGTAAAAAGGAGAAAATAAATCAAAGATTACAATTCAGGACGTCAATTGCCATGATGAAGCATAGGAAGGTGGAGTAGGGTGAAGGATCCAAGAAGGCTCACTAGGGAATTCACTGTCCAAGTTGGGGTTTGAAAGATCAGTTAGAGCCCGGCTGGTGTGGTTCAGTGGTTGAGCATTGGTCTTTGAACCAGGAGGTCATGGTTCGATTCCAGGTCAGGGCACATGACTGGGTTTCAGGCTGGATCCTCAGTAGGGGGCATGAAGGAGGGAGCCGATCAATGATTCTCATTATTGATGTTTCTATCTCTCTCTCTCTTCCTCTCTGAAAGCAGTAAAAATATATTTTTTAAAAAAGAAAGACCAATAGGAGGTCACAGGCTGGAGGGGTGAGGAGGAGGCCCTGGCTCGGTCACATCTTGGGCCACATAATCCAAATTCTGGGGCCAATTTGGCAGTGCTAAGTGTTGGGGCTTGAGGACTGGAGCGTGGAAGACTAGGGGCCTTGTATGGAAGGCCATGGAGGGCCTTAAGCAGTTTGAAATCCAATTCAAATTTAGACTTGAGTTTAGAAATACTTGAAAGAAACCTGGGAGGCCCTATTAATATGGTGATTGTAGGTCCTAAACATTTAATGACAAGCCAGTATTAAAAAAAACACACAACAAAATTGATTTTGATCAAAATCTAGGCTGCTTAGTCCTAGAATCCTTGCTCCTAATCTCTATGCCGAGATTATTTTGTGTGTGCGGGAAAATCCCTAAAAATATGTTCATAAATCATTCATTGTAACGATTACCCCTAAGGAATGCCATTCGTGAGTGGGATGAGGAAGGGAGAGAAACTCACTTTTTACTTTGTATTATCTTCATATAAATCTGTTTTTAAAACAGAGAGGAAGTGTGATCATTACTTTTGTATTTAAGGAAAAACCAACAAAAGATTAAAATCTGAGAATTTAGAGGAAATAACTTGCCCCAAAGTTATTTTCAGGCATTAGTAAAGATGGAAATGGTATTTAAAGTCCTACACGTTGAAGAGTTTTGAAGCCTGCACAAGGCTGCAGGGCAGGGCCAACTGGTATACTTGGGTGATCTCTGTTTCAGGTTTGGTTAAATGGTTCAGTGCTCATGTGGATGGTAAAGCGAGGGAGAAGCCTGTGTGAGAAGCTTTTGTGTGCAGGCGTGTGTGTTTGTGCCCATGCATCTAAGTAGGCGACAGGCACGGTTTTGTCTCAGGCCTGGACAGAGAAATCAGATTGCCTTCAAAACCCACCACTGGGCTGAGGAACAAAACAAAACTGAAATGCGCCAAGAACCAATCTCATGCTTGATCAAAACTCTGCAGCCTAGAATGAGATTGGGGTGGGGGCTGGGCACTGGAAGCAAGTCACCTAAGTTGAGGGTTTTCTCTCTAAGTCTTAGAAACAAGAATGCAAGTTTAACAGTTGGGAAGTTACCACCTGCCTTACAAACATTATCTTCTCTACATCATACTGAAGGAGCTTCTGAAGCAGGAACAGCTATCTCCCCATTTTTCAGATAGGGAAATTGAGGCCCAGAGAGGGGAGGGGGCTTCCCAAGGCCATATTTGCCTCAAGGATCCTCTCAAGAGGCAGGGCAAGGCTTCTTAGCTCAGAGCTACGGGCCCAGAGGGCTTGCTAAGGGGTTGATCTTTAATCTTCATTGGTCTATTACTGCTCTCTTGATCTGAATCCATATTTGACTAATTTCCAAGGTCATCCTCACCAGCCAGCGGTAAGGAGACTCGCTTTGGGCAACCTGGTCAAGTCAGGGCGAGGGTTCATTTCACCTTCCCCTCCCCCACTCCGCCCTCCGTCCCACCCTCCATAATGGAGCATGACTGTAGTAAAACGAGGCTTTTGATCAAGCTTCTTCACATCACTTTCAAGACAAACAATGTCTCTGAAACCCCCAACTGCTTTTATTTTTCTTATAGCTAAGGTTTCACCTTAGTGCCTTTGCCAAGCTTCATTAAAAAATGTCCTCAATTAAGAAAAAAAAATCACGGCATATTTTTCATTACAGTAATTTACAAAACAAACCTACAGAAAATGAAAGAGCGGCTTCATAGTTATATAAACCTTACATTTCTCAAAGGGGTTCCATAGGAGAAAAAAAATCATCGGTTTCTATATAGAAAAAATTAATTTTTACAGTAAACAAGGGATATTGATCCTGTCTGAAATAAATAAATTTAAAAAATCAAAATAAAAGGGGCTCCTACAGTCCTCTAACTCATCAAGGCATTCTCCACCTACCACAAAATTTTCCAATGTTTTCTCTGGCATAGTAAATTAAGATCTTAAGTAAATGTATTAGATGCAATACAAATAAAACTAAATAAAACAGTGACTGGTTCTTTATCAGCACGTAAAATCCATACTCATGTTTCTTTTTTTTTAATTTTTTTTTTTTTTATTGCTTAATACTCATGTTTCGACACAGGATATTTCCAAGGCATGATTCCTTATGTATAGGACTTCAGAAAAAATTAATTTTGTAAATTATTTGTACACATAAACATTTAAAGAAATGTTTCCACCCACGGTAGAGAGAATGGGTAAGGTTAGAGAAGAGTCCAATGTTTAAGCCCTTTGGTCTCCTCCCTACAAAATGAATCCATTGCACTACGATTTCAGACAAGTGTTTCTCTCCTCACACAAAGGCTTAACCATATTAACTAGTTAATGTAAAGCTTGATTAAACTCGCAAAGATAATCCCTAAAATGCCGGGAGAAGGGCCCTTGCAGTGCCTGGAGGTGGCAGGGAGGGGGGTGGGCCTGTAATGAGGCAAGGTTGTGGCTCAACCTCAGTTTCACTTTGCATTGTTTCAGAAGTGAATTACTGCGGTGGATCAGCAAAATACATTGAGAAAAATGCGAAGCTGCCGCCCTCACCTCCTCCAGGATTTTAGTCACCACAGATGAGCCTTTAAATGTACCAAGAGGTACCCTAATTATAATGCCATGGGGCGGGGGCGGGGGGGGGGGGCGGGGAAGGGAGGAGAGAATCCTGGCAGATCACATTCTGTAGAACTTTGCTTTTCTTTCATGCCCTGGCCCGGGAGGCTAGGCAGCAACATTGGAGACTAAATGTTTATGGCTCAGGCTTCCTCAACAGTATGAACGTTTACATCTGAAGTAGTCCTGTTGTTCTGTGTGTGATTCCAATAGGCTTCTTCTAAATATTTTGACAGTCAGAGAAGCCTTGGGACACTTGTCCTCTCTTAGGGACTACAGGGTCACGATTGGTTGTGGGGTGGGGGTTTGGTGAGGTCTCTGATGTGTCCCTGATAGCAGCTCTGCTTCATCCTACAGCTATCAGGGTCCCGAGTGAAGTCCTCACATTTCATCAACATTTCTCTATGTCCACCACTGAGAAGTAGGGCTTGCAGATAGGACTAGCCTGCTCAAGGCAAGATAGCTTCCTGCCGAAGTGCACTGAATAGCCCTCTCATTTCTCCCAAAGTCTTAGGATTCCTGAAGGAGAAACGGGCTAAAATCACCTTGTATCTAGAAAGGGAATTGCTTATGATTGTTCAAAAACCTCTAAGGAGTCTCCTGCTTACTCTCACGATAAAATGATGACATCAGGTGCCTTTTCCAATCTGATCACAATCTAGCTTTTCTCCATCATCTCTTTCCACTCTGCTGTTCACCTTAGAGTTAGCTTGTATAGAACTCTTTGGCGGGCTCTACACATAACCTAACCCTTTTGCAAATTCGTCTGCAACCTTTTAGATTCTGCTCAAACATCACCTCCTCCATTCTTGATTCCCTCTGGGTGAAATTAGTCATTCCCTCCCTCAGATTCTACACCAAACATGCCAAACTCGCAGCCTGCGGGCCGTATGCCTCGTTTATTTGGCCCGTGTTAGCCTTTGAGTTTGACATGGTTATTCTACACCATTCTATACCTTCCTCTAGTTTACTGGTGACCAGTTTGCATTCTTGGAAGTTGTCTGTCTTGACTGCCAGACAGGGAGCTCTTTACCCGGTAGTTCATCTCTGTGTCCCCAGTACCTAGCCTTGTATTTGTTATGCAGTAGGTGCCTAGTGAATGGATGAGTCTCTGGATTTGTTGAATGGCTTTTGGGGACCATGACGGATCCTGGTAGTGGATGGAAGGAAATCCTGGCGGTGAAAACTAATGCCCATTTCTTAGTGAATGCAGCAAATATAGAAAGTCATAGCTTATAATGTGTGATCTTTTCTTAGAAATCAGATCCCTTCTAGATACCTGGAAGATAAAAGACCAATTTGACTAAAATAGACGCTTTGCTGTTTAACTGGTATACACCGATGACTTGCCCATGCTGAACTGGACATGGCCTAGTTGCTGTACCAGCACCCTCAGTAGCCTGAATGCTCACAAATTAGCAACTCAGTGCCCTGAGGTTTGCTGTCTTTGGCAGCAGAAGCAAGCCAGGGCAGGGGCGGGGGTGAGGAGTGGTTGGCTCTGTCCCAGGAAGCTGCAGCTTGGGAGTGGGGTCAGAGAGTGGTTGAATGATCCCAGCTCATTCTGGGGAGGCACAGCTGCTGTGACATGTCACGTTAAACTCAGCCTACGCCCTTGGAAAGAAAGATGGTGGAGTCCCCACCCCCATCCCTGAGACCCCAGGACCCAGTCGGTGTTGGAACTCTTTTCTCTCCCTTCTACTCTACTGCTCCCAGTCCCTGCTGTCTTCTGGGAGAGGTGGATTCAGAAGCTGTTTCCAAAAGGGCCAAAGAGCACTGATCTTTCTGAAGACTAGGCTCCTCTGGGTGTCCGATTCCTCTTTGTGCAGCCAAAGAGCCTTGCACACCATCTGGCACAGTGAGCACTCACTGGGGGGGACTGGATCAATGGCTAGGTTCACTGTCAACACCGCCGAGGTGCGACTCCCTAAACATCCTTTAGGTACTCTAAGCTGTCATTCTGTGGCCGCAGTTGTCCAGATAACCAGGTCAAAAGTGCCCCTCTGGGTATTCTTTTCCCAGCCGCAATGACGCAGCCCAATGCAAGGGCTTCTCGGGCAGCTCCACATCACTGGGGTTCTGTCCACCTGGCAGGAACGGCAACGCTTTGAAGAAGAAATGGATTAAGGTATTGGATTTCAGTTTCTGTAGCCAGGCTCAGGGCCTGAGCTGAATGTCCTCCCCCAAGTAGAGTGACTTGGCAGAACAGTTCAGGCTTCCCTCCGTCCTTCCTCGCTTTCTTCCAGTCTCCATAGCCCTCAGGGCCCGAGGGGGGAGGGTGGGCTGGCTTAAGGGGGACCCTCACTCCCGATGACCTAGATCAACATTTTAGTAAAGCGTAAATGGGGCCACATTTCCTATCTTATGCTTCTGCCCATGTTCTGTGCTACCCTATGGCAATGTGAAGAGGTGGGCAAGAATAGTCAGTGGGGATTATGAGTGAGTGACAGCTGTTGAGAGGCAACAGCTCAATAGGAAAATTGATGTTAATCTCTTTCTTCTCTACCTCTTCCGTCTTACCAATTACTGAGTACTAGCCCTGTGGTTAGTAGAGTGCATTATATTTTTCATCTCATTTAGATGTTTTTGAGGAAAACATAGAAGTGAGGACACTAAAATTCAGGGAAGTCAAGGATTTGACCAAGGACACCCAAATAGAAAGTGGCACAGCTATGGTTTAAGTCTCTGGCTAACCTCAAAGCTGGGATCTATTTTGATGGCCTCTTTTTTTTTTTTGTTTAGTCTGGGATTCTGCTTCAGTGCTCCTCATACAACTAACTAATATAAGGTGGTGGTGGGAGAGACACAGGAGTAGAAACAAACGTGACTCACAAAATGGTAGTATAAATTATGATTATTATTATTAATCCTCACCTGAGGATATTTTTCCATTGATTTTTAGAGAATGGAAGAGAGGGAAAGACAGAGAGAAATATCGATGTGAGAGAAACACATTCATTGGTTGCCTCCTGCGTGTGCCCCAACCAGGGCCTGGGCCAGAGAGGAGCCTGCAACTGATGTACGTGCCCTTGACCAGAATCAAACCCGGGACCCTTTAGTTTGGATAGGGCTAAATTATTAACAGCTGCAAATGTAGGTGGTAAAGCTTACAGTGAGTCGGAATTATACACACTAATTTGGATACAGTGATTATACTCTGGAGAGAGCAGGTGAAATACTTGGTGGGTATTTATGTGTATTTATAACATATTATTTAAAAAGAAAAAGAGAACTACCCAAGCAAACATGAAACAAATAAAAATCTTTGCTGTCCAAAATCACAATGAGACACCACTTCATACCCATTAGGATGGAAAATGAGAGTTGACAAGGATATGGAGAAATTGGAAACCTTGTGCACTGCAGGTGGGAATGTAAAATGGTGCGGTTGATATGCAAAACAGATATCTGTACACCCATGTTCAGAGCAGCATTATTCACAATAGGTGGTAGACACACACATCCAAGGGAATATTAGTCAGCCTTCAAAAGGAAGGCAATTCAGACATATGTTGCAACATGGATGCACCTCAGGGACATGATGCAAAGTGAAATAAGCCAGACACGAAAGGACAAACGTTGTACGATTCCACTTATAGGAGGTACCTGAAGTAATCCCATCCATAGAGATAGGAAGTAGCATGGTGGTTGCCATGAGGACGGGGAGGGAGGAGGGGGGAGTTAGGTTTGAACAGGGACAGAGTTTCAGTGTGAGAAGCTGAAAACATTCTGGAGATGGGTGGCGGTGACGGTGGCACAACAATGGAAATGTATTTAATGCCACTGAACTGCACTTCAGCAAATGGTAAAAATGGTACAGTTTACAATGTAAACTTTACATTATGTATATTTGACCACAGTATATACAAAAAAACCGTTGGCGTCCAGCGAGGGAGGACTAGGACAGCTTTACAAACAGTCCCCCTCCGGTGCCACCCTTCCTTGGCTTGGTCCCCATCAGGGACAATAGATACCGAGTGAAAGGAGCAGTCCCCCTCCCCCGGGCACGCTCAGCGGGCAGCTTTCTTGACTCAGGTGGGCCGGTGGCTCCGTCCATCCTTTCTGCTGTGGCTCAGCCAAGCACTGGATGCTTCCAGGCTCCGAGGAAGGTCATCTGAAGCTCAAAGCAGGCCTTCCGGGGTCCACACGGATTGAAAGCCTCTTTCCTGGTCCGCTCCGAGGCTGAAGCTGACTGCAGCCAGCCCCCTGGGCATAGTAACAGCCCTGTCAGCTACGGCCAATCTGCCCGCCTCAGAATCCCAAATTAGCACCTGGCCCTTGATAGGGCAACCGTTGGTTGAGAGTTTAAGTGAAACCTTGACAGTCCCGGGGACTTGAGGGGAGGCCCCGGGCGGCGCTCATAGGATGCTCTTTCTTCAGAGGAATGCGATGGTGTGTACAGTGTGGTGTCTGCAGTCAAATCCTGCAACTGCAATTAGGGCCTTTCAATGGAGGTGTCAGCCACATTCAGAGTCTGAACGGGCTCACCCATGAAATTCATAATGGGATAAAAGTTCCATTCCGGGACTGACAACTTCAAATGGAACTGGGTGTAATCTTTTATTTATTTACAGGGTTGTGGGAGTGGGGGTTGTAAAAATCCCACCTCACCCCGTACTCCCACTGTCTCCCCCCCCCCCGCCCCCCCCCCCCCAAAGCTTCCAAGGATTAAAAAAACGAGGCTTGGGATTACATTCGGAGGGAAGCAAGGCTATATTTAAAGATGCTTTGGAAAGTGTGGCTCCATGTCTGAGGCAGGCAGTTCTGAGCGACAGCTTCATGCCGCCTGGCCGGGGACATTCCAGAGAATCTTATGGAGAGACCTTGTGCTAATGGGTTGCAATTGATCAGTTCCAATTTCTCACATACCGGGGCCAGGTCAGAATGCCCGTGGCTCTCAGAGAGAAGCAGTGCCCTGGATGGACTCCAGCAGGCAGAGAAACCTTCCACACTCACTCAGCCTGGTTTTCACCCAGGAGGAGGGCTGTTTAATTCATTCTCCAGTGCCCCTTCTTTTTCATCTAAGTTTAAGCAAGTCAGGATTCCATCAGCTGCCTCTCGGTAGACCTTTCAGTAAGTTCAGTTCATCTTATTTACACAAAAGCCTCTGCCTCCCCCGCCCCCCCCCCCCCCCCCCCCACACACACACACCGCGGTATGAAGGGAGCCAGGAGAGCCAGGGGTGGCGGTGGGAGCGGGGACGGATTTATTTGTAATTACAGTAGGGTTCTCACTCCCAACCCGTCCCACCGTTCTATCCATTCACAGGCTCCGGCCACGGCTGGCGCCAAGATCTCCAAGTTGCCCTGTGTTTATGTCATTGAGACGAGGACAATATTTCAGTGTGGAGCCAAGCCACAGGGATCCACTCTATAAAACCCTCACTAAAAATAGACGCTCCAACCCCTGCCCAGCCCCCTCCCCGCCTCCGCGACTCCCCCACGCCTGCCCCCAGCGCTCCAGCACCCAGCTTCAATTCGCAGGGAGACAGGCGTGCCAAATCGGCCAAATCTCGAAGCTCTGGGGGCCTGGCGAGCGCCTTTCTTCTCCAGGAGTTTTAAAGTAGAATAAAAGGCGTCAATTAGCAGCCTTTAGAGCTGACAGGGCAATTAAAGCTAAATTGCAAGACAGAGGGAGAGCTAGAAGAGAAAAAGAGAGAGAGAGAGAGAGAGAGAGAGAGAGAGAGAGGGAAGAAGAAAGATTTCGAATGTATTTTTGGTGACAGCTGCATTTTTGAGGAGGGTGAACCTCTCTAGCTACAACTGGCCGTTTGGATATACTTTCACTTGTGACATGATAGTTGCAGTGAACGCTGATATGCTCAGTTTATTGCACTTTTCATGTTCGATCTGAGTTGCTTGGGAAAATTCAGATAAATACAAAACCAAAAAGATCATGTCTTTGCAAACTCTCCCACTGGCCTGGGTCCCAATACACCCGTTTCTTTGCAAGGTACTCTTCAGTTGCAACACGAAATTGTGAGGGTGGATGCATGGGGGATGGGTGGGTGGGTGGAGCCACTGCAGCAGTCAAGGATGCATCCCCTCTGGGGGCCGCCTCCCAGAGCTTAGAGCTGGCGACTTGGTCATAACACCTTTGCATACTTTCTGTTGTCAGCCCAGGAGTCCAAAGTTATAAAACTTTGGGGAAGGAATCTTTTTTTTTTTTCCTACTCCCCAGTGACCTTCCTTCACAGTCAGGCTTTGGTTTGGGATTTGGGAAGGCCTGAAGTTGTCTTATGCGGATGGGACTTGTAACAAGGGCAGTATTGATTTTGATTCACTGTTGCAACACACCAGTTAGGGGGATAGATTCAAGAGGTGCTGTGCACCGGGATGGGCACAAGAGAGAACTACAACACAATCAGAGAAGTCAGCCTGGGGAAGCTAAGAGCTTCATTGACACCTTCTCAGGCATCTCCCCACTCCCCCAACCCGTGGAGGAAATAGTAAATACAGTTCCTGAGAGAATGCCTTGCCTTGCTGACCCTCAAATTTCAGTCTCCCATCCTATCACTATTATCCCTTTCTCTGTATCTGCCCTTATTAAAAAGAGCAACTGTTTCTACAGCACTGACTGGCTTCCTGGCATTGTGTTAAGGACTTCCCACGCACCCAGTGTGAGATAGGGGCTATCACTGTGCCCATTTCATGTAGGAGGAAACCGAGGCCGAGAGAACTTCAGTAACTTGTTCAAGGTCATCCAGTTGGTGAGTGGTGAAGCTGAGATTGGAACCTGTTCTGAGTCTAAAGACGAAGCTCTTAATCCTTAAGATACAGAACTTCTGTGCAGGGCTCCCATGAATCTTTGGGAAAACTTGTTAACTTGGGATCAGGGCTCATTTGAATGGGGCTATGCTTTGAAGCCCAGAGTAATGGGGACTTGTTCTTAGGGCACTGGTGATACTATAAGGACCAAGTTCAACATGCTTGGATTAGCAGTTTTCAGCTGAAGGGAACTGAGAGTGGCATTTAGTGGGGGGTATCTCAAGCTAGGGACTCCTGGATTTGTGAGAGACTGTTCTCAGGAGCATATCAACATTATGTATTTGAGACAGTATCTAGCTCAAGTCAGGCCCCACCATTTATATTGAGCAAGGTGAGAAGCCAGGGAGGGTCACACAATTAGTTACAGCAGGTGAAGTTAGACCAGAATTACATCTCTGCCCAGGACTGTTTCTGCTAACCAGTAGACTTTTCTAACTGGATTTATAGGTCCACTTGCCCGTCTTGATTGAAGCCCCTTAGGGCAGGGACTGATTCTAGGGGCTTTATTAAATATTTGATGAGTGAAGATGTAAAACCAATTAAGGAGTGGTTTACAGGTAAATAAACCCTTGATATGCTAATTACAGACCAGTGTTACCTGCACTCAGGAGTATTAATATTTGGCCACAGTTCAGTCTCCTAATCTCGATTGCTTAAATCAAACAAAATTGCCTTTCTGTGAGTATCCCCAGTTCTTCTCTATTCATTCCACATTCAGTAATTTTTTTTTATAGAGTATGGGCTAGGCACAGTTCCAGATTGGAAACAAAACAGACTCATTCCCCACTCCCCGCCCTATGAACCTGCTCTGTTTGGATGCTACATTGCTCTGTAATTGGGATTTGGTTTGGGGACATTTGGATGGTGAGAGGCCCAGTTTAGTTTCTCCAATTTGGAGGCAATTACTGCATCTAATTTTTTTGGTCTTTTTCTTATTTTTTTTCTATTAAGCCTAAATAAATGTTTGTACCTTAACGTTTTTTAAATTTAAAATTTGTAAGATAATACATTGTAAGAAATAAAATAATGCAGAAGCATACAAAGTAAAAGCATAAAAGTCTTCCCATCTATCTCTAGTGGCCAGTGTTAATGATTTGATGGTTTATAGTCTTCCCCCGTGGTGAGGATTTGTTCTTCTTAGGAATACCTATATCTATATCTATATCTATGTCTATATCTATATCTATATCTATATCCATATCTATATCTATGATAGTCATATAATATGTAAATATACTCATATATACACTTGGAGGATACAGGGCTGGGGCAATTCAGTCAGGGTAACCATCATTGTAATTGCACGATAACCATCATTGCACGATAACCATCATTGTAATTTTGTCATCTGCACTGTCATCATCTTTTATAGACCCTGTCAGATGTCATTATGTACAAATATTTCAAAATAGAATTTTAATAACCTTCAGGAAAGAAGAGTCAAGGGTAGCACATCACAGTCCTCTCTGCTTGCCTCTCACCTCCCCTGAAATCACAGGCCCAGAATAGCCGTGGCCTCTATTTGAAGACCTCCATTGGAGTTCTTTTTTTTTTCTATTCTTTTCCTTTTTTTTTTTTTTTAAACAAAAGTGTTTGACCCTATTATTCATGTTATTTTGCAACTTTATTTAACAACATAGATTATGTGTCCATGGCAGTGCAAATGGAACAGCTTATTCTTTTTAATGGCTGCATGCTGTTTCATAGCATGAAGATATCATGGTGTGTGTGTGTGTGTGTTTTTAACAGTTTTACTAATGAGGAGCATTTTGTTTTTCTCCACTTTTTTGTTATCATAGACAGAGCTGCAATGGAGCAGCTTTGATACATGTCATCTGCTCACTCATGTGGCTATTTCTTTAAGAGAGATTCCTAGAACTGAATTGTTGGATCTAAGGGTTTGTTCACTTATAACTGTGATGCTGCCAATTTCCCTGGAAAAGTATTCCAATTTGCACACCAACTGGAAGGGTGCCGTTTGCCTATGTTACAGCGGACATGTGTGGCAGGAATTAACCAGTGCAACAGGATCACTGACAGAACCATTAGTCAAGTAGGAAAGGCAAAGCAACACATCCTAAGGATTCAACCTTTATTAGGTCTCCCTGAACAATCATTCCCAGCAAAAGTAGAGCTGAGCTCATAATGTTACACATGGTGATTTCTCAACCTCTATGGAGATGCTCCAAAGAAGGTGTCCTTGGCCCTTGACAGGTAGCCTACTTCAGGAGAAAGGGCACTGGGCTGAGAAGGAGGGACCAGAGGACTAGATCCCACCTGGTCTTTGCTACTTACCGGCTGTATCACCGGGAGCAGGTCACTACCTAGAAGTTCACGAACCCCCTTCCCTTAACTGCCACGCAACATCACATCACATACGCTTCAAACCTCACAGTGTTGCTGTGAAGATCACATGCCTTCCCCCCCCGCCCCCCCAGTGTAATATGGGAAAGTGTTTTGTAAAAGGTGTGACGTTTTGATAACTGAAGATTCAATGGATCTCTGCAGGGAGGACCACTGATTCAATATAGAGGCAGAGAGCAGCTTGGATAGTATTTAACTCTATGCATGGATATGAAATGGTAATAGAAAGAGACCCTGCTTTGGAAGAGACGGTCTTGGGTTGAGTATCTAAATCATGCTTCTTCGGGCTTCAGAAAAGCTTTTGAGGACTGTGATGAGTAGTGAGGAGCTTCTGGGGCTGCTTTGTAATAGGGCGAGGCGGGTGGGGCAGGAAGACAGAATGGTGTGTAATCACCCAAGATAGTAGGTTAGCTTTTCTATCTGCCGGGCTTGGTACATAGTAGGAGCTTTAGACACACGGAGTGAACGCATGAATAGTGCTCACACTTACAACCCAACAGCTTGAGTGTCCTCTTTGACACATGGCAGCCCCTTACATGTTGCTCTCTGATTTAATGGCATGATGCACGCTAATGCCTACCACTGTGTGCCCGATTTATGGTTGGGTGCCGTTAATGCTTCCATTTGGCTCCATCCACCCTCTGTGTCCTGACCTTCCCTTTGTGACACAGTTCCTCTCCCGTCTTCCCCCTTACTTTAAAAAAAATGTTTGCATATGGGAGGATTATGTATCATCTTGGCAGCCAGGCACAATTATGTCCCGATTGCAATTTCGCCATGTACTCATTGTATGACAGTGGACAAAGTGCTTAACCTAGCTCAGCCTCAATTTCCCCATCTGCAGAACAGAGATGCTAGTAACAGTCTAGAACTCCTGTGAGGCTTAGATGAAAGGATGCAGAGTGCTATTCCAGTGTTCATGGCCCAACAGAAAGAGGCGCTTTAGATCCGTAGGCTTTACATTATTTTAGTTGAACTTCAATGACAATAACAAGTAATGTTCTGGTGCCTTGTTGCTTCCAAACTCCTGTAACTTCTTACTCAAATTCCATTCGTACAAGATGTCGTGAAACTCTCAGAGAGGGGAGGTAGCTTCTCCAACATCCCACCCTGGGAGTAGTGGACCCACACCCAGGCTGCATCCCTCAGGCTAATTCCATCCTGCTTCTCTGACTTGGCTTCTGTTCCGGCTTCAGAGGCCCACGGGCATTTGCCAGGTTCTGAAGTAAATGGTACCCCTCACCTGGGTTAGTACAAGAAGACCTGTCCTCCTTGCTGGCCCTATTCCTGCTGAGTTCTGCCTGGATTCTTTCCTTGGAGCCCCTGGGAAAACCAGGGAGTGGGAAGGGTGTGAAGCCCTTAAGTTAATAAAGAGGAGTGAGCCTACTTTTTTGAAGTCTGTGCTGGGAGATGATCTCATGGGGGACAGGTCCCTGGGGAAGAGTGAGGTTAAAGAAAGCCAGACGAGGAGTGACCTCCGGACACTGGCCTCTCCCTTCTGGCCTCCATCCATCACAGCTCCTCTCTCCCAGCGTCTCCAGTCTCCTGGGGGATGGCTGTCTCCTTCTTTCTTTTTTTCTTTAGCATCAGAGAAGATGACTCAAACACTGCCTTAGGGCACCAAGGCGTCCACAAATTGGTCCCAACCCCAGCTAATGAGGAAGGCAAGAGAGGAGACTGGCAGGCTGTGTCCTGTGGCTTTGGGCTGTGAGAGGGTGGGAGAAGGCGGCAGCTGGGCCCTCCTCTGACCCCACACAGCTCTGAGGCCCAAGGCCTCCTGCCCTGGGCTTGTGGATCGGGCTTTCTAAAATCTCTTCTGTTCCAAGCCAGTAAATAAACAGATCTCTCTCCAACCTCCCTCCCTCTTTTCCATACACACACTTTCCCACATTAGATCAAGCAGTGTAGTGGAGAGGTTAGGAGCACGGACTCCAGGGCCTCAAAGATGTTAGTTTCCATCCCAGCTTGTCCACATAGAGCTGTGGGACCTGGGACAAACCACTGGATGACTCTAAGCTTCAGTTTTCTCATCTGTGAAATGGACAAACTTCCGCTCATTTTGGAGAGCTGTGACCAGGAGGTGAGTGAGTTCAGACATGTGAATTGCCTGGAACCCAATCCTTTAGGGAGTAGAGTCTTTTATTATTTTAAAAACCTTCTTCTCCTGACTCCCTTCTCCCCCACAACCTCCCACCCTCAACACATACACAGCACGGATGTAAACCCAAGACCCTTTCTTTTAAAATTGATCCTTATATGACTTCTCGCAGTGTGGGAATCCTGCCCAAATTGCAACATTAGCATCTCTCACTGATTAAATGCTTACTGTCAGATTGGCTCAGCCATTCCCGCCAATTACATGAGTGTGGGGGAGGGGAAATAGAAGCCAAATAATGGCCAAGAGCCTTGTGAAGCCTTCTAAGTTAACCCCTTTCCCCATCGCCACACAATCTCTTCTAATTTAAGGTGGTTTCCTCGGTTGATAAACTCAGCTGACTTCCTTGTTTTTCACGCCCGGCTTGAAGTCGGAAATTATATTGGTAAGACTCGTGATGGTGGATGTTATTAATGTGCTTAATGGGCACTCAAGGCAGTTTAAAGATCTTAGCCTTTGCACTGCGCCTTTATCCCACCCTGGGGGTAAATAATGGAGATGCTAACACAGTCTGTAAAGGGGAGAGAGCAGAGGTGGCCTGCCTGCTTCACAGGCCGGGATGCTTTGATGGCCTGTCTGCAGGCAGGGTGATGAAATCAGCTTTCCTCGTTTTTACACCCCTTTCAAAAGGCCAATTCTCCCAACACAATGCACATTTCCAAGTCATTTTTAATTTGGCATGAAAATGTCTCCTTTACCCTAGACCACAGCCAGCAGAGTTAATGGGAAACACACATCTGGGCAGCTGTGCTCTCCCAAGTGGGGAGGTGAGCAGTGGGGGCAGGCGTGTGGAGGAGATTAAAGATAGCGCCTCTCAGCCCCCAGCAGCCCATGGGGATTTAACCCATCGCACTAGAATTGTACATTTTCACCCCTATCTGTGGCTCCTATGAGTGGCCATAGGGTTCCCTTCTTTTCCCCGCTGGGGTAGTGGGGGTGTCAGTTCACCTTTCGGTGGTTCTTAGTTTCTGGTCCTAGGTGAGCAGGGGGCGGGGTGGGAGGGACATTCGCTTTGTGTTCTCTACTAAGTGAGTCTAAACTATTTCTGGTTGGTCCCTCTTCTGCTGCAGACATTCTTCATGCCTGACCCTCTCTGCATGAGTGCAGAGGACGGGGCATTTGGCGGAGGATAATGGCATAGGCTTTGAGCACAATGATGCCAAGCTTTCAGGATTCTTTGTGGCTTGTTCCCTCTCCTGTCCAGATTCTTGGTGTGTGAATTCAATTAGAATGAGTCTGTATCTAAGACCAGGACACAAAGGTCCTGATATATGTCAACAGTGACTTTGTCTATGAATGTCTAGTGTCCCAGAGAAGGGTTCCCTTACTTCAGCTCATCCCATCTTTACTTTGGCCTCAAGTTTTAGGCACATATTTATATATATATATTTTTTACCATATTGTAGTTTGCATATTCTTCTTCTTCGTTACTCTTTCAGAGATTATGTGTAACCTGAGGAGCCACGAAGTCTGTGAATTCCTTGGGATTGTCTGCAAAAAAAATGTGTATGCTCATGGCTTTCATCTGATTCTCAAAGGGGACGGTCTCCAACACGAAAATTAAGGTGATTATATAGTCTAATTTGCCTGGGACAGTTCCAGCTCATACCAGTTGTCCTGGTGTAATTGCTAATAGCAACTCTTTTCACTCATAAAAGTGTCTTGGTGTGGCTGATAAAATATAGTGCATCCTCATTAAATGGAGATTCTGTATTTGCAGTTCGCCCGCTTACTAACACTTCTTTGTAACTCCCAAAGCAACACACACGTCACTTTTGCGGTCATTCGTGGCCATGCAGAGAGTGGGAAAAGATCAAGTGGCCTGGTGTGCCCATTTTAGCTGAGGTCCAAGAAGGTAATCCTTAGCCTTTTTGTTTCAGCTCTCATATTGTGTTCTTTCTGGCATCTATTTAGAGCTAACCTTTTTGCATCTGCACCTTTCGTTGGAGATTTTACTGTTTAAAATGGCCCCCGAGCCCATTGTTGAGGTGCTGTCTAGTGCTCCTAAGTGCCAGAAGGCTGTGATGTGCCTTACAGAGGAATCACATGTACTAGCTATGCCTCCTCCAGGTATGAGTTATATATTTAGTGCTGTTGGGTGTGAGTTCAATGTTACTGAGTCAACAACATATATTGAATAAGATGTCTTAAGCAGAAACACACACAAAACAGGGTTGTGGGTTGATTGGTTGACAGAAAACAGGCTCACAGGAACCTAACCCTGTCTGTGTTTCCCTGAGGAGCAATGGTTCTGTCTTTGATAATTCAGGTTTCTTTACAAACCATAACTGCCGTGAATAATGAGAATCAATTGCACGTGGTCACCCTTGCTAAAATTCATTGTTTTATGATGATAACCAGACAAGCAGTGGGCAAGACTTGGTTCCAAAACCTTGCCGTGCTTCTTACCAGCTATGACACCTTGAGTAGTACACCCCCCCCACCCGCCCCCCTCCCCCGCCGTGGTAGGCATCAGTTTCCTCTCAGTAGGATGAGAATGGCCACTTGGGGTGCCCTTCCCCCTTTGCCTTAAGTTGAGGAGCCTGTCACTTCCTTGGAGAAGCAGCCCTCTGGGGAAGGCAGTTCCAGATGACAGTGGCAGGTCCCTTCCTGTGTCTGAGACAGACTGATCTCTCTGTTGAGGACCCTTGTGACAATAACTGGAGGGAACCTCTCCTGGGGCCTCTTTGTTGGGGAAGGAGGTGGTCATTGCACACCACAATGGGATCCATCCCCTTCTTCATGGCCGCCTCCTTGCAAGGACCATCCACCAATTTGAAGATGTTCGCAGTTGCAAGGAGCCAATAGTCCTCCTATCCTGGGAACATCCTGGTCTATTTTACAGGTACACTACCAAGCCAAGTGAGGAGCACCTAAATGAGCCAATAAAACCAGGGGGACAAAAGGGTGGGAACTCTCATGTGCTGAGAGCCCACAAAGAGTTGGCCATGGTACTGTATACTTCAACCAGGGACCTATTTCCTATGACAGTGTTCCTGGTTAGATATTATTATGTCTATTTGAAAACAGATGTGGAAACTGAAGCTAAGAGAGAGAAGACATCTGCCCAAGGACCTCAGTAAGTCAGTGTGAGCAATTCAAACTCCAGTCTTTCAAACCTCATCATTTTCACGTCTCCACCATATTTTCCAGTAAAGCCTGCTCTTGGAGGGTAGGGACTAGCTTTCAAAATGTCAGGACCTCATTCTCCCAGGGAATTTTCAGAAAGAAAGCAGATCATATTGTATAATGGAAATTCCAACAGTTGACCCTTGAACAACATGGTTTGAACTGCACTGTCCACTTACACATGGATTTTTCAATAACTACTGTGACTCTATTTTCACTTCCTCATGATTTTCTTAATAACATCTTCTCTCTAGCTTAATTTACTGTAAGAATACAGTCTATAATACATATAACAGACAAAATATGTGTTAATTGACTTTATGTTATCGGTCAAGAGTAGGCCATTACTATTTAAGTTGGGGGGAGTCAGAAGTTATACGTGAATTTTTAAAAATATATTTTTATTGATTTCAGAGAGAAAGGGAGAGGGAGAGAGAGATAGAAACATCAATGTGAGAGAGAATTATTGATCAGCTGCCTCCTGCATGCCCCACACTGGAGATTGAGCCCACAACCGGGGCATGTGCCCTTGACCAGAATTGAACCTGGGACCCTTCAATCTGCAGGCCGATGCTCTATCCACTGAGCCAAACCAGCCAGGGCAATTACACATGGATTCTTGACGTTATAGAGAGTTGCTGCCTGTAACTCCTGTGTTGTTCAAGAGTGAACTGCCATTTCTCAGGAACCCTGGTTTCCAGCTGCCCCTTTACAAACCCTCCTGAAGGAGCAATAATGAACCTCCAAATTCATCTGTTCATTTTTCCCTGCCTGGCACTAGGACCTGCTGGCTGCTGTCTGGTGAAGGTCATCCTCTTAGCCCTGCTTGCTTTTTGCTGCTTTCGAGCACCCTTTTTCAGAACAGGAGTTCAGTTGCAACTCTCTCTTTTGCTTGGCCCCAGGACAACTTTTCCACTGTCACCACCCTGTAGCCTCAGCTGGCACAGAAATTCCAAAATAAATGAACGTGTTGTAAATGGGGAGAAAATATTGTGTCCTTGCGGTGTTGATGTTGATTGCAGCTCGGCTGCTCAGGCAGCGATGACCACAGCTCAAGCTGCATATTTCTTTACCCAAACACGCAGAGGGCCTGCCGAAGCCAGGAGCTCTGCAGACGACTCCATTCAGTATGCACTTTAGCTTCTAGAAGGTGTGCCTGTCGGGGCTGACAAAGTGCCATTGATCCGCAGCCCCCAGCCAGGCCAGGGACCCGGCCCGTCAAAGTCAGGCTGAGACCAGCCTTCCAGCCACGAAGCCTGATGATAACACTTTGGCAGGAGACGGCCCCCTGGAGCAGTGTGGTGCTGGCCTTCAGAACGGTCCTCGAGCCTGGGTGTGATTGGGGCTGGCACCGCACAGGCTGTAGCTTACCGAAGCCCTGTGGTAAGAGGCTTCTTGGACCACGGGTGGGGCCTGAGCTTGCTTGTTCGGGTCTGGCTGCAGACTCCCAGGGGGGCTTGCAAGTTTGACCACCCAGTGTCAATTTGGTAAGGACACGAATAAGAGAAAAACAAAATCTCCTTTGAAGGGGACTATGGGTAGGCAGAGGGAGAAAGTGATTTGTTACAAGGATTTAGTTTTTCCTCTCTGTCCAAAGATTGGGCTTGAATTTTCCAGGGAACAATGGGGATTTCTTGTGCAGGTCACATTCCAGAGAGTTTTGAAGAAGACATCTGTTCATTTTTTCTGTCTGTCCAGCACCCCCCTACCGCCGTCCTTTAAGACATTGCTTCTGATTCCTAATCATGTGATTTGGTGGTCCAGCCAATCACAGTTTCTCCTGTCCCTGGATGTAGGGGCAGGACATTGTCTTGATCTGCCAATCACAGAACTCCATTTCCCCCAAAGGAATGGACTTTCGACCCAAGCTGGATCCATCAGAATCCTCTAGGACTTTTTTCTTTCTTTATCCCTAGGTCTTTGGATTTGGAGAAGAAGCTAAAAGTATATGAATTGAGGCTGGCTGGTGGGCATCTTCTTTACAATTTGGGAACACCCATTTGTAGACTAGGAGAGAATGAGACAATACACAGGAAGTCAGTACCACGTAGAGGGGAGGAGAGAGAGAGAGGGTCCTGAGGGTCATGTTTGAATTCCTGGATCTAGGTATGCTTGAAGCTTCTTAGATTTCTGGTTAAATGGGTCAATTTAGTCCTTCTTTTTAATCCAAAACTAGGACAAATAAAAATCCTTCTGAGGGGCCTAGATGGGAGCCAGGAAAGACATGATGAACAATCATTTTATGAAAATCATGCATGGCAATGGTCTACAGTCCTCTATGCCTTCCCATTGATTTGTTCAACATGCATTTATTGAATGGCCTCTATGTGCCAGTCTTGTGCCAAGACTGAGACTATTAAAATGAACAAAGTAAAATCTCTTCCCTCAAGGAGCTTGCAGTCTAGTTGGAAAAACAAACAATGATGGTACAATGTGAAATAATACAGTGCAAAGATTACAATACAATGCTAGGGTGGAAGATTGATGCTCTGGGAATATAAAGGAAGCCAATTCACCCAGGAGGAAAGGGAGATCAGGACAGACTTCCCAGGAGAGTCAGCACCTAAGCTGCAATAGATGCGGGTGGGGGACAGGTGAGCAGTAGCTAATCCTTGGCCTGGAGATCTTATTCTGGGGTTGGGGCTGGAGGCACTGGGGATGAGACCAGCACAGACATTATGGCAACACATGACTAGGTCATGAGGCCATAGGGGCCCTAACTGATGACTAATTGGGAGCTATAGACATTCATAGGAGGTTCAGATATTCTTATCAGGAGAATAATGATGAGCGTTTCAGGCTCATCATAATTAATCTGCTTGCTTCTCAATCCTCCACTATATTCTCTCCATTTCTTTTGGTCACTAAATTTGTTATCTGCTCTTTCTAACTGTGCTTTTAAAATATTTTAAATCATGTCCCTTATCAGTCAAATATTTTTGATGAGGTGCTCACAATATTTGTAAATAACCGTAAATTATATATATATAGCTGCTATTAAAATTATTAATCAATTATACTAGTAAAATATATTCAGGAATAGGAAATCTAAAAGAATAAACATCAAATGAACAGTGTATTAAATGTCTTGCTAACAGTACTAGCTAAATACACATTAGCCACTATGCCTTTGGGGTGAGGGCGATGGTAAATGAAGGTGAATTTATAGCCACCCATTTTGCAAATAGTCTTGTTAATTTGATTTTTAGATAATTTTCTTATCATATTTGGTGGTGTAGCTGATGGAGAGCTCCGACTAGACGTAGGAAAAGGGGAAATGTCATTGCCCATGTTCTCATTGGTTGATGTACTTGCTCCATCAGTGTTGTCCTTCACTCACACTTTCTTTGCAAGAATTCTTTTAAGCCATTTGTCTATTTTGTGAAGATGAGTTTGGTTAAAATTAGGGAATTGTCTTAGTCCTTTTGGTCTGCTGTAACAAAATTCCACAGACTGGGTGGCTTATATAAACAATAGAATTTCATTCTTTCTTTTTTAAAAATATTTTTGTTATTGATTTCAGAGAGAAAGGTAGAGGGAGAGAGAGATAGAAACACCAATGATGAGAGAGAATCATTGATTGGCTGCCTCCTGCACGCCCCAAACTGGGGATTGAGCCCGAAACCCGGGCATGTGCCCTGACTGGGAATTGAACCATCCCCTCTTGGCTCATAGGTCAGTGCTCAAGCACTGAGCCATGCCGGCCGGGCAGAATATATTTCTAATAGTTCTGGAAGCTGGAAGTCTGAGATCAGGGTGCTAACATGGTCAGGTTCTGGGAAAGGCTTTCTTCCAGGTTGCAGACTGCTGACTTCCGGCTGCATTCTCACATGGTGCAAGGGAAGAGGGAGCTCTCTGAGGTCCCTTAACAAGGGCACCAATTCCATCTTCATGACCCAATCACCTCCCAAAGGTTCCACCTCCAAATGCCATCAAGCAGGTTGTTCTAACTTTAGCTGTACCCTGGGACCAAACTGAAAAATCTGACACATAATTCCAAATTCAAACATTTTTGTGGGCTATTTCGAAACTTAGCCATGTTCAGCATCCTGCTCCGCCTCTCTCATTTCCTCCCTCCCTGTATTGGTTAGGTTCTCTGAGATGCAGATGCTAAGAAGGCTTAGATCAGCCATTTTTAACCTTTTTCATCTCATGGCACACATAAACTCATTACTAAAATATTGTGGCACACACACACACACAAATATTTTGCCTATCTGACCAAAAAAATTGGTATAATTTTGATTCATTCACACTAGACAGCTATTGTTATGTTGGCTGTTGCCATTTTTAAAATTTGACAATTTAACGGGAAAGAGGTCAATGCCCCTGACTAAATAGTTAGGTTTTGCATGTTTTAAATATTCTTGTGGCACATTTGTTGAAAATTGCTGGTTTAGATTTATGGGGAGAAATAGCCATGAAGAAAAAAGAGAGGTTGGAAGAGCTGTTAGACCATGAGGCAGTCTGACAACACCCGTGAAGAGAAAGGGAGGTTGGATAGGTAGAGTTTCAGACTGTAGTTTTAGTTCTAACAATGTTTAGGCTAGGTCAATGGGCAGTCCTTGAGCCAAAGTCCGCATCACAGGAGTCCTATATTTTACAGGAACTATCTGCCTTGGTACCCCAGCCCTGCGTACTCTTTGGCTGAGAGCCCCTGTGGGATGCATGGCCTCAGTGCACACGCAGGGATGCATTCAGAACTCAGCAGCTGGAGCCATCAGTCAATTATGCCCTGAGTAACAGAAGATCTGAGAGGCACACTTCACGGTTTCTACCCTTCTTCCCTTCTTCTCTTTCTCCCTTCCTTTCTTCTTTTCTTCTTTCAGATACTATTTTTTGGAGTGCTGTTCAGGTTCCAGGCTACGTGCCAGGTACGGGTGATATACAATGAATAAGACAGACAGTATCTCTACTCTAATGGCGCTTCATTAGTCATTCTTCCTTATGATTATTTGTATGGTTCTGTCGAGAATGAACTCAACTGAAAGCTCTTTTGAGTGGAGGGAGGGAGACTAAGCTAGCTCTCTACCCTCTAACCCACATAGCTTAGTCAATTGCCTGGCACATCATAAGATAACTATATATTTCCTAAGCCCCAAACCAGGCCATTATTATTTGTGAATTTATTTACAAAGAAAGTCATAAAACAAACTGCGAAAGTTAAATCACATTTGCCCAGTTGGCATGGCTCAAGAGGTCACAGTTCGATCCGTTCAAGGACACATGCCTGGGTTGCAGGGGGCGTGCAGGAGGCAGCCAATCAATGCTTTTCATCATTGATGTTTCTATCTCTCTCCCTCTCCCTTCCTCTCTGAAATCAATAAAAACATATTTTTTTTTTTTAAAATCACATTTCTTTATAGTTTTAATCAATCCCCTTTCAAGAACAAGGGCAAATTCATGAAGTTAGACTGATCCCAGGAAAGCCAGGAGATATGTTAAATATAGCAGGCAGGTTGAGTTAATCAGATTTGTTTGGGTGCAAAAACAAAGATTTATTCAAATTATTCCTAGGTTTGTCATAAAATTACGTGTGTATGGGAACTCAGGAAAAGCTATTCAGTTGGCCTTGGGAAGGTCAAGAACTCCAGCAGAATTTGGGCCACACAGAGACTGAGAGTAGAATTGTAAGGTCATTTGGAATCCTGGGAGGTTCCAGGAATGTTGGACTCAGCAGAGCATGGATCATGACTCTGATGTTTCATCGTTTTCATGACTCATCTCTTCTTCATGGCATGTTCTCTTCTTCCTACAGACAGATTTCCTCAACCTCTGTCTTTTATATTGTCTTGACTTCCTAGTTTCTGGACTCTCATAACTTCATCTTGTTCATGCATTATGGTCCCTCTGGTTTATTTCTGTCTCGTGATTTGTCTTCTGCTGCTAAAGACTCCACTCTCCTGCCATTTCTCAGTTCAAATTCCAGAGAGAAAAAATCTGGTTGGCCCAGGTCTTGTTTTATGACAGTGTGAGGTGATCAGTACTGAACTGGGGACCCTTGTTCAGAAGTCCACTTGTGGTCCAATCAATTGGGAAGGTTGGGTTGGGTTGGGTTTCATATGACTCCACATATGCTGCCCAAGGCTTTCTCTTCTCCCGGGGAATTGGCATTACAGTTTCCCTTGGAAAAGAACCATGACTTCATTGTAGAAGATATACCATTTTAAAAGTCTTGTATTGGTCTGCATGTAGTCAAGATGAATGAAATAATGTTATTATATTCCTGCCATATCCCAGTCCTTTTCATATAAACTAATCCACTCTTCCTATTTCCCAGACTGATGGGAGAGAGGCGGATGTAAGATTGATCAAGTCCACACCATATGCCTAACATTCATTATTTCCTTTGATGATGACAATAACCCTAATGAGGTAAGTACTATCCACATTTTACAGATGGCAAAACAGACTCAGAGAGTTTAAATAACTTGCCAGAATTAGCAAGTAGCTGGCCCAGGATTCAAACCCAAGTGTTCAACTCCATGTCTGTACTATTCTTTTTCAACAACCTACTTTCATGTCCTCCCATAGTTCAACTATGTCCAGCTTAGACAGCACTCAAAACACTACCTTTTCTGCCTTGCTTTGCCTGGAAACATGGGGTCCAAGAGCATGGGTGTGTGTGTACCTCTCTTTGTCCTTTACCTAGCTCAGAATCCCAGTGACTATTTTTCATGAAGACGGCGACTATATGCTACCTGCTCCCTCTTCATGTCATGTTGGCCTCTACTATACACCTCCCTCTGGGTGGTAGAAATAATTTTGGATCAGAGGCTGTCAGAGACCTGAGTTCAAGCCTTGGCTCTGCTACTAATGAGGTGGGTGATTTGGGGCCAGTTTTTTTCAGGTGACAAGTAAGAAGGACATTTTTATTTTTTATTTTTTTTTTATTTTTCGCTTAAAGTATTACAAAGGGTATTACATAAGTGTCCTTTTTTTCCCCCCCGCCCTTGACAAACCCCTACCCTCCCTTACCCCCCAATGTCTTATGTCCATTAGTTATGCTTATATGCATGCATACCAGTCAAGAAGGACATTTTTTTAAAATATATTTTTTATTGATTTTTTACAGAGAGGAAGGGAGAGGGATAGAGAGTTAGAAACATCGATGAGAGAGAAACATTGATCAGCTGCCTCCTGCACACTCCCCACTGGGGATGTGCCTGCAACCAAGGCATATGCCCTTGACCAGAATCGAACCTGGGACCCCTGAGTCCGCAGGCTGATGCTCTATCCACTGAGCCAAACCGGTTATGGCAAGAAGGACATTTAAGCTTCTTTCAGTGTTGATAGTCCATGCCCCAAAGGACATCTTTCAACTTCTGTCCACTTCTGAAAGCTCATTGACTTTGGCTCATGGACCTTCTGAAGACCCAGTCCTACAAGGTGGATCAAAGCTCTCTCCCTGCCTCTTGATGGTATGAACCACCATATATGGTATTTGGAAACCTGGAGGATGCTGGCCTGGAGCTAAAATGGGCTTGCATTTTGAGTAAATGTTACTTTCCATCTGATTCAGGTCCTTTCAATGTGGGAGGAATGTGAAATATAACCGAGTGGGAGAGAATAATTCTCCGTAGTCCGAATTCATTTTCTCCAGCTGTTTTCCAGGACCATGCTTTGATTCACCAAAGCCCCACAGTTTCACACATATCATCTTAGCTTCATTACATACCCCTAGTCCTGGGATGCAGAAGTCTACTCAGTGGGAGTCCATCAACCATTGCTTTCACTCATTAAACATTGAGTGCCATATAGTTCTGGATGCTAGGTCTATAACAGTGAACAAAACAGATATGGCTCCTTCTTGCCTATTGCTTGCTATCTGGAAGGAAAGATAATCAATAAACAAGTGATAAATAGATGATTCTAACTTCTCAGGCAGTTCTTCTTTAGAAATCTCATAGGGAGTAAATTACACGGTGGTAGTACCTTCTTAAAAAACTGCCTTTTAGTGTTATGCATTACAAATAAGATCTCATTGTGGAGAATTCCTGCACATATCCCAATGGGTTTGTCACAGTCAAATTCAGTTACAGTGAGATCTAAAATATTTGGCATATAGTATGTGTTCATTAAATATCAATCCTTTCACTAAGAGTGAATAAATAAGTGACAATTTGGATCTTGAATGACACAATGGAAGAAGGAAAATGTTATATAGACAGTTTTGAAATAAGCCTGTTGCTCCATTCAATTATTAGATTATTTTTGCATTATCCCAATTATTCATTAATTACTTAATTAAAGACTTACTATGTGCCAGGGCTGCCGGGTATGCTAGGTTATAAGGGTATATGGTAATCAGGACAAACATAGTCCTTGACGCTGTGGAGCTGTTTTTAAAATTTTTTTGCTCCTCCCTCCCTCCCTCCCTCCCTCCCTTCTTCCTTCCTGTCTCCCCCTTTCTCTCTCTCTCTCTCTCTCTCTCTCTCTCTCTCTCTCTCTCTCTCTCTCCACCAGTGGACTTTCCATGTGGAGTCATGCTTTATTAAGCATGATTACAATGATGTTTGAAATGGTGTGGGAAATAATGAACAGAGACAGAGAAAATCATGGCAAAATTAAATGGGGGGGAGGGCTCAGTTTTCCTTTCTTCCCCCCTTTCCCCTTGTGTGATGAAGAGCCCATAATTCAAATACTATTGTTATAGTGACTCTTACATAGAAAGGATAGAGAGAGAGAGAGTACTTGTTGTATTGGAGCATTAATTACAACCATGTGGGCCCACAGCCTGTCATGGAAATAATTCTGTTATTTACGTAGCTCTTTGCAGCAGTGGATGTACCATCCTGGATGCTGACCTGCTCTCCCTTGTGCAGGGATGGTGGCCAGGGACTATTTACAAGTCTCTATATCCTATGGCTGCTCTAAACAACTGGTAACCAAGGCGATGAAGGGGCCAGGGCTTTGCATAAATAGAAAAGCAAATGTATATTTGTCGGTATTGCTCTCCTCTCCTTTGTTTTATCCTCCTTCCAAAAATAAAGCGCATTGTTCCCAGGGAGTGGAATTTGAAGTGGCAGCTGTCTGCCTGGCTGACTCCTTCCCAAAGAGCCGAGCTCAAGGAAGTAACCAGGGTTAACTTGAGTTTGTTCTGTCCTCTACCGACACAGGGATCCAAGCTGCCAAAATAGCTGCATTCACAGGGTGTGTTGTGCATGGAGCCAAGTATGCCCATCGCTCACACACTTATGACGCACAAGCTGTGCGGGTACCTGTGTCCTTGGGCTCTACACAAGGGTTGTTCATTGGAAAGCTTCCCCCCCAATAGTACCATTTGTGAGGAATGGTCTAGCACACAGCTTCTGTCCGCTGCTCTCTCAACATGGGCTGGAAATCACTTCACTGGGTCTGGGTCCACAACAGTTCCAATGAGGTTTGACTTTGATTTTGCTATTGTTTGGGTGCCCGTGAACTTGGGGGAGAGGGGCATGCACACTGTGCCATGCTGGAGGGCTGGCTTTAAGAATAACTTACAATTCACTGGCTGACAGCTCATGGATACTGATCTAAAGCTGTTTGTCCAGGAGAGGGGACATGTTATTCAGGAGAATTCTGTGGGCAAAATTCAGGTGCATAATCAAGGTTTCTGGTATTGAGTTAAATTGATATGACCCAATTCAACAAACACTGAGTAAACCCTTTGGTATCGTTAGTATACCAAGAGATCTTTGTAAAATAATCTATCTTTTCTTCAAATGGCTGGTTCCGTGTTTTATATGAGCAGGGATGTGTTCGAGGGATAGTATGTCTGCAATCCAAGGAGCATCAGTCTTTGGTGGGGGGAGAAATATTCCCTAGAGACGGCATTACAGCGTGGGAGAAACCATTCCCAGCACACTCTGTAACAGGCACTACCTAATGTGCTAGGGGTTGCGGATGTTGGGGTAAAATGGCAATGAGATGTGTTTCTACCATAAAAAGGCACTTACTAGGTTGAATGGCAACCTCCCAAAAGAGAGATATATATATATCCTAATCCCCAGAACTGGTGAACGTGACCTCGTTTGGAGAAAGTGTCTTTGCATATGTAGTTAAGGATCTCGAGATGAGATCATTCTGCATTATCTGAGTGGGCCCCAAATCCAATGACAGGTGTCCTTAGACGAGACACACAAGGGGGAGACACACAGAGAGGAGAAAAAGGCATATGAAGACAGAGGCAGAGGTTAGACCTATGCAGCTACAAAGCAAGGAATGCCTGGAGCCAGCAGAAGCTGGGAGAGGCAAGGAGAAAGTCTCTTCTAGGGCCTTTGGAGGGAATGTGGCCCTGCCAACCCATTGATTTTAGACTCCGGGCCTCCAGAAGGGGGAAGGAATACATTTCTGTAGATTTAAGCCACCCAGTTTGTAATAATTTAACACTAGTCTTAGAAAACTACTGCAGGGAATAAGCTAATAACTTATTCTGGAAATGTGTACTTGGAAGCTAGTTCTTTCTGAAGGGTCAGAGGCCTTTCTAATTCATTCACTCATTCCCTCCACAAGCACACAGCTCAGGGCTACTAGATGCTGGGCTCTGTTCTTGGTGCTGAGTAAACAAAGACAAGTGAGGCTTAGCTTGGCCTTGCAGGGAGCTCAGGGAAGCCAGCAAGGACCTAATAGAGAGAAAGGCTCTCAGAGGTGTGCATGGTGGGAGCACAAAACAAGGTGGGTCTCCTCTGTGCTTTTGCAGGGAGATAGGTCATTTACACAACAATGGCATGTGCCTAAGGTCTGGATGTGCTCAAAACCAGGGGAAATCTGCTCCAACAGAAAGCACTTCCGCAGCGTGAGCTAAGATTTCTTTACACTATCCTTAGACTCAGTTAAAAAAAAAAAGAAAGAAAGACAGTGGCTCATAATTTATGGGGCCCATGGGGAAGAAAACAAAAGGGTCCTTTTTTTGAGTAGACTGATGTGTGTGGAGTTTATGTACAAAGTTCCCTCTGAGGTTGCCAGCCTCGGTTTGGAACCCTTTAAGCTTGAGATGGGAAGTGATGGTAGTGGATGAGTGAGGAGCTGAGGGATGGTGAGTTCTGCCGGAGGAAAGACATACCCATCAAGGACTGGGCCTGAGTTAGAGGGAAATTCCCCGCACATGCTATTTGGTCTCTCAGACTTTGAATACAGTCACTCATTTATTCATTCATGGAACACCGATTTACTCTTGTGAGATTAACAAGGTAGTTCTGTGCGAGGGGTCAAGATGGGATGGTACTGAACTGGAAGGCAAGAAAATTCTGTCAGGAGCTCATTAGTCATATGGGGACAGAGACACAGACCTTGACACTGAGGACCAATGCAAGGCCAGGATTAGCCCCAAATGTAAACTGGGTAGACAGACATAGTAATGCTATAGACAGTAAAGGGAGGTGATTAAGGGGCAGCCTGACCAGGAAAGGCTTTCTGGAGAATGAGTGGCTCAAGGTGGGTGTTGAAATATGGGTAGGATTTAGCCAGAAGGGAGCAGGTGGGGTTGGACACATCTTCCTTTCTCCCTCATTCTCTCCCGTCCTTCTTCCTTCTCTCCCTCAAGCCAGGGGTAGGAAGAGGATAGCATACCCAAATGTCTATCATCACAAAGGATTGTCATTTGGGGGGAGGGCAAAGCTTGTGCTAGCTGGGATATCAAATTCTGGTTATAATAAATCTTGGGAAACAAAAATTTTATATAATTTTATTAAAAGCAGAAGATGTAATTTGTGGCCAGATAGTAGAAGCCTGCTAAGGTGTGTGTGATCCTAAAAGCAGTTGAGCCATTGTTGTTGATTTTTTCCTTTTTCAGGAGATAAAAATCTATTTCCATCCTAAACGTAATAACGCTCATTACCGGAAGTAGAAAAATTATGGAAAAGAAGAGAAATAAATCACCAGTAATCCTCCCTTAAAGAAATAATTACTGTCAGTATTTTTCCTGCATGTAATTTTTAAAATAGTTGTGGAAATCACATATAGATTTTTAAAAAAAATATCCTGCTTTTTAATCTCACCATTACAACACAAGCATTTCCGGATGTTATTTTAGTTCTTCAAGAACACGGTTCTTAATGCCCGCATCCAGAAGATGTACATTAATTTACTTAATCTTTCCCCTATGGTTGAATATTTGATTTACTAGCATTTTTCATTATTGTAAATCATGCTGGGATGAGCTTCTTCGTGTAATAATCTCCTCCCATATTTATGATTATTTCCTTTGGCTAGAGCCCTGGATGGGGAATCACGGAATCAAAGGGCACGAACATCTTTCAGGTTCTTTGAACATTCTGCCAAATTGCTTCCTTGGGGGCTGTTGAGCTTTGGAAGTACATGATGAAAGATGAGTCTCATAGCGGAGGACAGGCAGGGCCAGGCCAGAGAGAAAGAGCATTCCAAACATTCTCGCAGGAAGAGACATTCCGGAGTCACCCAAGCCGCAGCCCTGGTGATATGCTGCCCTGATATGAAAGCATTGCTGGTGGCCCTGCCATTTTTAGAAAGCCACTTTTCAGTTCTTCCCTACAAGGACAGTTGTGCTTAGGACACAGGGGCCTTTCTTCTGTTCCTAGAGCACGCCCAACTCACGTCCACCACAGGGCTCTTGCATTCGCTGTGCTTCTCCCCTGGGAAAGCTCTTCCCTCAGAACTTGTCATGACGGGTCCCTTCTGGTCCTTTATGTCTCACTTCAAAGGCTGAATGCTCGGAGAGGCCACCTCTGACGACCTGCTCGAAAGAAGCAACATCCTCTGCCTCTAGTCACTTCTATTGAGTGGACTTCATTCATAGCAGTTACTCTCCCGCCCTGTGTCAATCAATGTTCAATAGCTATTTGTAGAATGACTGGATCAAGGTCATTCACTTATTCATTTCATCTACAAATATTTTCTGAGGGCCACTCTAAAGTATTCCCATTAGCCCAGCCAGGGTGGCTCAGTCGTTGAGTATTGACCTATGAACCAGGAGGTCACGGATAGATTCCCGGTGTGGGCACATGCTTGGGTTGTGGGCTCCATCCCCAGGAGGAGGCGTGCAGGAGGCAGCTGATCAATGATTCTCATCGTTGATGTTTCTCTCTCTCTCTCCATCTCCCTTCCTCTCTGAAATCAATACAAATATATTTTTAAAAATGTTTGTGTTAAGCCATTAAGTTTTGGAGTTGTTACACAGAAATGGACAACTGAAATGCATGTATGGCATTGTATACCTTGGAGCATGTCTTCCCCTCCTTCGCTGTCCTCATCACAGCAGAGATTGTTTCTCACGTGGTTATTTATTAATGATTCTCCTTGTTAGTTGTCTGTCAGCTTTATGAGGATTAAGGCCACATTGGCCATGTCTTTTCTGTTTGTCTTTTTGACTCACCACGTATAGTGGACAGTTGTCACTTCAGGGCCATCAAAAAATGCCTGGGGAGCCTGCCAGGGTGTGAGTTCCAGAAGGGGTAGGGTTTTGCCTCCCAGCAAGTGGAGATACTCCCTGTTTGCTCCCTGACAGCCAGGGCATAGTACATGCCCTTGGCCCAGCCGATTGGATGCTCCTGCTGGGTCTTTGGATCTAGTGACTCAGACAGAGAAGCAGGAGAGGGTAGGATTCATTCTAGTGGTTCTGATAGTAGCATCTAGTGTCCAGTGGCAGAAGCCTTGAGACCCTAACCGCTTCTGAGTTAGAATTGACTGTGTTTGGGCTGCCTGGCTTCCCTTAGTCCCCGCCCAATCATTTTACAAGTTGGTTCTCCAAACTTTCTGGTGATCTCCTAGGCTACTTGCTAGACCTCCAGAAACGTCATTTCTGGGTGAGCTAGAGTTGCTTTTTGTTGTACGCGTGGAGGATGCTGAGTGGTTACTTAGTACTCAGCATTGTAATGAAGGTACGAAAGGTATTTAATATATATTGTTAAAGGAATGAATGAGTATGTGTCAGGGACCCAGGTGGACATCAGGGATCTCGGGATAAATAAAGCTCTCATTCAGAGAAGCTTACATTTTACTAAGTTATACCTAAGCAAAAACAGTAATTGTAGGTACGTGCTGCAAGAGTGATAGGCACAAAATTATGAGAACAAACTTTATCTAGAATGGGGAGGGGAAGGGAACTCTCCATGACATATATCAGTGACTATGATTAAATGAACAGTAAATGTTTATTTATTGATGAATGGATGAATAAATAAATGTAATATTGAGGTAATGTGTATGAAAAAGCATTGCCAATTATAAAGTGCTACATACATGGAAATTGCTATTCTTAGACTAATGCTTAATATCTGTATTAATTAGGACTATTTATATTGCAAATGTCAGAAATCTCAACTCAAACTGTCTTAAGTAAAAAGACAATTGATTGGCCCACATAACAGAAAAGGCCAGGGAGTGTGATAACTTCAGGGGTTTAAGTGTTGTTATTTAGACCTCTTGCTACCCTTTGATCTTACCTGCATTGGCTTCATTCTTAGGTTCTCCCTACCTGGTGGTTCCTAGACATTTAAGGCCTCCCTATCTCAGGTTCATGGTCAGAAGAAACAAACAAACAAGAAACAATTTCTGGTTGTTCAAGCATAACTCCTTGGGTTGGCATTGATTGAACAAGACTGGCCTACCTTGACTGATATGCCCCTTTCTAAATGGATCACTGATGGAGAGGGATATATAAAAGGCGCGCCTTGGCCAGACCCAGTTCATGAGTTCATGTTCCTATTCCTGGAATTGGGGTGGAGGTCAACCCTGCTGCTGCCTCTAGTGGTTAAGGCCATGGCATTGGACCCAAACGACTTGATTTTGTAAATTTTGCTTCTACCACTTCAGAGCAAAGTACGTATTTGCTTCTATTTTGGCTGACACATTTTTTTTTTTGAAATGGAGATAATAATACTACTGACATCACAGAGTTGGTATAAGGAGTAAATGAGTTAACATATGCAAGATGCCTAGACCAGTGCCTGGCACATAGTGAGAGCTTGCTGCACGTTAGTCACCATTCTTAGCCATTACTGCATGGGCCAAGAATAGGGAAGGAATGGCTCTCAAAGGAAACTCATGGAACCGTTACCAGAAGAGAGTATGAATGAATGCTCGAAAGGCAAAAACAACAAACGTCTACTATGCTTCATCCCCAAGTTCTAACCGACAAGCCGCTGGAGGTGAGCAGCCAATAGCTCTTGGTGCCTGTCCTGTCCCCGCCATGAGAAGTTACAAAGCACAGCCTTGCTACCTGATCAGCACCCCAGCAGCGCTGAGTGTCTCCCTGGCAACAGTCCTTGTTTTCTCCCTCAGGCTTTACCTTTGGGGCAGTTGTAGAAAATCCATGCCCAGGCCAGCCCAAGTGCATATTAAACCGTTTCAAAATGTTGGAAGAGGAAGTCTGCTTGCTTAATGTGTAATTTAGCTGAAAGAACTGGAACAACTTGCATTTTGGTATGTTCCTCATTTTGCAAATGAATGTTATTTTCATAATGGACCATAATGGCTCCCTCAGAGTTATTCTGGTCTATCATATTAATGTGGATGGTGGTGCTTTAATAAGAGTTGACTTTTGACTCTTTGGGTGTGCAGGATGGTTGCTTGGCTCCTCATATGCCAAAGCATCAGCCATTCTCCTTCTTGTGAGTTGATATTTCTTATTTCACTACTTTCATGGGACGAGCAAGAACATGAATAACACATCAACAAGCCCAGAGCTATGTCAATGGCTTGAAGTGACGAAGAAATTGTTTTTAAGTCCTTACAAAATTCCAGTTGAGGAAGCATAGTGTCCATCTTGTCTAATTTTGTGTGAGGTCTCTATGTCTCCATCATTCTTCACGTCTCTCTGGAGACAGACAGGAAGGATGGTCCAATTTCCCCAATTCAATTGGTTTCAAGATGGAGGTGTTCACACCATGAGATAACTGGGTAAGAAGGACATTCACAGGCAAGAATTCCTGGAGAGTACTTTGGGCAGAGAAGTGGTTTTGAGCTAGGTTCTTGGAAAGAAAACATAAATCGTTTTCAAAAATTCCTTATAGGAGTGCTAGAAAATCTATAGACCTGTCTGTGCTCAGAGTCCAATACCTCTGCTTGGGGACACCTGGGTGGTGGTTGTGACAATCTATAGCTGGAAACCTCCTGTGTCACACCCTTGCTTCTGCCCAGAACATAGCAAGACTCGAGGCTTCCTTTGATCTCTGTGTGCTGAGTTCCATGAGTTCTAGGCTCACTTCTGGAGGGTAACCCTAGCTCCCTTGTCTCCCCAGTGCCTAGTCCTCTTCTCTCACTGTCCAGGGGTCATACTTCCCCAATAGTTCTCATCATCTCTTGCCTGTGCTGTTACCTCCTACCTCAGCCTTACTCTCCTATAGGATAACCACTTATTGTGCATATTTCTAAGGAAGACCCCATATAAGATGTTACATGGCTGTGTTATAATATGTATTAAGCTCCGTATTTGTTCTTGGTTTGGAACATATGGTCACATCATTCTCCCCTCATTAACCTTGTTATTGAACAGGCCTCCCTTGCTGCTCCATGTTTCCCATCTAAGCTCGACAATCTCACTAGCTGTGCGTTTTGAGGCAGGTTACTGTACCTCTCTGAGCCTCGTTGTTTCCGTCTGTAAAATGGGCACAAACATATGTACTCTAGAGGACTTTTTAAGAAAAATTAAATGAGATTGTGTCAGTAACACACCTAGCACAGTGTTTGGCTCAGCACTCTCAATAAATGGTTGTCCTAGTTATGTTAGAGATCATTTTGTGGAGGACTCTGTTGCCCATTCTCTTCTCCTTTTCTAAGCTCCCTCGGCCCCTTCTCCTCCCCCCGCCCTCCCCTTTCTTTTTTCTTAGCCTCTGGTTCTCCTCCACATTTTTCAATCCCACCCACAACTCTGAGAGGATGGAAGAGGATAGAATTGTTTATTTTGAGACTAAATTCAACATTGACCCTCAGAAAAAACAACCCCTGCAATACGCTCTATTACCACATAAGCGCTACATTTAAACAAAGCCTTTGGGCCTGAACTGAAAATTACCGTCCCGCTGGGAGGCATAAACCAGAGGGGCTGCGGGTGTGAAAGAGGGACGCGCAGCAGCTGGCGGGGGCGGGCTGGGCTGCAGGAAGAAGCCCAGCTCCTGGCTGCATGCATTGATTTCACATGGAAAATTGGGCCCCCCTTCTCCTTGCACAGACAGGGAAAACAATAGCAATCTGTTAAAGTGTGGGAGGGCAGGAAAGCAATGACTGTTATAGATGGAAATCAATAAGGGCTCCATTCAGCGACTGGCTAGAGACTTCTACCGGGGCTCACTCAGATGAGATAGCCTGGAAATGGCATGTGGCTATGACTGCAACCATTAAAACCAACCAAACAAGTCCTTTGGTTGATCTCTTACCCCCTCGGCCCCTGCCTTCCCTCATAGGTTGTACAGTCTGTTCGATGCTTCTATGTCTCTGGTTCTATTTTTGTTCATCAGTTTAGTAGTATGTGCTTGGGGGAAGGGGTGGCGGGGGAGAGGTCAATGGGGGGGAAAGGAGACTCATGTAATACTTTAAACAATAAAGAATTTAAAAAACCCCAACCAAACAAAAAACCAACCAATAGTGGAGCTGAGGACTCTCCTTTTGACTGGGTAATGATAGTCTGAGTACCAAGAAAAGCAAACATTTATCGAGCACTTACTATCTACTAGGCACAGAGCTCAGTGGGAGCTTTCCATGTACAAATTCGTTTAATCCTCATGACCGGCTTATGTGGTAGGTACTGTATTTATTTATTTGTGACTTTTTAAAAGAGTAGTTTTAGGTTCACAGAAAAATTAAGAGGAAAGCACTGTACAGAGATATCCTATATACCCCCTGCTCCCATACATGCACAGTCTCTCCCATTAGTAATGCCCTCCACTAGAGTGGGTAGATACTATTTTTATCTTTATTTTTACAGATGAGAAAACTGAGGCACAGAGAGGTTCAGTAACTTCTCTAAAGTCACACAGTTTGTGGATTGAACCCTGGGATTCTGGCTCCCGAACCCACATGCCTAATCCCCGTGTTGATTTGCCTGGTTCTGTGTAAGATGCACTTAGCTGATGCCATTGAACAAACAGATGTGAAACTGGGTGGCTCTTTCCAATGGACCTGCCACTATGTTGCCTTGGATGCGTTATAGTTATTTGCATGCCTGTCTTGTCATCCCCGGAGAAACCGTAGGATCCTTCAGGATCTTTTCATTTCAGTTTCCCCTTCAGGCCTGCACACTGTGCCTGGCACATAGAAGGGCTCAGTAAATGCTTGCTGTGCTCTGAGCAGGTAGATGCTAAATGAGGTGATACTAACTGTTAATGTGAACTAGACATTCAGCAAAGATGGAGATCAGAGAGGGATGCAGAGGTTGGAGAAAGGTCCATGGAAGAGAAAGGTAGTGAGACAGGCCTTGAAAATTTGAATAGAGCGATGGTTGGAGAAAGGGAGTTCAAGGTGGGGAGAGCACACGGGCAAAGTGCACAAGTGGGAAGGAGGATGGCATGGCAGATGCTAATAGGGCGATCTGGTCAACCAGAGTGAACACTTGAACTTGGTACAGTTGGCCATCACCTGAGTTGGCAGAGGTTTTGAGTTGGGGGGAGCATGAACAAAGCAGTGCTTTCAGACCCATGGGGGGGCCAGTATTGCCCAGTGGTTAAGCACTTGGAGTCTTGAGGTCAAAGCCAAACTCAGCCATTGCTCAGTTGTGCGTGTCTCCAGGCATATATACCTCTCAGGGTGCTGAGAGGATTTAAAGACATAATGTGTGGACAGTGTCTAATATTGTCCCATAGTCAATGTTGTCAACCGCCATTATCTATCAGAAGTCTCAAGACAGAGGATGAACTGGAGAGAGACTGAGCAAGGTGAGGGTTCGAAGGCCATGGCTGTCACAATAAACACAGTAATAAATTCTGATACTTATGGAACTACACTCACATAATAATCCAGGGAGGTGAGTAATGACCATGTGATTGCATAGGAATGATCACTTGATTTGGGTTCACATGCATTCCAGGCTGGTGGACTACCCCTCACCATATCCCATCGATTTCAATCAAGATGTGAAGGAGAGGATTTTACTGGCACAAACATCCCTGGGTTGCAAATTGGCGGCATCAGGGAAGTGCCCTGAGTTTCTGGAGGCCTCATGTAATTCCTTCTGCCTTTTGAGAAACACACAAGCCTCCCCTAGCCCCCACCTCCAGGAGAGTCTGCCAAGGTCACCCACCCTTTTGTCTTTCTAGAACAGGGTGGGAACATCCGATCCAAGGGCTGTATAAGCCCCTGAAATCATTTGGTCTGGCCCTGCCAAGGCATTCGGCGTGAGTTGATTAAATGTTTGACCAAATATAGCGGGCTCATTTTCAAGTTGATCATTTTGTATGGCCCACGGATGATGTTATAAATATCCAAATGGCCCTTGGCAGAAAAAAGGTTTCCCACCCCTGCTCTAGAATCACATCTTTATCTCCATTAACTGAGAAGCATTGTGTCAGGTTAACTTTCTGTAGCTTGTTTTATATTTCACTGCCATTTCCAAGAGGATTTATAGCATGGAGTGTTTCTCAATCTCTAGGACTAGACGGTAAGCTCCATGAGGCTAGGGGCTTTGTCTTGTTTACCATTTATCCTCTTTACCTAGAACAGTGCCTGGCACATAGTAGGGGCTCAAGGAACATTTGTTGAATGAATGGATACGCTTCTTCAAACTGCACACGTCCCCGGGCATTCTGTCTCCCTGGCACACATCCAGAACCTGGTAGCTAGTGTTGTTATCGCAGTGAGCTTGCTTGTTTTCTCAACCCCACTTCCCAAAGTCTCCGTTCCACCGCGAGCCTGTCCATCCTTTACACGCAGTGTCCTGGGCTCTTTAGGCACCTTTATGTCTCCTTTCTGAGTTTGTAAGGGGCGTTGCTTGGAGTAGGTGCTCAGTCAGTGCTGAGAGGTTGATTTGTGGGTGTGGCGTGCGTGTGTTTGTGTGTATGTGTGTGCAGGTGGACACAGGCGTGGTTTCCATGCCAGCCCTCCTACCATGGAACTGGAGGATGTTTGCTGAAGTTAGTCAGAGTGGCTGGGACTCGGGACTCTTGGGTTCCCTTCCTATGATTCATGGGCATTCTGGGGAAGTCTGCGAAGCCCTTACACTGCGGTGAAAACTGGTACTTAAAAAAGAGGATGACTTGGTTCCTCGTTCCCTTTTGTACATTTTTCCACTAGCACACAGGCTCCTCCAGGAAATTTTGGATTTTTAACCATCTTTAGGGCAAGTCATTATTAGTATTTATTTTGGCTATTTTTTTTTTTTTTTCCATAAGCTGACTACTAACTAGGCATTTGTTCATATCCTATCATTCATTCATTCATTCATTCACTGTTTTAACTGTTACTTACTCTGCCCCTACTATGTGCCAGACACCGGCTGGCACTACAGAGATGAGACACATCTGTCTTTGAGTAGCTCCTTGGGCAAGGAGACAGACAAGTGCCTGAGAGCAGAGATGTGGTGGAGAGGTGTGTGAGGTTGGGGGAGGGAGAAGGTCAGGGGTTCAGGGAAGATTTCCAGAGGCGGGAGCATTTTCTGAATGGGGGCCTACAGGGTGCCAAGAACCATGCTAAACATGTTGCAGACATTATTTCATCCATCCCTCACTGATCTATGAGGTAAGTGCTGCGATTCCCGTTTTCCTGTGATCTTGGGTAAATTACTTAATGTCTCCAAGTCTCAGTTTCCTCATCTGTACAATGGAATCTGTGAAGCCTCAGAGAGTTGTGGTGAGGAATACATATTTACAAACATATATAAGGTACTTGGCAACATGCTAAGTTGGAGTTACTCGGTGGACTCAGAGGTGTTGCAATAATAACAAAGAGGAGATGAGGCCTGGAGGGGATGAATGACTTGCCCAGGTTCCCAGAGAGAGTATTAGAAGCAGAATTTGGATCCTGTGCTTGTAAGGACAGGCCATACTGCCTTGCATGTCTGCCTGGGAGTTTGCAATAGGTTTAGAGAGTTTTTCCTGGATGGAAAGCTATATTATTGAAAGGTTTTCAGCAGGGGCGGGGGGCACAACATATTTCTACATTGTAATCCCATTCATAGTAAATATGCCAGCTATCTGGTCAACCTCTGAAACAGACATGGTCACCACCTTCCTTTGTTTCCAAACATTCTAGCTCTTGCTGTAAAGTCTCCCGTTTCTTTTGAATTACCAGGGAATTACCTAGAGTGGAAACCATGAAGCCAGTAGAGGACCAAGGATTCTCACTGCAGAGCTCCTGGGTGGCAAAAAACAAAGAAGTCATTCCTAGGGGAGGAGTAGGGGAGGGAAAGAAAAGAGGAGAAAAGAAAAATAAAAAGCAGGCCATTTCTGGCTCTGATGTTGTTCACTGAAATAATTTTTTATCCTCTGTACCGAGTCACCACCCAGCTCTTCTTGGAGCCACCTCCCGGGGCAGTTGTAAGAAGCCCTGATAAAGATTTATGTGGTTTGTTTTCTTTCCCCAAGCCTTTGAAGATCAACAGAGGAGGCAATGTTTATGGTTGGTTGGTTAACCCTACGGCTCTCTAGGGTCTCCTTCTGCGACCCCCAGGCTGACTCTCAAGGCAGGAGGCGGCAGGCCATGGCTGCCCCATCTGGGGAGCTGGCTGTCTGCAGGCCAGGGTTGGAGAGGATTTCAGACCCAGTAGTCCTGGAGGCTTTGCTCACCACAACGGGCGTCATCACAGCAGAACGCCCCCACCGTCTTCGGAATAGAACCAATTCATCCCACAGGGGAGTGAATTCGAGAAAATCAGCGTCAACAGGAAAAAAAAAAGAGGTTGAGGGTGACGCTCGTAAGGTTGGGTGAAGTGAGACATGAATAGATTTGGCTCTGAAATTGTTCACCCTGGTCAGGTGAAGGCAGAATTGTTCAGGGTTCTCTGGTGTGAGGGATGTTATAGGCAGATATGTAGATATTTAAAAAAAATAAATGGATCTCTGCTTTGTTTTTTCAAACTCTAATATTTTCCTGGCACTGCTGGTTAGAATTACTTGCTGGGTGTCTTGAACTCCATTTCTGAGACACAGCTGAAAACCGTGGACAGCTGGCGGGAAGTAGACACCTTGGAGATTCGAAATATTTGGTATGCCTTTCCGACCTTATTAAAAAATGAATCCATTTGTTTTTCTTCACATGTTCCTCCACATCCTAGGATAGCTACTAGAGGAACATTGGAAAAACATGTCTTGTTGGAGTTATGTTGGTCAACAGTTCAGGGGAGGAGAGGGCTTTAGTTCTTTGTCTCATACAGGAGACTCTGTGGATTTATGGCTCCAAAGCTGCCATTCTTGTTCAGGAACCAAGGAACGAGCAGTGGACTCTTAGATTCCTCTGAGTAACAGCGGGACTTACTTGAGAAATTAAGCTGGAAAGAGATGTTGATCCATATAGCGATTCATTGGTTTCCTTTTGGTCAACAAACTGGCCACAAGTTACTCAATACATTTGAAAGTCATCACTAAGATCTCAGCTGTCTATATTAAGAGTGTTCGTCTCCCACTTTTTATGGCTGAGAAAACTGAGGCATGGTGAGCTTGAATAATTGGACCACACAGCATTTCTGAGTCTTTTCGCTTCTCTAGGTTGCTTTCCCCAGAATGTATGATTGAATAATTTGAAACGTGGGAGCCCAAAAGTCCTGAGTTCAAATTCTGTGTCTTCTACTTTTTTCCGGGAAAGGCCTTGGACAAGTTACTTAATTTCATGGAGCCTCAGTTTGTTCATCTGTATAATGGAGATCAAAAAAACAATAAAAACTTCACCAGGGTTGTAGCAAGAGTAAAAACAGACAAGGTGTTCAGAGCCCTGTATGAATAGGTTCTCCATATGTAGCATGGATTTTGGCATTATTAGGTTAAAGCCGAGATCCTTTACTCTGGTCCTAGGGTCTGAAAGGAGTGCTTCAAGTTCACCAAGGAGCCTAATTGGCCTTTCAAAGGTTAAGATCCTGCCTTGGGTGCCGCGCTCTCTGTGCTGGGCAGAGGTGGTCTTGAGAGCAGTCAGCTTTGGTTTCTCTACCAGGAGGTAGAAATATTTAACATAACAAGGTGACCTCATCAGGGGCATACCAGATGCTATCATCCATAAACAGCCATTTATTCAAGCCGAGCAGGCCCCACATGCCACAGGTAAGCTGGGGAAAGAGAGATTGAATTGTTCAGTTCTGCAGGAGTGGAGGTCGAACAGAAAAGCAACACAACCCTTACTCATAACTTCCAATTGCTGCAAGTGTTTTTTTTTTTTTAAAGCAGGTTAAACAGGTTTTCCATGGAAAGGTGCTGAACAGACCCAAAGCAGGACAATGACAAAATTTTCTTTTGCATAGAACCCTCCTCCTCCTTTCTGTCCCCAAACTCTCTCCTCATCTCAATCCACCCTGCCCCCTACCCCACATTTCAGCAACTGTCATTGCTCTTGCCTCCCCATCCCTGAAAAAAAAAATGAAACGTGTAAGGCACAAATTAGGCAGACTCAACCGCATAAAGGCACACTCTTCCCAAATGAGCAAAAATATTCCCACTTAAAAATGTATATAAAATGTTTATGAAATGAGGGAGATTTAGAAGTTATTGTAGGAGCTGCCAAACGTATGTTGGAGCACCTCTGATGGTTTCCTTTGCGATTGCCATTTAAAATATGGAGACATGTTCTTGCTCCCTCCCTGGAAGGCCCCCCACTCCCCACCCCAGGCCCAGCTGCACACGCACACAAGAACCCACATATATATGCACGCACGCTCTGACCAAGGAATCCAGCAAAACACGGGCTGTTCTTTATAGGCTGAGGAGCTTGTTGTTTTAGTCTGTTGTTTTCATTTCGTTGCACCTGCACCCCTTGCCTAAGCCCCCCGCCACACTGCCCCTGCCTCGGCCAACAACACGGGGATGTGTGTTTCTGAATAAGCCATACATTATTCAATTTGGTTTCCTCAGGAATTTGGTAGGAAAACTCTGGATCCCAGTGAATTGAGCTTAATTGGATCCTTCAGGTCCTGAGCATGTTCCACCTGCCTTGGGTTTGTTCTCTGGGACTACCCAGTCCCCATCAGTCCCTTCCTCCCCACCCCCACCCAGGAGCTGTGTGCGTCTCTACTCTTAGCAGGAACAGGTCAATGAGCTGAGTATGTGGGTGGTAAGAACAGTCTGGGCTTCCCGACATTCTGGTGGCTAAAAAGTGGGCGGAGAGGGTGGGTTCCAAGCTCCAGACTGATGAAGACCTACTCCGTGTTTTTGATGTCCAGCCACTACAGAATCCTATTTGCAAATGCCAAGTGACCTTGTTAATATGGTACAAATTATCAGTAGCAGCAGGGGGAATGTTGACTACTGCAATTTGGGCTTTGAAGGGATTACTGTGCTCTTGGTGCAACCCAGGGTCATTGGTGTCTTAAACTCAGTTTCCATTTGGTGGGTCTATGAGTCATGGCAGAGATAGCATTGCAAAAACAAAGCAATGGCTTCTTCTTGGTTGGGGGACAAGCCACTCAAGAGTCAAAAAATTCAGGAGAAAATCATCCTTGGTTGTCTTGCCTTAGTATGAAGGTAACTTTCCTTTCTTAGCCAGAGAACAGAGTGAAGGTCAAGCGATCAACATGGCTGGTTGAGCACGGAGAACTCACTGCTTTAGCTTCAGGTGGCATCATTCATTCCATTGTTAGATAACTGTAATGATCTGAAATATTTTCTGTTATGATTATATTGGATTCCTTGCCAGACCCATTTTTTGGTAATTATATTAGTTATTTATGCATAACCTATTATTCCAAAATTTAACAGCTTAAAGACAGCAAACATTTATAATCCCAAGGAGTTCCTGAGGGTCAGGAATTCAGGAGCATCTCAGCTGGTTGGTTCTGGCTCAGAGTATTTCATGAAGTTATAGTTAAGACTGTAGTTAGGGCTGCATCCTCTAAGTTTTTTTATTTTTTAAAAATGTGTTTATTGATTTCAGAGAGAGGAAGGAAGAAGGAGGGAGAGAGAGAGAAAGAGAGAGAGAGAGAGAGAGAGAGAGAGAGAGAATCATAGATCGATTGCCTCCTGCAGCCTCTTACTGGGAATTGAGCCCAAAACCTGGGCATGTGCACTGACTGGGAATAGAATTGTGACCTCCTGGTTCATGGGTCAATGCTCAACCACTGAGCCATACCAGCTGGACACATCTGAGTTTTGACCAAATGTTGGAAGGTCTGCAAGCAAGATGGATCGGCCATGTGGTTGTTGGGAGAAGGCTTCAGTTCATCACTGGTTGTTGGCAGGAGTCCTCAGTTCCTTACCAGGCAGACCTCTCCATAGGACTGCTTGAGTGTTCTCATGGCATGGCAGCTGGCTTCCTCCAGAGCAAGTGATCCAAGAGAGAGAGCAAGGTGGCATCCACAGTGCCCTTTATAACTTAGTCTTGGAAGTCACACATTGTCACTTCTGCCACAGTCTCTTACTAAGAGACTAAGTCCAGCCAACATTCAAGGTGAGAGAAAATAGCCTTAACCTTTTGAAGGGAAGATTATAGAAGACTTTGTAGATGTATTTTAAAACTTCTACAGACATAATTCTCCTAAATGATACTATAGAAAATAAATATTTAATTATTGCAGTCATCCTCCAGATATTTGATTGCAGCTATCATATCGAACACCTCTGGCTAAATATCCTCAATTCCTTTGACTATTCCATGCATGACTTGGTATATATCCATTTACCATCCTTGTACAGTGTGCCAATGAAGCTAAAACAATGTACCTTGGATTGAGCATAAGAGTCAAAATATCAATGCAAAAGACTATGTAATTTTTAGAGCTTATTAACCCATGCTTAGTACAGTGCCTGGAGCATAGTAGGTATTCCATTAATCATTGCTATTGACAGAATGAACAAATGAATGATTAGATAGATACTTATTTCTAGTAAAATACCTGGAGACTGCATTTGTTTACTATTTCCATCTTATTTTTAGCAGCTTTTTATACCTTTGCTTAATTGTAGCTTATTAAATTAAATGCCTAAATCAACTTTATTTATTTATGTTTTTACACTTCTTTGCTCAGCTAAGATTCCCCCATTTTGTTCTTGGATTTTTTAACCTAAATATGGAACTTCAATCTCTACCAAATGACATCTGCTGTTCGAGATCGTCCTGCATCCTGAGTTATCATCTAAACTCTCTCTTCTACATTAACATTGTCTAAAAATCTAATCTAGGAGTTGTAGATAGTAATTGATTAGCTATTGCTTCTTCAGACTACCTATTTATTTCATCTGTATATATTTTTTCTCTGCCACCAGGGCTCCTGACTTCCTGTCTCTCCCTCTCACTGGGCTCTGCATGCAATCAGCTCTCCCCCAAACGGCAAACCGCCCATAACTAGCTTTTCCTAACTGCACTTAAATCTAAGCCATCCTCCACAGATGTGGCTCTCTCTCCCGGTAAAGGCCTTTAGAAAGGGAGATTCCACTGCCTCCCACAGGCACCCATTTCCAGAGTCCACCCTCGGGAGGGCAGGGAGAAGAGTGGGAGAATGATGTATTGGCAGAATAACTGGGGTGGAAAGGATTTATTCTTGGCCTTTTTAGCGGGGACCAAAGTCTTTTTTGGGGATGAGTGGGTGGAGGGAGAAGTGGGAGTGGGGAGGATGAGTCTCAACTAAAGTCTTACTATCCAGCAGAGAGGGCCATTTTGACAACCAATGTGGAGAGTGAGTTTTCTCACAGATGTCAGTGTCTGGGGCGAATTAGGATTGAGTGCATTTGGTTGAACTCGAAGACATCATGGGAGGAATCTGAGTTTTCTGTGCTCAAGTCAGACTTGGTAAAATTCTGGTCTCAGTTTATTTTTATCTTGATCTACTTTATTATTGTTTAGAAAGATAATATGTGCTTTTTTTTACATTGATCATCTTCTCCTAGTCCAAACTCTGAAGTTATAGCTTATGTTTCTTTCCATATTTATTTCCATGTGTGTATACACAACATACTTATACATTCACATAAATTAAAAAATATATATATTTTATATTGATTTCAGAGAGGAAGGGAGAGGAAGAGAGGGAATAGAAACATCAATGATGAGAGAGAATCATTGATTGGTTGCCTCCTGCATGCCCCATACTGGGGATTGAGCCCATAACCAATACATGTGCCCTGACCAGGAATAGAACCATGACCTCCTGGTTCATAGGTCGACACTCAATCACCAAGCCATGTGGCTGGACCATTCACAGAATTTTTAAAAATTACTTATAGCAAAAAAAAAAAATTACTTATAGCAGGCTGGATCATAAAATACATTTTACTGTCTCACCCTCCTTCCCCTTCTTTCCCTCCTTCTTCTTTTCTTCTCAACCCACATGGATCTTTCCAGGTCAATATAAATGGCTTTTATTCTTTTTTTAATTTTTTATTGATTTCAGAGAGGAAGGGAGAGGGAGAGAGAGATAGAAACATCAATGATGAGAGAGAATCATTGATCGGCTGCCTCCTGCTTGTCCTGTACTGGGGATCGAGCCCACAACCCCGACATGTTCCCTGACCCGAAATCAAAACCAGGACCTTTCAGTCTGCAGGCCAACGCTCTATCCACTGAGCCAAACCAGCTAGGTGCTCTTATTCTATAATTGTACCGAGGTGTAGGATAATTTGTCCAACTCTTCCGCTATTTATGGACACTCAGCCTGTTTCCAGTTAGTTTTACCACAACCAGCAAAGCTGCAATAAGCTTCTTGAACAAATCTTCTTATCTACTGGGGCTTTTCTCTCTATTGGATAGATTTCCCAAATTGGGAAATCTTTGGTTTTACTTGGTAGCATGTTTTACATTATTTTATGCTGGTTAAATGTGTACTAAACAACGTACTGCCCTCTCTTGCTTAAACCAACTCTCTAAGCTATTATTCTATTTGGTTCAGGCAGTAGCTGATTTCCCAAAGTGGCCATGTGGCTGAAGTAAAACCCAGGAAAATGCATCTATTCACTGTTTGGGTGGGGGTGTAAAGTAGGCTGATTTCTATGGGCCGAGTTTGAATGTTAGTCTATATGTGTTGGTGAGTATGTGTGTGTGTGTGTGTGTGTGTGTGTCTATGTGTTTTTTAAATGACTGAGCTTACATGCAGGAGTAACCATGTCTCAATATCACTCCATGTTAAATAAAATAAATGAATGGCAATACTGAGGTGTGATTTAGTAGAGATCGCATGGGATTGAAAGTCAGAAGACATGGGTCTGAATTATCTAGTTCTCTACCTACTAGCTATATTCTCTAAGAGTTGAAACCTTCAGAAGAGAAATGGGCACCATCGCTATGCCAACTTTACAGGTTGTGAGAATGAAGAGAGAGGACACATTGTAAGCCCTGCAACTCTCTATATGTGGCTTAAATGTACTTAGTGCAAGCAAGAACACTCCAGGGAAGATGTTGTTCATTTTAACAAACTAATAAACAGATAAAGTCTCCAGAGGCCACCAGGACCTTATGCTGGAGGGTCGACCAGAAACTCAGGAGGCCAGATCCTAATGATACCCAAAGACTAGAGAAGGGCTGGCTGGGTTGAGTGGAAGATATCAGAGTCTTGTACTCAAGAGTGTATTTTAAAACAGCCACACACACAAAGCTGCTCAAGCATTTTCTGCACTAGAGGACCCAGATGTCACCTGGCTGACCAGGAGCACTTTCTTCCGGAGAGCTGCTTGGTTTTGGTGTTGGGTGTCAAGGTTCTTTTTGATGGACCAAAGCTGTTGGCTGCAGGTCTTTGCTGAGGAGCCCATGGATGCTTCTCAGGTATTTTCTTCTTTCACGAAGGCCATCAGCTCAACGGTGTGCCTGGGACTGTCCTAGTTTAAAGTGGAAAGTCCATGTCCCCAATCTTGGGCACATTGGATGGCCTTGCTCTCTCTCTGGGATGACTTGCTCTGGGGGAAGCCATCTGCCATACCGTGAGGACACTCAGGAGCCCTATGGAGCTATATGCCTGGTGAGGGACTGAGGCCTCCTATGTCTCGATCTTTATCCCTGGATGGCTACAACAGTTTAAAAAAAAAACCATAGGTCATGGTCATGAATGTTGCCCTCCATCCCTCACTCCCTGGGGCTGATTCTTGATTCTTTAAGGCTGCACTTCTCAAACTTTGGTTTTATGGAATAAAACCATATTCTGTGAACTGAAAGGAGGGTATTTTTTTCCTAGTAAAATTGAATTGAAAACCGAATAAAATTTTCCCCATTAGCAGAAAAGAAGAAATTAAGATGGCAGTAAAATTATATATCAATTTCCAGTCCTTCATCAAAATATGACTTCTCGCTTATCTCTTGTCACTTACCTACAGTTCTATGATTTAAAAAAAAAATCTTACCCAAGGATATGTTTATTGATTTTAGAGGGAGCGGAAGGGAGAAAGAGAGAGAAACATTGATTTGAGAAACATTGATCAGTTGCCTCCCATATCCGCCCCAACTGGGGATCAAACCCACAACTTGGGTATGTGCCCTGACAAGGAATCCAACCCAGACCTTTGTGGTGTACAGGGTGATGCTCCCACCAACTGAGCCACCTGACCGGGGCATGATTTTTAAATATATAATAAAATGATATTTTAATTAAAAATTTATGCATGAATATCTTGGTATATCATAAAAAGCTGTGACTTCCAATGGGCTTCATGGTGTAGAGTAAACCTTAGGGACATTGTAAAAAGGATGCTCTTGATGGCATGTTAGATAGGGACCCTTCAGAAAGTTACAGAAAGGGGGACTCATATGTCCCAGTTTCCGAGGGACCCTGGTAAGCCAGTGTCCCAGGGTCTGTCCAGTGAGTGCCCACTCTTACTATCAAAAGTCTTTTAGTTTGAATGATAAATTATATTTTCATTATGGTTATGGGGAATCTGGTAAGAGAGATTTTTTTTTTTTTTGCTAAAATTTGCTAGATCATGCGAGGCATTGGTTTGACCAATTTTCTCCTTTAACCTTATGGCCATCAGTAGTTGCTCTTAGAGATAAAGAACCCAAGTCCCAGAAAGATTAAATAAAATTTCCCACATTCTGAAAGCTACTAAGTGGCAGAGTGAGGATTAGAACCCGTGTCTGGCAAGCGCCAGAGCTGGTGCGCTTGGCCAACACGTACTCGTCTTCATCCTTCTGTATTAGCAAGTGGTCTGAGAGGTTGAACTTGAGTCCCAGCTGCCTAAAATCCTCAAGAATTCCAAGGAAGCAGACGTAGCCTCAAGTGGCCAGCAGGGCTTCCTTCTGGGGAAGCTGTGTTGCTTGGGTAGGAAAAATGAGGTGTCTGTACTCATCTGAGTATTTCAGGTAACCCCAAGGGAGGCCCTGTCTGTCCCTCATTAGTAGAGCTGCCTGTTTACAGGCTTGTTGAGATTTCTTTCCAATTAAAGTATAACGAATTCACTAAGCCTTCGTCCCACATCACCCTGCCAGTTGGGTGTTTGGGGGTAGATAGACTGAAGTGTGAGTCCAGCAGCCTGCCCTGGGGTGAGAAGAGAAAAGAGCAGATCTGTGTGCGTCCTAGCAGCCGGCAGCTCTCCCTCTGCTGTGGCCTGTTCTGGGACTGTGGGCCAAAGGAGCCTTGGAATTGCTTAGACCTGCCTCTGTGCCTCTAGCTGTCCGGGTAAAAACATCACCTCTCTGGAGGCCTGTGCTGGAGCACAAACCCACGTATTGTCTGGCCCCTGGCAGGCTGGTCTGTGGAGGGGACACTCTAAGAGCTCTATTTTAATCTTTTGGAGCTGGGCCAGGGTAGGAATTCAGCTGCCAGCACCAGGCTCCCCACCCCCATGCTCTCACCCCAGCTCCCGTACCGCTACCCCTCCTCCTGGTTTCATTCGCTCTGACCTCCCATCATGAGAGGTGCTGGTGTTCTTTTTTTCTCCCTTTCTCTTTTTTAAACTACCAGGGCTCTTTCATTGATTTGACCTCCCAAAGTGAGGCAGACCAGGGCTCCTCAGTGGGCTACTTGGGGCTCAGAGCTGGCATGAGGCCAACCCTTGAATCCCTGAGTTTTACCTCCAGATGTGTGTGCCTCTGTGCTTGTGTGGATGGGTGTGTTTGTGTTGTGTGTGTGTGTGTGTGTGTGTGTGTGTGTGTGGTGGGGGGAGAACTGAGCGTTGGTGCATGTATGTGTGTTTTTTGAATCTCTATGACTTTTCTCTCCCATGTGAAGAAAATGATAGGGTCAGAAAATTGAAGGGATAGAAGCGAAAGGAAAGGGTGGCTGGAGTCCACACACCTCCTCTGTTCCCTCTGCCAACAATACTCTCCAGCCTCAGTCAGATCATTTCCGTTGTCTCCCCTAATGGGTCTTCCTATGCGTCCCCTGAGTCAAGGGTTTGTTTCTCTGGGTAAGGATGAGTCTTGTAGAAGGACCACATGGTAGAATGGGCGTGGGACTCCTTGAATTCCAATCCTAGCTCTGCCACTAGCTGTATGATATTGGGCATGTGATTTCCCTTCTTTTGAGCCTCAGTTTCCCAGCCTGCAAAAGGTGGATGGTAATGCTACCAACTTGCACAGAAAGTAGAAAGTAGAAGATTAAATGGCACTCAAAAATGACTCACAATGTTAGCTCCTTTCCTGCCTACCTATCCTTTCCTGGGAACAAGCCCCAAGGCAGCTGGCGGGCTTGGTCCCTGAAGAAGAAGCCCCCACTGGGAAGGAGGGGTCATGTTCTTCCTGAAGCGGGGGGAGGGGACAGAGGGCGTGGAGCTCTGTCTCCCACCCGGAACCTCCCATCTTCTCTCACCCCCATCCTTCTGGCCTCTGCCAATGATGTGCATTTTCCTCTCTGCACCAGCCTCCCAAACTGACTCATTACCTCGACAGGGTAGCAACTTCCAAAACAAAACTTTTTCAACCAAGGAAAATATAACTATGGGGAGGAAAACATTTCAATATCAGGCCTCCTGGGACCCGAGGAAATGTGCTGAATGTTTGTCAGAGAATGATGCTGTCCTGACTTCAGGGACTTCGCTGAGGGCAGAAGGAGAACAATGACCGGCTCTTGGCTCCAGCCAAGCCAAAATGGCCCAAGTGAGGTCCAAGCTGGTGCTCGAGTTGCCCCAGACTTGGAAGAATCAAAGTGTGTCCAACATTGTGCTTCAAAGTAGGTCCCCCATACATAGGGGAGGGGCGTGCTCTGTCCCATGCCAACCTCTCATCTTCCCTTCCACCCCAGAGGAGATGCCCATTGCAGGCTTGCTGTCTGGCAAAGGGCCTGCTTGCTTCCCTCCTGGGTTCTTGGAAATGGACAATGCAGCACATTCCACACTTAATTATAGTGCCCCCCAGAGTTGTGCAGGACAGTCCAGGGAAGGGATCTTAAGGTAGTAATTGGGCAGGATCTAAGAGCACAGCTGGTGGGTGCCTGTTCTGTCAATCATTGTACTAAGTTATAGGCCATAGAAAGCACTGGTATTAGATGCAGGCTAGAGGAAGTCAGGCACCAGGTGTACACTCAACTAGATCAGATGTTCTAAGTCAAAAGCAACTGCCTATTTTCCCCTCCATCATCTTCCCAATACATTTCACAACACCTGGCACAAATACTTGTTAAGTAGTGCCCCCTAGAGTTGTGCAATGTTTCGACCCTTTCCAGGATACTCCAGGGAGGGGATCTCAGGATAGTGATTGGGCAGGATCTAAGAGAACAGCTGGTGGGAGATGCCAATAGCAAGTCAGGAAAGGTCCAAGGGATAGTCCAGATCTCATTCATTCACTGTGATTCCACCATGGCCTGGATACCCATGGACTAGGGAACTGAAATAAGTGGAACTGTTTTCTGAGAGAGACTGGTGGAGGGTGAAGCAGAAGGAGGGATGTTTTTGGGGGTGGGGGCGGGTACAGAATATTGGGAAGGGATGCTGAACATGGATTGGTCAGTTACTTTTCTTCTCCATTCTCTTTTAGCTGCTATGGGCTCAATGTCATCTCCTACTTATCTTCCACCACCTACCTTCTCCAATGAGAGCAATGACAGCACAAAACATCTCCATAACACAGAAACGCTTAGAAGAATCCTGCCTCCTCCAATAGGTACTCAGTGTCTGAGTATTTTAGATTCGTGGAATTTCAAAGCTGAAAAAGATCCTACACATTTGATGAAGTGTCTTTATCTGGAAGCTCAGAGAGGAAAAATGTCTCTTTTGCGGATTTAGAGTGCCTGTTCCTGCACTAGACCACCGGCCTCATGGGAAAGTGTCCATGTGCTTTGTTGTCTTGTTTGGCTTCATTTATGGGCATTAGCTGTGGGGTATAAATGTCCCTTCATGTCTGTCTATGCAGGTGTCTGTTCCAGAGAAAGAGCTTTCAGTGGCCAATTCAGGCAATGCTTTTTCGTTCTCATAGGACCTAAGTCAATGGTACAAGACACCCTGGAAAGTCAGGAGTCCTGGGCCCTAGACTCACTTTCCTAAGCCTCTAACTCCTTATTTTTAAAACAGAGATACAACTTCTTGTTCTGAGTAAAGTGCTGTTTATCAAGTTTAAATAGGGTGGTGCTTGTGAAAGGGTTTTATAAACATACTAGTAGCCCTGTGCACGAATCTGTGCACGAGTATCTAGCTGCCGCTTGCCTCAGCTGGCCAGCCCGCCCCCCGCCGCTGGTAGCTCTCTGCTGCTCGTAGCTTGCTGCCCCGCCTTCCTGTAGCTCTCTGCCACTTTTAGATCAGCTGTGACATTATGGTGTCCTGGCTAATTTGCATATTCCTCTATTATTATATTAGATAGGAAATTGCAGTTACCAAAAGCATGGTGAAAATGATGTGTACAAAAGTGGCCTTCTTGGGCATTGGGGCCAGACGTTGGTAGGTTCCATACTCAGAGGATGTAGCAGGGATAGATGATCTGCATATCAATCTCCATGGTGCCCAACCAGGGGGTATGGTTTTAGGACTCTCAGATAACTGTTGGCTGTCTGGAAGTGCATCCTGCACCATAAGAAAGAGCAGGTTTCTCCATAGGCCCTTTGCTTCCTTCTGGGGGTGGATCTTAATCAACACATTCTGGTGTGTGGGTGGGTGGGGAAACTTTTCAGGAAGTCCTAAAAGAAGTACTTCCAGGCACACAGAAGGGACAAACTGAGCTCCATCTGAGCTATTTAGAGACCCTTGTGCTGGCAGGCATTTGGAAAGGCCTTTGAGTCCATTTCTTTATGGAGAAGGTAAGCAATTTATGGGAGTTAATCTGACTTTAAGTGATCTCTTCATCAGTTTATCACTCACTTAACAGTTATCTGTGCCAGGAGCTATGAAATGTGTTGGGAAGATAATGGCCAAATAAACCTAGGGGGTTGCTTTTGACTTAGAGCAGCGGTTCTCAACCTGTGGGTCGCGACCCCTTTGGGGGTCGAACAACCCTTTCACAGGGGTCGCCTAAGACCATTGGAAAACACATATATAATTACATATTGTTTTTGTGATTAATCACTATGCTTTAATTATGTTCAATTTGTAACAATGAAAATACATCCTGCATATCAGATATTTACATTATGATTCATAACAGTAGCAACATTACAGTTATGAAGTAGCAACGAAAATAATTTTATGGTTGGGGGTCACCACAACATGAGGAACTGTATTAAAGGGTCGCGGCATTAGGAAGGTTGAGAACCACTGACTTAGAGCATCTGATCTAGTTTAGTGCACACCTGACTTCCTCTAGCCCATGGTGGGCAAACTGCGGCTCGTGAGCCACATGCGGCCCTTTGGTCCCTTCAGTGTGGCTCTTCCACAAAATACCACGTGTGGGCGTGCACGTACAGTGCGATTGAAACTTTGTGGCCCATGCGCAGAAGTCGGTATTTTGTGGAAGAGCCACACTGAAGGGGCCAAAGAGCCGCATGTGGCTTGCGAGCCGCGGTTTGCTGAGCCACAGTTTGCTGACCACTGCTCTAGCCTGATATCTACTACTAGTCCCTTCTGTGGCCTATAGCTTAATGCAATGATTGACAGAATGGACATTACGACAGAACAAGCATTATTATTATTGACAGAACAAGGCACATTATGCAGATTTGAGAATACCATATGCTACCTGGAGAGAAAATATGTATTCACATTCAAGAATTCATTGCAAAGATCTAACTTACTTGGTGGATAATATTGGGCAAGAGAATTTCTTTGAGATTTTTTTCCCCCTGCCTGATACCATAAATTGGTAAGAAATTCCTGGTTTAAACTTGCTTAATTCCCTAACATTATTATTATTATTATTATTATTAATATTATTATAAAGAAGAAATTAGTTTTCATTGGCATATTGAAATACTGGGTATTTGCTCAGCATACCTTGTCAAGGGCCAAGCATTCAATACAGGTATACTTTTTATTTAGCAGTTTGAATTTGAAAGGCCTCCTCTTGCTCTATACCCCATTCTGTCCCTCCCCCAAAACCTCCCCAGGAGTGTTCATAGAGGAAAGGGGATATTAAAGAGCAATGCCATCTGTTTGGTTTGAAAAAGAAGGTAAACTTTTATTTAAAGACAGAGTTAGGAAAAGAAAGTAATGGTTTACTTAGAAAGATGACAATTTATGTAAGGAAAACAGCACATTGGGCCAGGACAACAAAACAGCCCTCAGAGGCTGTCAGGAAAACTGACCACAAACATGCCAATACAGAGTTGGATTGTGTACGTGTGTGTATTTAAAAGAATTCTGTAAAACAGCATAAGACAAATACATGGTCTAGAGCAGCATATTTCCTGTCCTTGGGAACTCAGGAGAACCTTTGTGCAGGTTCCTGGGATTGAAGTCATCGCTTTGTAGTGGTCTCAAACACAGAAGAAATCTCAGTTCTCAGCCAGAGGGAGCAAGGGTCAGGGGGAGCTTTGTGGGTGTGGAAATAAAGGGATAAATAGAGATAGGACGGCACATGCAGAAATGCACTGAAGACATTTAAACATGCACACAGTGGAGGAAGGAGCAAGGTGGAGAGGGCCAAGCTCCCTCCGAGTGCAACTTGGTGAGAGTGTTTGCCATTGCAGCCTGCTGCTATATTTTCAATACTTGGTAATAACCAATTATGCAAGAGAAATAACCCAAATGCTGTTGACCAATCAAGGGCCAACCGGACAGACTTTTCTGATAGTTGTTAAAACAGTGCCCCAAATAATAACTCTTCCAAAGTATCAGTGAGAAGATTTTAAAAGCTCAGGCTAAAAAAATGTTTGTCTTATTGAGACTTGGAAAAACAATCAGTTAAGCCAAGTACTGACAATTCTATGAGTTTATTATTTAATTGACATTTCTCCACACTGAAGACAAAGGGCTTGGAAATTGTTCTTTAAGCAGCAAAAGATTCTATGAAGAATCAAAAATATTATTGACTTCTTCACCCTTGAATTAGATTTCAACGACATCAGGTTAGACATAAAGTACATTAGTATTACTTAATGCTTAGGAAACAAAGTCATCCCCTCTAATAGCTAAGATTTCTTCTGCTGACAATTTTTCTTTCAAATACAATTAGGCAGGTAAGAAATTATCAAAAATACTTGCCATTAGAAAAATTATCTTAATTCTTGTTAACCTCTGACCTCTTGTTATAAATTGGTATGTTGGAGAGGCATGCATTTTTCCAGTATTGTTTTTCATTGAGGTTACTGGCCATTTACAATATCCTTTTAAAATTTCCAAATAGTTTGTAAAAGTACATACTATAAAATATTATTGTTTCAAGATCAAAAGTCACATTTAACACATAGTACATCATGTTCCATCTGTACATTTACAGAGGTTTAAAGCACACAAAATTGTGCAGATAACATACTGAAGTCTAAACTTTTACATACACTTCGTTGCATTCATAGCAACAAGATACAATAGATTCTGAATATCAATAATCAGCCAAATTACTATGTACACATTAGGCAGGAAGCAATTAAACACTGCCTAATAGAATGTCACTTAAATTACTTTTTCTATGAAACACCCCTTCCCCACTACACACACGTGTGCGCGGACCCACACACACACACACACACACGCACACACACATAGACTTCTTTAATTCTTTTTCCATCACAAACATTACACTGATGCTTGTGACCACATACAGAGGAAACCCTCAAACATCTGGTTTGTTACAAGGCAAGAAGTAACACAGCAACTCAGAGTGACTTAACACAATAATTTTCCAAACTTGGTTTTTCTAAATCAGCTACTGGATGGTGGTTGCTGTGGAAGCATATTTAGACTTTCATGTCATGGACTGAAGGAAGAGGAGCAAAGAGCATTAACTAACAGCTTTATAACATTTGTCACTAAGTTAAATATTGGCTTTTGCTAAAATGAAAAAATGTATATATCTGGAGGGGAAAGGCCCTAAGGTAATATTTAAAACAACAACAAGCCTCCTACTTCCTTTATCAAAACAGCATATTTTCACAGTCTACTTTATATAACTGTTAAATAAAACCAACTATCCTTTTGATTAACCATTTTAAAAATTCATTATTAATGGAAATAAAAGAAATAATTGAAAAAACTCCCAAATATAACTACTGTGTGCAGATGTAGTGGAAAAACCAGAGACCTGAAATATGGCAAAATCAGTGCTTCATAAACAGTCAATGGATTTTTCTAAAAATACTTTTTGCTAATGGCAAAGTTCAACACCTCAGAAAAACTCTGAATTAAGATCTCAGAATAAGTTTCCAAACTGTACAACATAGTTTCAAATACACTACCCTTGTTGTTTGTAAGGCCGCACTGAAGTTTAGCTTAACAGTCATGAGCCATGTGTTTGAACATCTTAGGAGAGGTGACCCACAAAGAAACAAGTTTTTTCCTTGTTCACCCTGCTACCTGTGAAGAGGTATCACTGTTTTCTGGATAGCTCCCTTAAAGGTATCACCAGGAGAAATAATTCAGATTTGCTTTATTGAATCATCTGAAAAAATATTTATAAAGTGAAAAGGTTGCACTTTCAATTCTCTGAGAGTGTTCTCTTGTTAATCTATAACTACCCTCTCTAATGAGTATGTTATCCTGTATAATAAAAGGTTAATATGCAAATTGACTGAAGGGTGGAACGACCGCTCGCTATGACACACACTGACCACCAGAGGCAGACACTCAATGCAGGAGCTGCCCCCTGGTGGTCAGTGTGCTCCCACAGGGGGAGCGCTGCTCAGCCAGAAGCCAGGCTCATGGCTGGTGAGCACAGCGGTGGTGGCAGGAGCCTCTCCCACCTCCATGGCAGTCAGACATCCCCCGAGGGCTCCCAGACTGTGAGAGGGTGCAGGCTAGGCTGAGGGAGCCCCCCTGAGTGCACAAATTTCGTGCACTGGGCCTCTAGTATTTCAATAAACAAATATACCAAGAGATGCGTGCTCCCTGTTGTAGCTCTGCTATACAAAGTTGAGAGAGCTGTAGAATCATAGCATCATCTTTCTAACAAGTGTCAATTTTTAAGAAGCCAGTGAATTCTGTATGTTGTTGACATAACTAGGGAAATTAAATGCACTACAGATCTTGAGTTGATAGTTCTCCAAGAGAAAGTGAGTATATCTTGGGTGGAGTATGAAGAACAAGAGGAGGCCAAGGAATAGGGATTTTCCGGTATGCCTCCTTGTCTAAAACTGTCTTCAAACGAAGAGTTCAACCCTTACCGGGGCGCACATTCATGAGGCAGGATAACAATGAATGAGAAGCCAGTCCTCTTTCCACTTGTCTGGCATGATCTCCTGGCAAGGATGGGGTAGGTGTTTGCCAGGTGGCTCCCAGACAAGGTCTTTTTAGGGGAGTACAACAAGGCTTCAGTCATTGCTTTCCATAAAGTGCTTTGGGATCCTTTAGGAATGGGGGCTGGAGGAATATTATTACTAATTGGCTTCAACTTTCAAACCAACTGGAGCCATTTTCTACAGAGTAATTATTGCTTTGAGCATCAGTGAATGTTCTTAAAACGAAATGGGTGTCTTCTTTAAGTATCCACTTCTTAAAATACTCATTCCCTAGAGTGAACATTTTAAATTACTGTCTCCCAGATATCCTCACCAATTAAGAGGATGTGATAGCCTTTTAAATGGTTGCAAGCATACACATCAAAGCCTTTCATTTTCCAGGCTGTTATCCTTATGATTAGACAGTGAGAGTGAAATCAAAGATGTCTGGCCCAACATGTGCTATGTCAGCCAGGCTGAGGGGACAGGCTCCTGCCTCTTCTAAGACATTGGTGAGATGTTTGGTGATGACGTCTACACTCATACCAGACTGTGAGCTCCTTGTAGCCTGGGAATACATTTTATAGTTGATTCTCTTGTTCTCTGTAGGACTTAGAATAGAGAGCGATGTGTGGGAGGAGCTTGGTCAATGATTTTTGAGGATTTTCACAAATGATGAGAGCTGGCTAATACTGGTGAGAATTAAGTATGTTAGGAAAACCATGGAAAAGAAGACCTGGGATAGGAAAGTTTCCTCCAGAGGCTCCCAGGTTGGACTTAAAAAGAATGAAAGTCAAACGTCCATCATATCCCAAACCAAACCAAACCAAACCAAACCAAACCAAACCAAACAAAAAAATCATCATACATTGTAAAGTTCCCATAATGAGAAGACTGGCCAAGTGAATAAAGGACTGTGAATTAGAGAACACAATATTCACTCACAAGAATGAATTAAGTTAAACTAAGTTCACAAAGTTCGGGTGGAGGAAAGCTATTGGAACAAATAGCTAATTTCTGAGGATACACCACCCACTTTTATATAGGAATAGTGCTAGGAAAATGCATTTTCAAGTTGATTAAGCAAGCCCATTTAAACCTAATGTGCATTATTCATTTCAGGGGTGTGCATTTATTTTTCTCATAGAAGTTGAAGAAATAACCCCGTGTCCTCACTATAAATTAGTGCATTTGGATTTAATGCAATTTCACTTCATGAGTCATGATTTGTTCCAGTATGCCAGAGCTTGCTGACCAATTGAGGGGCCCCCGGAGGGGTCAGTCTCTGCTCTTGCTGCCTGTCAAATGCCTTCCTTCTAATTCACAATCACAAACTTCCTTCCATGCCACCAGGCAGGTCATGATCAGAGAATTATTTGGTTTCTTAGTTCTTGACAATTCCAGCATCTCATCTCACCCTTGTTGAACATATATAATCTATCTTATAATTAGAAAGAAATAAACGATGATGCAGGTGACCATCATTTTTTTGTTCTTAAATAGGAATCAAATGGTATGTAATTTTAAATGATATTTCTCCTAAATTTGCACTTTAATTCATTAGCTTAGATGTTTATTATATGAAATTTGAATTTACTGGCGACAAGGAGCTCTGTGATATTGAAAACCTATTAGATAACAGGTTGAGAAAAAACGTTGAGTTTGGAATTAGAAGTAGATAGATGATTGGAAAACCAGATAAGTAGCCTATAGACAAGAGTTGGTCTGTGCCAATTCCCAATGGGAGAGCCTGCTATAAAGAGGATGGTTCTGGGTTCTGAACCTAACTCTGAGACTAAACTAGCTTTTGACTTTGAATAAGTCACTTAACCAGTCTGGGTCTTAATTGCATCATCTGTAAATGCAAGGACTTAAGACTAATTTTATGGTTCCTTCTAGCTCTAACACTCCATACACATAGAATTCACTCAGAAAGAAGAAAACTGCCCTTTAAAATTCTCCCAGGCATGGAAAAGGAGTTGCAATGATTCCGATCAGATTCTTTGGGAGGCTGATTGAGTATACAATCTCTTAAAAAAAAATAAAGACTGAGCTCTGGGCTTTAGTTTTCTAATGACCACAGGCCATGGCCAAATCTGTACCTTTGCACCAGGGTAATTATTTATGTTTAAATCAAATGTTTCAAAAATGGAAGGGACTGGAATAACATTGTGAACAGGGGACTTTGTATGACTTCCCATGAGGACAGATGGTAGAACTGTGAGCATAGGAGTAGGGCCATAAAGAGCAATATTTAACCAAAATGCCTATGAAGCGGAAAAGGACCATTTAGAGTATCAGTGAACTGAATGGGTCTTGACTCCAGGACATGAGGGAAGGCTCCTCATGCCTTTTTGAACATGCAGAGTGATTTCTCTTTGATTTGGGCTTCTCTTTTGTGAGAAACGCAGGTGGGAGGCAATGAGACCAAACCAGGATTTTCAGGTGTCTTTGAGCACAGCCTTGGAGCCACTGGCGGGGTCTTCCAAGGAAAGCTTTTCCCTGAGGCCAATGGACCAGCTGATGTCAGGGTAAAACTGACTTTGGAAAGGGTGGATTGGAAAGGGTGGATTAAAAAGAGCAGGCAGCAACCCAAGCCCTGGACAATCTGTCCTGAGACTTGTGACGTGGGGGTAAGTGGATGTGTCTGTGTGACTGTAAGGACTGCATCATTGCCTGGCTATACATGCAGGGCACTTTCTTGTTCAATAACAATTCCATCACCTAAGAAATCTGGAGCAGATCCATGATCATTTTCAGGAACACAGCCCTCATGGATTTAATTATTTTAGGTTTGTAAAGAAAATACATTTTTGCTCATGTCTTTCTCCCGTCTCTTATCTTGACTTTAACTTAACTCAGCCCTCTTCTTGCCCCTGGGAATAATATGCAGCCCCTTATCATGCTTGAATGGGAGCTGAGTGTGCAGGAAAGGCTGCTTCCTGCCTTACTCCATCTTTGTAAGACAGAGCTAGAAGAGAACCATCCTCTACTTTTGTTTCTGGTGGTTTCCACACAGCACTAAGTGAAGAAAAGGCCTGTCTAAGGCTTCCCTAAGCAGATCAGTGCTGACAGGGAACCCAGGACAAGTCCACTTGACCCTGTGCCCTAGAGGTACAACCTGGGCTCCTTTCCCCCAAACTCCTTTAAAGGTTTGGAATGGAGAAAAAAACAATGCTCATCTTATTTTCATCTACAGAACTCCTCCTATCAATCACAAATTCGGGAAAAAGCCCTACACCCAGTGTTCAGATGACAAAGCCAGCTGCAGAACTGGGGGTGGCTCCATGGGCTGGCTCCATGGGCTGCCTCCTTGGGCTGCCCTACCTTAGTCACAGGTGCCACCAAAAAGCAGGCATGTTTGAACTGTTACATTCAGGACTCTATCTTCATACAAAAGCTCCTCTATGCCTTTTGTAGGCTGCACTGGGAATGACACTGGCAACTCGTGCCTTTACCCCAACTCTTACTCTTAAATAAAAAAAAAAGGGGGGTGGAGCTTGAACCTGTAACCTTTGGATTTTTTTTTTTTTTAACATTCGAACAGTTTGAAAATGGGTGGGGACATGGTGGGGGCAGGCTGGGCCATAGAAAATGCAGGGACTTGCTGTGGAATGATGCACAGCCGATGACGGCCTCCCTAAAGCATGCTGCTGAGTATTTCTGACACCTGGGAGGTGGTGGGAGCCTCCGGGCTCCTCTCTGGGCGGGTGGGGCTGGGCAGGCGGGAGTGGCCCCCAGGAGGTGGCCTCAAGCTGGCCCAGGACTTTGCGTCCATGTCCACCAGGGCCTCGGGGTAGGGCTCCACGTAGATGCGGTGCAGGGAAGGCCTCGAGTCCTGGAGGAGGCTCTGCCGCCCCTCAGGGAGGCTCGCGGCGTGGGTCAGGGCCAGGCCCCGCGGCCCATCGGCGGTCGGTCCGAGCCGCTCGGCCTCCCCCGGCTGCTGGGCCAGGTCGCAGGCCCGGGACAGGTGCGGCGTGTACACGCCCTCCGAGAGCGAGAGCGACTGCGTCTCACTGTGCATGCGCAGCCAGCGGTGGTGCCGGCTGAAGCCGCCGTAGTGCTGGTGCTTGGCCGGCTTCCGCTTTCCCAGAAAGCCCAGCGGCGGCGGCCGCGCGCCGGCCGCCATCTTGGCGTGGTTCTTGGGCCCGAAGCCCGTGAGCGTCAGGCCGTGGAGGAACTCGGCACACGCGTGGTCGGGGTCCGGGCTCGGACCCTGGCCCTGGGGGTCCTGGCCCGACCCCGTTGAAGACTTCACGTCGTGCACCTGCAGGACGTCGGGGGCACTGCCGCTCAGGCCGCTGAGCGCCTGCTGCGCGATGTCTGAGGACAGGTACACCAGGTCCAGGTCTCGGGGGCTCAGGGCGTCGCTGGAGTCGTAGTCACTGTCGGTGGGGAGGAAGACTTCTGAGCAGCCTTCTTCGTCCGAGCAGGGCTGGGAATCTGCTGAGGTTAGGAGAGAGAACAGTTCTTGGTGGGGGTGTGCTTCGTGAGCATGGAGTCCATGGGCAGCAGCTGACAACACCCCTCCCCTCCTCCTTTCCCCTCCCCTCCCCCTCCCCCTCCCGGGCCTAGAAGGGCCCTGTGCTTCCTTGAATGGTTTGCTCTCACCTCTTGAAACTATTAAGCCATTTTCGTTTGGCGTAGGGCTCTCTGTAAGAGGTGTAGTGGGTCCTGTACTTAGCGCGCAGCGGTTCTCAACCTGTGGGTCGCGACCCCTTTGGCGGTCGAACGACCCTTTCACAGGGGTCGCCTAAGACCATCCTGCATATCAGATATTTACATTACGATTCATAACAGTAGCAACATTACAGTTATGAAGTAGCAATGAAAATAATTTTATGGTTGGGTCACAACATGAGGAACTGTATTTAAAGGGCCAGAAGGTTGAGAACCACTGGGCCTTAAGGGGAAGGAAGGGGAGGAATTCCAACAGGTTCACCTGGACAGCGTCTGGTGGAGAACGCGTCCTCATTCCCCACAGACGATTTTATTACTCCTTGGGCCCTTGGGCATGTGTAGAGAGGATGACACAGATGGATGTTACTCCTTTGTCATTACCTATCCTTCAGATATAAGGTGTTTTTTGTTGTTGTTGTTGTTTTTTCCCCAAGAACTTAAAAGGGGGAAAGGAAGACAAAAGAGGCAGTACAGTGGCTGAAGTCCGGAAAACCTGGTTTCAAATCCTAGCCTTCCTCCTCCACCTGTGATCTTGGGGCAGTTACTTAGCTTCTTTGAGCGTCAGTTTTCTTATCTATAACATGGGGATGATAATAGAACTTACTAAGGGTGACTGTAAAAAGTAAATTGATTATGTGTGTAAACACCACGTTGTAAGGTGTTTAAAAGGGGGAAAAAGGTAAGGCCAAAACAAAACAAAAAACAAGTAAAATCAGAGACAAAAACAAACCTTGAAGTGCATGCTATGATGACCATAAGGGAGCCACAAGTTTAATTCTATAGGCAATTGTCATTGAATGCACCAGTAATTTATATGCTTTCCCCCAATCAGATTGTATGTTTCTGAAGGGCAAGGACTGTCTTAACATCCTTTGAATTTCCCACAGAACTCAGCCCATAATAGGTACTTGATAAATATATGCTAATTTTGAAAACATGCAAGTGCTCTTAAAAGGAAGAACTCTCTAATCTACAAATCTGAGACAATCCCATAAGATTTAAAAATGGACTTTAGTAAATTTTTAAAAAATATATATTTTTTATTGATTTCAGAGAGGAAGGGAGAGAGAGAGAGAATCATCAATGATGAGAGAGAATCATTGATCGACTGCCTCTGATCCAGGCAATCCATGCAAATAAGATCCATGCAAAGAACTGGTAATTGACTTTAGTTGAACTTCTCTATTTATCTGATCACTGTGTCTGTTCAGCTGTCCACAGGTATTCTTTTGTGTCTATAATAGTAATAACAAGAACTGTGAGCCAGTCATTACGCTAACTGTTCTAGGCACTTTATCTTATTTAATGCTTACAACTATTCCTGTTTCACAGGTAAGAATACTGAGCCTTAGGCTTATTAAATTTTCTAATTCATATAGTTGATTAAATGACAGAATAGGAACCCACATACAGATTTGTCTCCCTCCAAAGAGCTGCTATACTGCCATTTGCCTTAGCATTTGCAGGGCTTTCCATGGAAGCTTCTTGAGGACTTGGATTTGGCTCATCTAACCCACTTTGTTCAGTTATATTAAGTTTGTAGTAAGGGCGTCTCGACACTGCTGCTGCTAGCAAATCATTAGGTCTTGTATTAGTTTCCTGTGGCTGCTGTAACAAATAATCACACACCAGGTGGCTTAAGACCATAGAAATTTATTCTCCTACAGCTCTAGAAGCCAGAGGGCTGAAATCACGGGCCCGCAGCACTACACCTTGGAAGCTGTAGGGGAGAACTTTCTTGCCTCCTCCAGGTTCTGGTGGCATTCCTTGTGGCTGCATCACTCCAATCTCTGCATCTATCTTCATGTAGACTCTCTTTTTTTTCTTACGAGGACACTCATCATTGGATTTAGGGTCTACCTGGATAATCCAGGTTGATCTCATTTTAAGATCCTTAATTACACCTTCAAAGACTGTTTTTCCAAATAAGGTCACATTCACAGGTTCTGAGGGTTAGCACAGGAACATAGCTTTTTGGGGCCTACCATTCAACCCACTAGAAGTCTGTTAAGAAAAATGACTATAAAAAGAAAAAGAAAATGACTATACCTAGGAGCAAATGCTGAGGAGTTTGTGACATTTTTCCCATTTCCAGCCCACACTCAGGTTAAACACTCTGAAAGGAGTTTGCACTTTGACCTCTCAACCTACAAATAGTGAACATTATTGTTTGCAGGAGACTAAGGAGTATATGAAGGTGTGCGTTAAAGGGCTGACATTCTAATATTGCAACAGATCATCATGTTTTAAGACTTAGTCTCTCAGGAAGATCCTGTGCTGATTTCCCCAGGTGGAGTTGATTGCTCATTTCTCTTGGCTTTTATAGCATTTTATTTATATCTCTGTTACTGCATTTATCAAGGTTTATTATAAATTATTCATTAGCGTATTTATCTACCTCAGTGAATTATGAACTCTAGAGAGCATGCCTGTGTCTTATTCATCTCTGCTTAGCAAATGTTAAAGAAGTCAGTCAGTGAAGGAATAGACTAAAGAAGGAGTCAAGCCAAGGGAAATGTAGGATCTTCTGTATTTCCCAGATCAGTGGTCGGCAAACTGCGGCTCGCGAGCCACATGCATCTCTTTGGCCCCTTGAGTGTGGCTCTTCCACAAAATACCGACTTCTGCGCATGGGCCACAAAGTTTCAATCGAGTGCCCGCATGTGGTATTTTGTGGAAGAGCCACACTCAAGGGGCCAAAGAGCCGCATGTGGCTCGCAAGCCGCAGTTTTCCGACCACGGTCCCAGATCATCTAATCTGAACTTGGACATGTGAGCAGGCTGTGAGGACCTCTTAACTAGACTGTGACTGAATCATCATTGTATTATTAGCTTCTTGTGCTGTATTTGGTACATTCAAAGCTCTCAGTAAAGTATGTTGAATTGAAACTGAAACCAATATTGAAATCTGGGAGCATAAAGAGTGGTAAAATTTGACTGCCTCTTAAAAAAAATACTGTAAGCGGCCCGAAAAGACCTAAGTTACTTAATTTGCCATAGAAATTCCTGAAAACAGTCACCCAAATCATTTTGTTTTATATTTGACTTGGTGAGTCAGCGCAGTTATAGCAGAAAGAACAATTGTCTTTAAATTAGATAAACCTGGGCCAAAGTCCTGTCTTACACTTTGCTGTGTATATGATCTTGAGCAAATCACTTAGCCCCTCTGAACCTTTCTTCATCTGTAGCCTGTAGGTAATTATGTTGCCTACCTTCCATAGGTGCTATGAGGATTAAATTAGTTTGTTAAAAATACTTTAAGTGCTTTACAAACAGAAGGTATCAATATTATTGAGATCCTTTCCAACCTTAAATAGAGAAAAACTAGAAAATATATCAAGAGGTGGCTCATTAAAATACAAATCAGTAATCTGAAAAACTTCAAGATTTTGCTTTGAGAATGCTATTAATAATAAAAGAGAACAATCTCTTGTATGGTGTTTTGTGTTGGTGATGACCTAGTCTGGTACTGTATTTCTCAACCTAGATTTGGCAGTGCCTTAGTAAATGATGTAACTTCTTTACTGTAGCTTCCAGGAGCAAGGGAGATAGGAATAAATCAAGAGAAGAGCTAGTTGTAACTGTAGTAGCCCAGGAAGGAGATGAAAAAGGGCCTGGGAATGGAGTGGTAAATATTATCTTACACGTTCATGGACCCACATTTGGGAAACACTGCTCCAGTGGGAATCTAAATATTTGACTTCCATGGTGGTTGTATTGTTTATTATAAGACTTAGTGGAACCTATTGCTTAGAGTGGATACCCCTCCCTGAACAATCTCCAGGATGCCAGCCAGGGCACTGAGGAGTTTCCAAGGACTTAGGCCACTGCACTCCCTCCCTTCTTGGAAAAGAATGCAAAGTGCAGCTTCCATTCCCAGATCCAGCCATATGCTCCATTAAGCATTGGAGGTGCCTTGCCCAGTTGTTATTTTAATAAACCTGGTTGTGCTCCTCAATTTCCTTTAGAGGGCCCACTGGGCAGGCTAGCACTGGTAGAACCTTGGTTTCCCTCTGGTTGACCCAGGAGCTGTTTGATGAAAGTTCTGCCCATAGTATTAGTGCTGGCGTAGGAAGCTTGGCTTTCTTGCCATTGTAATGGGTGTTGCAACTCCTGGGCTCTGTGGGTCAGGCCAACAACAGCAGGGTAGAGTTGATGTGGATTTTGAGGGCGTTATGGAGAGATGACATTTCAGGAAAGAATAATTGATTTAAAAGCTATTGCTTTTCTCTTCAAAGCAGGGGGCATGGCAAGACAAAAAGAAAGGAACAATAAGCAGCATTTGTTCTAAAAATATATCTTCACATTTTTAATGTATCTCTGTCAAATTTTTATTTCTTTTGTGCTTCATTGAATCTATTTCCACTGTATTTAAGTAGAACTTAAACAATTTGTACATAAAGAATTTTAATAAATCTCTCAACAGGCCTTGGGTAGAATCTCCAGGGTTTGTTCACCTTGTAATTTTCCAAGAGAAATAGCATCTTCAGATTTCTGTTGAATTTTTAAGCTGTTTAGTTTATGCCATAGTGTTTTTAACGTCATCTGGGAAAAGGCTACCAGGAAGCTCAGGATAATCTTCAAATGCATTGGAAGGAAACAACGCCCCACTCCCCTCTGTTGCCTCACCCATGCGTCAGTAGGAGAAATAGCAGTATCGGAAAGAAAAATTACTGCTGCCTGTGACCACTATACCCACAGAAAAGGAGTGGAAGAGAAAATACCCATGTGATGGACAAATCATTCCACCCCCTGCCTTGCACTGCCTTTTCTAGGAGCCAACTTTCCCCCTTGGGTCCTTGGGAGATGCTTAATTTTAATAGACTCAGAGGAGTTCTACCTAATGTTTGAAAACCACACAGAAAAGAGAAGTAAGTTAAAGAGTTCCACTACCCTCCCCACTCCATCCCCCCATTACCCACTACAGATATACACAGACAAATCCAAGGTATTCAACAGCCTTAAAACAGAATCTTGGCCTGGCACCAGAGGCCAGGCTTGTGATAAGCTCTGTAATTCCAGCAGGTTCCTCAGAAGTTAAGTGAACCCTACCCATACAGAATGGAATTATATTGCAAACATTACCCTGTAAGCAAACCAGTGGGGATGCTCTTCTAAATTGGACTTTTTTTCTTCCTAAATGGTTTCCAAACAAAAGTCATCACCTTAGTGGAGATGATAGAGTGTGCAGGAATAGATTTCATTGCTCAGAAATGCTTTTGATTTTGTGAGGGGATAGGATACTAAATATTTCTCTCAGCTCTCAACAGTTTCCCTGTCACTGGGTTCCATTTTTCATTTGCTGCCCTCCACATCTTCGTGTTTCACAGCCCATGGAATTTTGGCTTCAGAGAAATAAATGGGCCCAAGAGAGAGTTATATTTTAAGAAACAGAATGATGATCGCTCACATTTTAAGCTAATAATAAAATCTGAATGTAATTGGCCAGATCCTCCCAGCAAGGAGTGTGTGTAACCCATCATCTGGCCAACGTGAAAGTTTGGCACTCCTGTGGCATAGGATAGGACACCCTCATACAGCCAGGGGGGAACCACTTAGGGCCCTGGGGCCAAGAGAAGATTAAACATTGGGAAAATTCTGTGAGCAGACGGCAGACAAGGAAAGGTGGACGGAGAATTGAAGAGTTATTTGTAGAACTATGTGAATTGTGGAATGGCAGAGGGCATATTTAGCCTGCCTTTAAAAAATGCCCTTTCAACCCAATACCTCTCTAGCTACTGCCCTTCCTTCCTCTTCTTTTTCATAGCCAAGATTTTGAAGAGTGTACCCTACTGGTCCCCCTTCTTCACCTTCCACTTGCTCCCGATCTACTTCTTTTTCATTTCCAGCTCCTTCCCTTCATACGGCTATCATCAAGATTACTGATGCCTTTCTTGTTCAAAACAAAACAATAGAAACTTTTCAGTTTTATTTAATCTTTAACCATCGTTTGACATGCTTTAATTTCTGTGACACTTCTCTCTCTCTCTAATCATCTTTCTCTGGTCAGTCCTTCTTGGTCTAAGATGTCTTGCTGTTCCTTCCATAGTCTCCTCTTCTTACTACACCTACTCTCTCTAGGGAATCCCAAGTATTTTTGTAGCTACATTATTCATATATCAATAATTCTTTTTTAAATATATTTTTTATTGATTAAGATATTACATATGTGTCCTTATCCCCATGTTACCCCCTACACAGCCCCCCCCCCCCGCTCATGCCCTCACCCCCCCATTGTCCGTGTCCATTGGTTAGGCCTATATGCTTGTATATAAGTCCTTTGGTTGATCTTTCCCCCTTACCCCCACCCTCCCCTACTTTCCCTCCAAGGCCCGACAGTCCAATCAATGCCTCTCCGTCTCTGGATCAGTCCTTGTTCATCAGTTTATGTTGTTCATTATATTCCACAAATGAGTGAGATCATGTGGTATTTATCCTTCTCTGACTGGCTTATTTCACTTAGCATAATACTCTCCAGTTCCATCCATGCTGTGGCAAATGGTAAGAGTTCCTTTTTCTTCTTCCTCTTCTTAAAGAATACCTTTCAGCATTTCATATAATGCTGGTTTGGTGGTGATGAACTCCTTTAGCTTTTTCTTATCTGTGAAGCTCTTTATCTGACCTTCACTTCTGAATGATAGCTTTGCTGGATAAAGTAATCTTGGTTGTAGGTTCTTGGTATTCATCACTTTGAATATTTCTTGCCACTCTCTTCTGGCCTGCATGGTTTCTGTTGAGAAATCAGCTGACAGTCGTATGGGTACTCCCTTGTAGGTAACTGAGTTTCTTTCTCTTGCTGCTATTAAGATTCTCTCTTTGTCTTTTGCTCTTGGCATTTTAATGATGATGTGTCTTGGTGTGGTCCTCTTTGGATTCCTTTTGTTTGGGGTTCTCTGTGCTTCCTGGACTTGTAAGTTTATTTCTTTCACCAGGTAGGGGAAGTTTTCTGTCATTATTTCTTCAAATAGGTTTTCAATATCTTGCCCTCTCTCTTCTTCTGGTACCCCTATAATTCGGATGTTTGTATGCTTGAAGTTGTCCCAGAGGCTCCTTACACTATCTTCATATTTTTGGATTCTTTTTGCTTTTTGCTTTTCTGGTTGGGTATTTTTTGTTTCTTCGTATTTCAAATCTTTGACTTGATTCTTGGGATCCTCTTGTCTGCTGTTGGATCTCTGTATATTATTCTTTATTTCAGTCAGTGTATGCTTAATTTCTAGTTGGTCTTTTTTCATATCCTCCAGGGTCTCACTAAATTTATCGGCGGTTTCCAGAAAATTCTTGAAAAACCTTATAAACGTGGTTTTGAACTCTATATCCAGTAGTTTGCTTTCCTCCATTTCTGTCATTTGTGACCTGTTTCTTGGTCTCCGCATTTTTTATGCTTCCCTGTGTTGGTAGAGTGGTTTTGTGTGCTAGGTGTCCTATAGGGCCCAGTGGCTCAGCCTCCCCAGTTACCTGAGGTGGACACTCTTGGTGCACCCCCTTGTGGGCTTTGTGCACAGTCTTGTTGTAGTTATGCCTTGATTATTGTAGGTATCACTGGGAGGAATTGACCTCCAGGCCAATTGGCAGTGAGAGTCAGCTGTGTCTGCAGTGGGAGAACTTCTGTGCTGAAGACACCCTTCTGGGGCAAGACTTGCTTCAGTGGGGCTTTGGTGCTTACTGAGTCTGCCCCCTGAGTGTGTCCCTTATGGATCTGAGGAGTTGTAATCTGGATGGTCCCACTCTGACCACTGGGTACACTGGCTCTTGGATCTAAGGAGGTGCTAATTTAGCCTCTGCCTGAGGTTACCCAGCAGGAGCTACGAAGAGATCTGCAGATTCCCCTTCCGTTTTTGGAGTTTGGAGGTGCCCAGATGAGGCCCAGCTGTGAAGCAATGCAAGCTGCTCTGGGGCTTTGGGCCTTCTCTTGGAAGTTCTGGGTCTGTCTGGCCCAGCTGCAATTTGTTAGGTAATTTTCAGGTTGCAAAGGGCCAGTGCATTCATATGCAAAAGCCACTGCTGCAGCTTGGGTGGGGTGGGGTCTCAGGGAATCAAAGGGCGGAGCAAACAGCTATGGCTGATCCTCAGCCCTGCCCTAAGGGGCCGCGAATCTCAGTGTCCGGGTAATTGCTGCAAGCACCTCTGAGTTCTGCCTGCTGCCAGACAGTCCAGTTTCTCCCCGTATGAGTCCTGAGTCCCCAGAGACTTCCTGGAACCGGAGTTCAGAGCAGTCGGGAGCTTGTGACTCCCTCCCGATTCAAAAAGACAGCTGCGTCCTCAGGTGCCAGCCCCTTTCCGCGTGCGCGCTGGAGCCTCCGTACCTCTGCACTTTACTTCCGCAGCTCCTCTGAGTCTCAGTGTGCTTTTCTCTTTCCTTCTAGTTGTAGAATTTCCACTCAGCCAGCCTTCCTGTAGTTCTGGATGATGTCCGTTTTGTCTTTTCGTTGTATTTTTGAAGTTGTTGTGGGAGGCAGCAATTTCCGGTGTTTACCTATGCCGCCATCTTGGTTTCTCCCAATAATTCTTAAATCTACATTAGTCCAGTTCTCCTTCCTGAGCTCCAGACTCCGTACATCCCGTTTTCTCCTGAATGTTTTCTGTTATGTGGAATGTCCCAAAACTCTCAAATTCAGTGTGCCCAGTCACTCAAGCTTGCTCCTTCTCCTGTCTAACTCCCCCCCCCTTTTTTTGCAAATGGCATCATGATATCCTGAGGCAGTCAAGCCAGAAAACTTGGTATTTCCTCTGTTAATAGCTTCCTTATTGACCTCCATGTTTCCATTATTGTTCTTCTATACAAATGACAGCCAGCTTTGGTTTTAAAGAGTAATTCAGATTATATCAATCCTTGCTTAAAAGTTTTCAATGGCTTTTCATGACAAGCAAAATCCAAACCTCTTCCCATGGCCCTCCCTGATTTGGCTACTGCCTTTCTCTCATTGCTACCCTTTTATTAACTCTTCCCAGTGTCTGTGGCCTTCTTTCCATTCCTCACCCATTTCAGAGCCTTTTGTTGTTTTGTTTCCTAGAATATTCCAATTCCAGATTTTTGCCTTACTGGCTCCTTTTTCTGTGGTTGGTTTGAATGTAACTTTTCATAAAAAAGTCTCTGCTGATCATCCCAGGGAATTCAGTGCTCTCCCTGCCCACCTGGATTGCTGTTTTGTATTATACATTGGAATTTTCACTATCTGAAATTATCTTGTTTGTTTATGTTTTCATTGTTTGTCACTCTGCTTAGAACAGAAACTTTGTTTTGTTTATTACTAAATCTCTGTTACTTCAGAGAATGCCTGGAACATGGTGATTAACCAAAAAATATTTTTTAAGTGAAAAAAAAAAAAGAACAGTATACTCGGATCCTGACTGCTTACAGTTCTCTGAACTACAACATAGTTGCACATTCTGCTTTCTCTACTTCTTTGCTCTCCTCTTTTCCCTTTTTCTTGGTTCAACTCCTGCTATCCTTCAGTATGTGACTTTGTTACCTCCTCCAGGAAGCTCTCTTTGATCTTATGAGTTAACACCTCCAGTAGATTCTATAGCACCCTATACATATCCTTTTCAGAGTACATATGCAATTATCAGAAAAATTTTTGTTAGACTTCTGCTAGGGATGGTGTTTTAGCTCAGTGGGAATCTGTTAAAATACACTTGAGAAACTACTTAAAGAATTCTTTTGTGGAATTATTTGCTAAATCATAGAACCCTTTGGTAATGTAAATTAGCAGTCTCTCAAGTTCTTCCACTTGCCCAGTGTTGATTTTTAGACAGTGTGTTTTTTTAAAACAGGAGCATACACAAACTTACTTATAGAAAAAACTCATATCCTCACTAAAGTTTTCTATAAGAATAATAATAACATTAAATATGGTACCTACCATTTATTGTCTATTATATACCATGCATCTCTGACATAGATTGTCTTATTCACAAGTAGCTATATTATTCTCATTTTATATCTGCGGAAAGTGAGACTCATGTAGTAATCTGTAGCTAGTAAAATAAAGCTGGGATTTGAATCCAGGTCTGTGATTTCTAAGTCCAAGCTCTTTCTACTACACCATGCTGCCCCCTATGGGACAAGCCCACGTTTCAGTGCTGTTTATTAAAAATACCAATTATTATGATAAGGCTTACAAAATGGGAACTCTTATAAGCTATAGCAGCGATTTTCAACCAGTAATAGTCAGGTATTGAGTGTTTTACAAATTCTTGTGATACACTGGTTGAAATTGCTGAACTATAGAATTAAGAAAGATGCTTTGAATGCCGTTATTTTAATTGACTAAAAAAAAATGGTACTAATTTCAACATGTCCTAGGCAAAAACATTATATTGCCTTTGACTAGTATGCTTTCTCTCTGTTTATAAGCATAAAGGTTGTTTTTGTAGAGATTTGTGGTTAGCATTTGCCGTGTAAATTGAAACTTGATTCCCAAGAGTAGAGGTGACTTGTTAGATATCTCTTCCCGCTTGTTTGTAAGTTGTCTCCTGCTTGCTGTATCCATGGTGGTGCCCTTATTTGGTCTTAGTCTCTGGATTCTAGTTTATCCAGGGTTTCTCTCTTTTCCACCTCCCACCCCAGGACACTGGTGCCATGTGGATAAGAAGTTTACCATGAACTCTTAGTCAGGTGGACCTACTTCCTAACTCATTCTTGTCAGACCTATTTCCTAGAGCAGTGGTTCTCAACCTTCTGGCCCTTTAAATACAGTTCCTCATGTTGTGACCCAACCATAAAATTATTTTCGTTGCTACTTCATAACTGTAATGTTGCTACTGTTATGAATCGTAATGTAAATATCTGATATGCAGGATGGTCTTAGGCGACCCCTGTGAAAGGGTCGTTCGACCACCGAAGGGGTCGCGACCCATAGGTTGAGAACTGCTGTCCTAGAGACTGGGCCTGTTCTCCTTCCTTACCTGGTTTTGATCAGATTCCCTCACTGACTTGGCCTGCACATGGTACTGCAGCCCTCTCCACTCCACACTTCTGAGGCCTCATCCCTGCTCTGTGTCCTTTTGTATCTCAGAAACTTGGGATAGAACTGGGTTGAATCTTTTCTACTCTAAATGGTGTTGTCCTCAGGTCACTGCCTTGGTTTCCTATCCCTCCGTTGCTCCAATTTTGTTCCCTCTATGCTTTTAGACTCTTACACTGAGCAGTGTTTCTAGTGCTTGATGGAACCAATGCCTCAGCACAAAAGAACGTCATCAGTGGCGATAGGATTGAGAATATGCTGGACTGAAATAGGTAACTTTAGATCATATTACTTACCACTCACTGCCTTTCTTCTGTGCATCTCTGGGGATGGGGATGGTGATGGAAGACAGTCTATATGTGATGATGTAGAGCTCATCTTCTTTAGGTTCTGCTCATCTGAGGGGTCTATAAGCTTAGTGATGGACAAGCCCGACATTGATTGTTTGTATCTTGCATACTGTAGAGCATCCATGATCCATCTCATTTCACGCCAAACTTCATCTATTTGCTTTGAAGTAAAATGGTAAAGGACATTGTTATCAAACCAGTATGAAAAAGAAGTAAGTTTCCTCGAGAGTCCAAGATGATACATTTTGCACTGTATTGGTTTTGATCAAGAGTAAAATATTTTCAACATAGGTTTGCTAAGTTAAAAAATACTTCTTTATAATCACTCATGTCTTGCATACTTATCTGAGACGCTATATCATTTAGTTCAGTGATGGCGAACCTATGACATGCGTGTCAGAGGTGACACGCGAACTCATTTTTTTGGTTGATTTTTCTTTGTTAAATGGCATTTAAATATATAAAATATCAAAAATATAACTCTTTGTTTTGCTATGGTTGCAAATATCAAAAAATTTCTATATGTGACATGGCACCAGAGTTAAGTTAGGGTTTTTCAAAATGCTGACACGCCAAGCTCAAAAGGTTCGCCATCACTGATTTAGTTCAAATATGAAAAGACCTGGATTCCAGCTGGGATCCACCACTTATTAGCTCTCTAACAACCTTTGCTAAGTCACTTCACCTCTTTGAGCCTTCATTGTGAAATGTGGACAAAACATCTCCCCTTTTATACCTCACAAAACTGCTAAGATGATTGGGTGAAATGATGAATCTGAAAGTGCTTTGTAAAAACTACATATGAAGTGTTATTAATTTTCAGCATATAATGAAATATTCCTTATAGGGCCTTAATCTATACTTAAAGAATATTCTTTAAGGAATATCCCTAAACCTGGTGCTCCCAACAGAGTAGAGTCTGAAACTGTGACAGTCAGCCATGCTCAGGGTGACTAGTTGTGAACTAGTGAATGGCACTGCGTGGTTGATAGCCATTTCCCCTTGCTTTCTAGTTCTGTTCTGCCCTAGAGTGACGGGACTCAGCAGAGTATTCAGGGCTGGTAATGAGAGCATAAGTTTGAGCTTCAGGCTTTGTTACACAGTGAGTTGGGCAGGAGGTTCAGCAGTGGGCAGGCCCATGAGGATGCACTAAGCATTAGAAAGGGGAAGTCTGAATGAAGTCCAGCCAGAGTGGGAATCCCAGACAAGACTCAGACCAATTTTCTTGATGGAATTGTTGCTTTCTCATCTGGCTCTAATTGCTCCTACCTTATGTAACATACTCTTGTCTCAGTGTTGTTTTAAAGGCACTATGTGACTGGACAGTTTTTAGAGTGCCAGCTAAGGCAGGGACTGTGCTTCTGTATCTGTTACTCTTGGCTGTGCAGAATAAAATAGGAGGGTACTCAATAAATGATTGCTCAGGGAATGAATAAATGAATGAATGAATGAATGAATGAATGAATTAGTGGTTACCTAAAGATCTCTACCATCAAACAGAGTTATTATGAGGATTAAGTAAGATGATGTGGATGAGTGCACTTTATAAACTACATTATTATAAAATTATCAGTTGTTGCAATGACAATTGTAATTATTGTAATGGGCTGAATTTGGCCTCTCAAGTGATATGTCCATGTTCTAATCCCTGGAATTAGTGAATATGACATACTAGAGGCCCAATGCACGAATTCGTGCACGGGTTGGGTCCCTAGGCCTGGCCGGTGATCAGGACCAATCAGGGCCATCTCATCCAGTCCTGATCAGAGCTGGGCTGATCGGGGCCTGCCGGCCAGGGGGAGGGATGGGAAGAGGGACCACGGGAGGTTGGCCGGCCGGCTGGGGGGCAGGAGGAGCCGCGTGAGGTTGGCCAGCCAGCCCTGATCAGGGTCATTCAGGGCTGGCTGGCCAGGGGGAGGGACTGGCTGGAGGGAGGGACTGGGGGAAGTTGGCCGGCCATGGGAGGTTGGCTGTGGGAGCACACTGACCACCAGGGGGCAGCTCCTGTGTTGAGCATCTGCCCCTGGTGGTCAGCGCACATCGTAGTGACTGGTCAACCGGTCATTCCGGTTGTTCGGTTGTAATGGTTGCTTAGGCTTTTATTTATTTACTAGAGGCCCAGTGCACAAAAATTTGTGCACTGGTGGGGGGAGTGTCCCTCAGCCCCACTTGTGCTGTCTCACAGACTGGGACCCCTCGGGAGATAACGACCTGCTGGCTTAGGCCCGCTCCCGGGTGGAAGAGGGCAGGCCCAATCCCTAGGTGCAGCCCCTGGTCGGGCTCAGAGCAGGGCCGATTGGGGAGTTGGGGCGCCACCCCATGTCATGCACACAGCAGGGCGGATTGGGAGGTTGCGATGCCACCCCAAGTCACGCTCAGGGTAGGGCCAATTGGGGGGTTGGGGCTCTGCCCCCTGTCACACTCAAGGCAGGGTCGATGGGGAGGTTGCGGTGCCACCCCCTGTCATGCACAGAGCAGGGCCGATCAGGGGGTTGGGGTGCTGCCCCCTGTCACGCACAGAGCAGGGCCCATCAGGGGGATTGGGGCTCCGTACCCTGTCACACACAGAGCAGGGCCCATCAGGGGGTTGGGGAGCTCCCCCCTGTCACGCACAGAGTAGGGCCGATAGGGGAGTTGGGGCACCGCCCCCTGTCACGCACAGAGCAGGGCCAGTCAGAGGGTTGGGAAGCTCCCCCCTATCAGGCACAGAGCAGGGCCGATCAGGGGGTTGGGGCGCCTTCCCCTGTCATGAACAGAGCAGGGCGGATAGAGAGGTTGTGGCCCCGCCCCCTGTCACACACAGCCGCAGGGCGATCAGGGGGTTTGGGCGCTGCCCCCTGTCACGCTGCTCCAAGGGCCAGGAGGCCTAGCAGCTCCGCTGATCTTAGTGCTGGGAGGCCTCGCAGCTCCGCTTGACACCAGGGCAGTGAGGCCTCGCTGCTCAGCTGATCCCGGTGCTAGGAGGCCTCGCTGCTCCCGGTGCCAGGAGGCCTCGCGGCTCCGCTGATCCTGGGTTCAGGAGGCCTCGTGGCTCTGCTGATCCCGGTGCTGGGAGGCATATTACCCTTTTACTATATAGGATAGAGGCCTGGTGCACGGGTGGGGGCCGGCTGGTTTGCCCTGAAGGGTGTCCTGGATCAGGGTGGGGGTCCCACTTGGGTGTCTGGCCAGCCTGGATGAGGGGATGATGGCTGTTTGCAGCTGGTCACACCCCCTTCAGGGTGGGTGCCTGGCCAGTCTGGGTGAGGGGCTGAGGGCCGTTTTCAGGCTGGCGAGTGACTGAAGCTCCCAACCTCTCCTTTTTTTCTTTCTTTTTTTATTCTGGTATTTATTTACCTTCTATGGCTATCACTGGAACTGAGAGCCAGCTTTAGCTCTGAGGCTCGGCTCCAGCTCTGAGACCTTGGCTGCTGAAAGCAGGTATCTGGTTTGTTTGGCTTCTATAATTGAAACACTGTTGCAACTCCAGCTCGGCTGGCTGGCTGAAAGCATGGGGATTGTTTAGCTTCTATAATTGCAACATTGTTTCTTAGACTGCAGCTCAGAGGCTGGCAGCGGCAGGCGGGGAACCTTGGCTTCCTCCTTCACTGGAGCAAGCAAGCCTCCTGTTCGCTTCAGCTGCCTGGCTGCCGGCCGCCATCTTGGTTGGCAGTTAATTTACTTATCGCCCTGATTAGCCAATGGGAATCGTGTCGGAGGTATGGTTAATTACCATGTTTGTCTATTATTAGATAGGAGATATATATATATGGCCCGGTGCATGAGAATTCATGCACTGAAGGGTGGGGGTTGTCCCTCAGCCTTGCCTGCTCCCTCTCACAGTCCAGGAGCCCTCAGGGGCGGGAGGCAACCTGGTGATCAGGGCAAGGCGCTGCCGCATCACACCTCTGCTGCTGCCACTGCCAGCAACGCAAGCCTCAGCCAGCCCTGGTTACCTGAGCCTCGGGCGGCCCTGGGTGGGTGGGCAGCTGCCATCCAAGGCTTGCCTGTGCCTTGGGCCAGCCCTGGGCAGCTGGGGGGCTAAGGTGACTGGGGGACTCTGGAGGCAGGCGTGTGGCAAGGCTGGGCCCGCCCCCAGGTGTGTCCCTGCCGCCCTGGTGGGGCTGAGAGGACTGGGCACCACCATCTTGTGTCTGTGGGCACCGCCATCTTTGAGAGTATGGCAGTCAATAGCATATTCCCTCCTTATTGGCTGTGGGCGCTGCCATCTTTGATGATGTGAGGGTCAATTAGCATATTCCCTCTTTATTAGATAGGCTATAGACTAGAGACCTGGTGCATGAAATTTGTGCACTCAGGGGAGTCCCTCAGCCTGGCCTGTGCCCTCTCACAGTCCAGGAGCCCTCGGGGGATGTCCAACTGATGGCTTAGGCCCATTCCCTATGGAGAGTGGGCCTAAGCTTTCAGTCAGACATCCTTAGCGCTGCCGCGGAGGCAGGAGAGGCTCCTGCCACCGCTGCTCCGCTAGCCAGCCATGCGCCCGGCTTCTGGCTGAGCGGTGCTCCCCTGTGGGAGTGCAGTGACCACCAGGGGGCAGCTCCTGCATTGAGCGTCTGCCCCCTAGTGGTCAGTGTGCATCATAGCGAACGGTCGTTCTGCCGTTCGGTCAATTTGAGTATTAGCCTTTTATTATATAGGATGATAAAAGAGTAAAAATTACCTTATATGGCAAAAGATGTGATTGATTAAGTTAAGGATTTTGAGAGGAGGAGTTTATCCTGGATTATCTGGGTGGGACCTAATTCCAATGATAAATGTCCTCATAAAGACATTCCTATAAGAGTGAGGCAGAGGGAGATTTGGCAGACAGAAGAGGAGGAGGCAGTGTGGCTACGCAAGCAGAGGTTGAAGTAATGTGGCCACAAATCAAGAAGCTGGGAGAAGCAGAGAGCAGATTGTCCTGTAGAGCCTACCTAGGACGCGTGGCCCTATCAACACCTTGATTTCAGATTTCTGGCCTCCAGAATGGTGACAATAAGTTTCTCTCATTTTAAGCCACCCTGTTTGTGAGAATTTGTTACAGCAGCCACGGGGAACTAATTACAATTATTAATAGTAACTACTTGTTTTCTTTGGATAAGATTGTTTTTGCCTATTGCTGAGGATGGATAGTGAGATTTAGTGTAGAAAAAATTTTAAAATTATGTGTAGAAACAATATTTCTTAAATTTGCTCAGTGATGAAGTGAAGAGGTATTAACTGAAGAAAAATTAAAAGCATAGGTACAGAGAAACCTGTGGACTGAATTTTACAGACTTAGCTAAGTAGCTTTAAAAGAAGTACAATTTTCACCCATTTTACCTTATACTGTTGATCTAAAAATAACTGACAACATAATCCCCCTGATTTTAAGGTCCAAATTCAGCTTCTAAAGACTTGCTGACATGTTTTTAAAAAGAAAGACCATGAACTCCCTAGGTCTATTGGTTAAAAGTTCTGCATCCATTTCTCACCCTGCCTTTTAAAAATTTTGGTTTTCATCCCATGAATTACACCCCTTTCTCTGTACTCAGGCAAGATAATATTTTTATTAAAATGTAAAGGTGATTGGTTTTCTCAGAGCACAGTTACAAGGTGCTTGAGGGGATGATAGATTGGCTATATTTAATGAGCTGTGTTTCTATTACAGCTTAGGAGCATTTGAAGCATTACAGTATATAAATTATAGCCTAATTGCCCTTTAGGCTTTAGCAGCTCAAACTACGCTGAACTCCAAGTCTCTGCACTTTGACATTTCTGCTGCATGTGCTGTCTATAAAGCCTGTCTACCTTATCTATGATTTTCTGCACCTCCCTGGTCTAGCCCTCCCCCTTTTTGGCCACACTCCTTGGCTTCTTTTCCTCACTGTATTTACATAGACTCCCTTGCTCTTTACAATGTTTGGTTTGTGTAGTAACTTCAACACTGTCTTAGATCTGGAATCATACAAATGCTCTCGTGGCTGGCGGTTGCCTCTGCAAGTTATCGTGTGTGGTGGGCTGAGCTGTTAATGCCAATGGGTGAGTGGCTACAGCTGGTTTTCATTCTGAGCGAGAGACTGAGAAGCCCCAAATAGATAAGGGGGTAGGTAATATCACATTGTCTTCTGCCAGTGAAGGTACCCATGCTATATGGAACAAGGCATCGCACGGAAGGCTAAGGGTGCAGAGAGGTGGTCTGGTTTTATCCTGGCCAAGAAGTGGTTTTTTGAACCCTTTGGAAATTGGCTTTTATCCACGTCTATGTGTACCTGGCTGGGTGGAAGGAGTATGTAGAGGGGCTCTCAGGTTACCTGCTTTGGGAGACCAGAGCAGGCTAGAACTTTGAAGAATTCCTGGCCTGGCCTGCCTTTATGCATCCCACTTAATGGTGCAGTGAAAGGGAAGGAGAAGAAGGCAGTGGAGCCCAAATCTGGGTGACAAAGAAAGGAGCAAGGGTGGTAGCATCAGGGAGTAAGACTGCGGTGGGGAACTCCTGGAGGGGTTTGAGAATGTGACAGCCTGGAAAAATTCAGCCTTCTTATTGGATGAACCGACTGAATTCAGGGAGGCTAAACGTGGAATAAAGCAGAAACCGAACCTAAGGCATGGTTAAAATATGCTTCTCTAAAAATATCTATGGTGGTTAAAGAAGCTATGAAATGTTAGAGTCAACCAGGCTCTTAGAAGTCATCTAGTCCAGCAGTCGCCAACCTTTTGGACCTCACGGACCATGGGTAGGCGACTGCTGATCTAGTCCAATCCTTTCATTTTACATGTGAGGAAATTGAAGACCCTGGAGATCAAATGAATTGTTCCATACTCCAAGGTTTATCAGAAGATTCCAGACTGAAAATATATGTTGATTGACTTCTGGTCATTATTCTTACTCTGTTCCACTGTCTCTTATATTAGGTTAAAAAAAATAAGCCAGTCTTTCATATTGTCCTTATGCTTCATTCTTCCTTTTCTCCCCCACCCCCACCCCTGTCTGTGTTCCACTTTTACTGGAAAAAATAAATGATGTAAATGTTTTGATTTTTTTTAAATGGTACATTCCCAGGTCAAGAGAACAAGTAACTTCCTAAAAGGTTTATTTCTTTAGTTTGAGAGGTCACCTGAGATATCTCATTTACAGGATGAGAGAACTTGGATAGGATTTGCCTGCTTACCACTTTGCAAGTATATTACAATATCTTCTTCCTGAGTACTTAATAAATTCCAGGTCTTGCATATTCATATTTCAAAGCATTTTCCCTTCTTATTAATGAGTGAATAAATGAATATATGTTATTACATACAGTGGGGCCTTGACTTACGAGTGTCCCGACTAATGAGTTTTTTGAGATACCAGCTGTCTCTCCGTGGATTTTTTGCATTGAGTTGATAGAGTAATAATTTGAGTTAACGAGCTCCTTAACGAGCTCAGTCTCGGCACGAATTAAACTCCTAAGTCAAGGCCCCACTGTACTTATGTGCAGGCATTTTGCTGAGTGCTTTACATGATTATCTTGTTGAATTCTCTCAGTAACATTATGAGCTAGTGTTGTTGTTATCATCCCTGTTTTACAGATGAGGTTGGGAGTTAGAGAAATTTATTTGCCCAGTTCATAGTATTTTCTCATCTTAGGTCGCCATTATTTCTCGCTGGATGGTTCTAATAGCTTTGTATGTGGTTTCCCTGCACTTTTCCTTAAATCCAGGAATGATATGCAAATTATGTAGTGAGCATGGTCATTGAGAATGGGTGCTTACTGTAAACAGCCAGTATGGCCACACCCCTGCGCACAGGAGGACTATCCTGCCCTGCTTGAATCTATACTAAACATCTATGAGAACCTACAATTTACCTTCTCCAAAACTTTGGCCAGGTCCCTACTGTCTGCAGAATAAAGTGCAAATTTCTTACCCTGGCTTTTATTAAAACCCTTGTAATCTGATCTCATTGCTACTTTTATTCTTTCCCAGTTTCTTACTACCACCCTTCACTCAATTTATGCCCCAACTTATCTTGACTACTCATCATTCCCAAGTACTATTTTTTCTATACTTTCTGCCTTGTTTGTTTATAATTTTTCTTTGGATTCCCCCATCCGCTAAAGTCTGTTTCTCCTCATGATAGTTTAGCCTATCTCCTTAGGCCCAGTTCAGATCTCAGATATCAGTTACATGCTCTATGGTAACCTTTCTTATACCCACAAGAGTAAGTTCATTTTTACTTCTTTGTGTTGATACAGTTTTTTAAAAATTTCTCTTTTGGCACCTAACTCATTTTACAATTGTATTTATACACATTTCTTGTCTCCCCTAATGAATTTTAAACTCTCAAAGGTTAGGGACCATGCTTAATTCAACTTTATATTTCCCTTACAGTGCCTGACAATTGGATGTTCAATAAATATTTATCATAGTGATATTTATCACAGAGCTTTTGCTATTGTACTCATTTTGTGTATTGGGTAACTATCGGCAGAAAGATAGTAAGATTTGTCCAAGGGATTTAGAGGCAATGTCAGACCAGATTCACATTTTCTTGATGACTAGTTAGTACCTCTACCACAAGACCCTGAGGTGGTCACTGTAAGGTCTTTCCAGACAAGACCATGGACAGGGAATACATTTTTCTAACCTCTGTAGCTACACATTAAAGTGTCAAAGAAAGTGTCAAAATGCTGTGAGAAAGAAGTTCAAAGCACAAGGAATCTTAAGTCCAATGTGATTTGGGTTAACATAAACTAGCAGATCATTTTCTTCTCTTTTTCTGTGGGGTAAGAGTTAATTAATACAATGTTTCTGTTGGATTTGTCAGTGGGCTACTAGATAAGAATAACATTCTGATCACTACTTCTTGTGGCAGTGATTTTTCTTTCTCTATGGGAAACCACTGCTACCCGCCACAGTGGCTGATGCAGCTCTTAGTAACACTGTGATTTAACTCTAGGTTTTTCTTAAGCCTTTGTTTAAAAATGCACATTTTCCTGAGTTCTGGATTTTCACCAAATCAACAGGCTCCTTGCACACTGTGGTCTTTAAATTAGCCCAGATGGCTGTTCTTTCTCATGAGTGTTTCTCATCCCCTCCACCCTGCCTTTTCTTCCTTCCTTTCACCTCAGAAGAAACAAACTATTACCTGAATGAAATCTAAAACTTGCTGGTGTCTTTGTTTGGCAGCTGCAACCTCGCTGTCTGAGATCGCTTCCCTCAGGGACTGTTGGGTATTCAGAGAATCCAGCTCCACAACAGCAGAAAGGCGGCAATACAGACTAATAAATTTCTCTCTGTAGCTGCAAAAATGAACTGGAAAATGGACAAGCAAAATAAAACATGTTAAGATCTGGTATCAAAATAGAGAAATTCATACCTCAGAGAAAATAAGTTGAATGAAAACATGATTTATTAATCCTATCAGTGGAAAATATTAAGCCATAAATAAATTATAAATGTGCTCTTAAGGAGCCAGTTGTCTGGTTTTAGTCAGACAGTATTCCCTTTTAAGGTTTACCAAGTCCTGGAAAGGTATGGGGAAATGGGGTTGGCTCAAGCTGCAGTTTATGATGTTCAGCCCCTAAAGTTGGGGCTGAAGATATATACACATATATATGTATATATCATATATAAATTATTTATATATTGGGGAAATGAGTTTGCTTATCACTTTAAAGAAAAAAGCCAGATAACAATTGGAAATTTAGTTTTGAATCCCATGTCTGATTTCCAGTATGTATTTTGTACTGGTATGCTTCTTTCCAAGGCCAGAAGTCCCAGAAGATAGGAGAAATGTTTATCTCAGGGTATCTTTTGCCTGGCTGGTAAAGTTCCCTAAGGATCTAGTATGATGGATTTAATCCTCTTCCTGCCCCTCTGCTCCTCAGCTCCTCTGGAAGGATGATAAGAGTGGATGCCTTAACAGACCATATTTTTGTTTTCAGCAGATTTGGCCTTCCTCCCTCAAAAGACAGCGGGCCAGAGGCCAGGGTCAACAGTCTAACCTTCATCTCCATCATGGAGGAGGGAGACAGGAGTGTGGGACTCAGCCTGGTGCAGACAGCCTGAGATGGTCAGATTCTCCATACTTCTCTGACTGGCTATGATCACGTAACCATTTTAGATGGCAGTGGAATGAGGAACGCATCCTGATTCAGATAGTGTAGTACCAGTGTCTTCCTGGCTGTTGAATTTGGAGACTCACTCTCTAGAAACCTCACTCTGTACTTCTGACCTATATCAGTATGTTCCATGCTTTGGAAATAGGGTTGTTATAATGCAACAAATAGGTGGAAACATTTTCATTCTGGCTTTCGGTGAGGAAGTTTAGGAAGAAGATCTAATTACTTCCTTTGGGCCTCTTCACTGTTGATTTATGAGACCTAATAAGGAAGCTAAAAATCACAGGACCTTAAAATGGGGCATCTGGTCATCTCTGCACCTCAGTGAGGAAGCCCTACTTCTCTGCTTGTTGAGAAATCTCTAGGACCCTACATTTCCCTTCTTACAGTTGCCTGCTTCCTTGCTTGATTTCCTCTTAGATTGAATCTCAGGTAGGTGTGAGGGTAGCCTGCTCTGTTTGTATTTCCTCAGGTGGAAGTGGAGGAGAATGGGGTGAGGGCTTCAGTGGCCCATTTTAACTCCAGCTGTGCACATTTCAAGGAGGTATTTCTTACTCAGGTAGTCTCAATTTTGGGGGGTTGATTTTTCTCTCTAGTGTCAGATCCTTCCTTCCTACTTCCTCTACTCTAGTACTTCCTTGCCTTACACACAGAAGAACTGATTTCATATAGCCTCTTAGTAAATAACCAACTATTGAGCTCTTCCCAAATGATCTACTTTTCCCAGTTTAATGGCCACAGAGCTCCCTCTTGACTTCAGGATCAAATCTAAACATCTAATTGCCATAAGGAAAGTTCCTTTCGATCTAGGATTTGAATTTATCTTCAATCTTTCATTTTGCACCACTCTCCATCTTCCACTTCCACTCACATTGACCCAAGCTGAACTTACGTAAGTCCTTTTGTACTTATATGCTTTTAAACATGCCTTTTCCTTGTCCTCAAATACCCTACTCTAAGTACCTCGGGGTCAGCTTCATCTGATACTTGAATGTCTTCTCAGTGAAATCTTCACTGACACCTTTTCCCCTCCAAACACAATTAGTTTCTTTCTCTTTTGTGCTCCTAGGGCACTAGTTTCCAAATGTATCAGGACACTTATCCTGCTTTATTGTAATTATGTGTTTACTTGACTGCCTTGGTATTAAATTGCTTTGAGGGCAAGAACCATGCCTCCTATTAATTTTTATTTCCTCAAAACCTGGAACATTATAGCTTCTCAATTAATGATTATTGACTGAATAATAATAAAAAATGTACTGATCTGAAGAGGGCAGACCTTTCCTCTTTCCCTCTGTTCTCTTTTCTCACTGTGCTCTTGATTTTCCTGTTTTAAAAGATGTATTCCAGGAGTCACCGTTATTTTGTAGCTTACTCTTGACACTTGTAGCTTCCTGAATGTCTCTTTATACCTTTCAAGGAGGGATTACATCTTGTTAGTACTTGACAGATGCCCTCTCATTGGCTGGAGAGTGAAGAAAGTGAGGTGTCTCACAGGCTGCCTTTTCAAACCAAGTTGTCAAAAAAAATCTCTTTTCCCTTCTTTCTAAAATGTGACTTGGAAGATAGGGAGAGGGACTGAAGAATTACTTTAAAAGAAGCACTATCAGTTTCATCTAAATTCTAAAACACTAGGGTGACCACAATTTTCTCTTGTGTCTCCTTGTGGTAGGAGTCTTGGATCAATGGGTGGTCTCAGAGTGCCCACACCACCCGTGCCACTCACCACAGTGACCTATGAGGACATTTCCCCAACTACAACGCTGCACTTTCCTGCGCTAGTGGTTTTTATCCAGAGCCTTTAATGTTACTTTAACAAATATTACTTTAACATAGTCTTTTGTGGTTTAGCAATGATACATTTGGTAGCCATCACTGAGGAGGGGAAGATAGACTGGAAGCTTCTAATTCTTTTCTAATGTGAATCACATGCATTTTACAGACAAAATGGTATAAGGGTAAATAATGCATTATCTGGGCCACATTACTAACTTGTTAGTAATTTACAAAGTAAGACTCATTTTCTGTGGTGTTGTCTCTGCCTTTTCTCGATATAAGAGAGTGACAGACTATAAAATGCAGTTGGCACCAGTACTGGAAGCCAGATTGGAGTATAGTAGAGTGGAAAGTACTCAGGCTTAGGTATCAGACAGAACTGGGTTTGAATCATTGTTCTGCCACTCACTACCTTCATGATCATGGGCAGGTAACTTCTGGGAGCCTCCGTTTTCTCATATTTAAGTCAGGGATAATAATGCCTCGCTAGGATTAAGTAATATAATATAATATATATATATATATATATATATATATATATATATATATACACACACACACACATATATAGTACAGCACAACATGTGGCATATATAAGATACAAAATAAATGTTTATTCACACCCCTATCCCATCCTTCCAGGAAGAATGAGACATTGAGTAGTCAGAGTATTAGAACAGGATTGAGATGAGAATATTCTCCCTAAAAAGCTCTAACTCAGTAAAGTTCTAATCAGTCTGGGTCATACAGCCTAGTTTGGAGGCTGCAAGATTACCTCCTGGGGTCACTTTTAGTTCCATGATTCTTTGCCAAGATGTCAGAAAGAACTTGGGCACAAGATGACCCTCTAATGATTCCTGGTAGTAAATGAGTTGACAGTTGAAATTCAGGAATGGTATTCTAAATCATGAAAAATGGGCATCAGGAATGAGGGTTGAGGCTGTGCCATTTCTTGTGAGCCTGTGGCCTGGATTCCATTAGGCTCAATGCCTGGATATCCCACAGGCACCTCAAAACTCATCATTTGTCAAACTGAACTCATCATCTTTCCCTTCCCCCAAACCTGTTCCTCCCCTCATAATTCCTATTTTGGTAGATGGCAACATTATCCATCTCAGCACCCTATTCAGACTCTCTGGCTCCTCCATCTTGCTCTTCAACCACATTAAATCAATCACAAAGTCCTATTGATTTTAACTCCTAAAATCCTCTTGCCTCTGCTTTCCCTTCTACACCCCTATTGTGGCAACCTTGGTGTGGGTTCTTATCATTGTCCACATGGACAACTCTACTCTCTTAACTGTCTCATTGCCTCTAGTCTCAGCTCTTTGTGTGTGTGTGTTTTGGATCTCTTCACAGAACTGCTAAAAACCAATAAAATCATATTATTCCTTTTCTTAAATCTTTTAATGACTTCCCATTGCCTATTGGATAAAGTCTAACATCTTTAGGATGGCATAAGTAGCTCTTGGTGATTTGGACCTTTTACATTTTTAGTTTCATCTCCTGTCACTCTTCAGATGCCTTAAGCATCTGTTACAATGAGCTACTAATAATATAATTATTTGGGCTCCATTTTCCCAGGTCTCCAAGCCTTTGTGCATGCTGTTCCTTCTGCTTTAAGTGACTTTCTTTTTCTGCTCTGCCTTTTCTTTCATTTTCTGGATATTTGTTTATCTTTCAAGGCCTAGTTCATATGTTATCTCTCTAAGAAAGGATTAGGTATCTTTCCTCTGAAATTCAACAGCCTATCTCTTACAACAGTGCTTTCGTTGTATTGGGACTGTTGGTGTAGATGTCTGTAGCCTCTACTGGACTCTAGGCTTCTGATAGGCCTAGAGTAGCATCTGTCCTACTAATGTCCTTACGTCCAGCCCCGGCATAGGACTTGGCATAGTGGAAACTCAGTAAATATTTATTGAATGAAGGAAGTAGCCAAGCACTGAAGTACAAAATACACACCAGGCTTCAAATTAAAAAAAAGAAATCCCCCAGTTTTTTAATCTTGTTAGTCCAATCAGTATGAATCATAGACCCAAGGAAATCAATAAAAATTAGCTTCCCTCATCATAGGGCTGCTGTCAATGTTGACTGCTCACAGGGTCAAGGCAGGGCAACCTCCTTAGTGCAGGCAAGGCAAATTCTCAAGAGGCCACATCCCTGGACAGAGTTTCTAAGGGCTCATGATACTCCTTTTCCTTTTGTTTCTGGAACAGTATAAATAGTGACCTTTGTCAGCCCCCAGCACATGCTTTATTACTGCAGAGGAGTGCTATCCTGCTTTTATCCGAAGGATGGGGGAGTGTCAGCCCTCAGGCTGTGGAGGGGGAGTAGGTCTGAATTGTGTACTTGGTTGCCTCAGCTCAGCCCTGCTCACAGAGATCTCACAACATCCTATGTAACAATCTCTTTCCCCCACAATTAACTGTGGAGAAATACTTTATGGGTCTGCCCTAGCCTAGTCTTTACTCCAGGACACAGAGGGCTAAGCTCTTTATTGTTTTGTCCTTGCTAGATCTATTTAGTGCTGGAATAGGCCCAGATGCAGTTTTCCATAGCTGGTTAGCAAGTTATTTATGATTCACTAAGGCCACTGGCAGAAACATGGTCAGTCTGCCAAATCTCAAATACTTCCATCGGGGCAGGGATGGCTTACACTAGTCAAACTGAGATATAGTGTAATGCTTTATTCTGTTATAATTTACTTATGCCCATAATTTTCACCTTTTCAGGCTTTGTTTGAATTTCCCATGTTGTCAATACAGTTTTCTGAGTTCTGGTTGAATTTCCAACAACCTTCTCTTTCTCAGAAATGCTTAGTGTATGTGTTGACCTTTTACTTTGGACCTATCTAGGGAAGAAAGGAGTTCCTACTTCTAAGAAACAAGTAAAAATTGCTTAGCATTTTTCTTAGAAGGGCTTAGGCCCACTATAGCAAGTTCTTAGAAGTTGCTATAGAAGATGATATTAATGCTTAGTGGGCTGTGATAATCTATCTCTGGGGAAGCTCTGAAAGATTCTCACTAAGGCCCAGCAATATTTTAAAAATTGTTGCTGGTGGTGCTGAAGTACAGTAAGCATTGTACTAGGGTGCATCAATTTCCTGTTACTGCCAACATTTCCTCCTGATCCGTAGAAAACACTAATAGAATAGTGTATGTCAATGGAACCAAGTCCAACCAAGTGGTCTTTCCTGGAAGCTTACGTTGTGCTCATTAATCAGCTGGATCACCAATGATCTACACTAATAAAAGAGAAACATGGTAATTGGCGTACGACCGCTACCCTTCTGATTGGCTAATCAGCGTATCCTTATGCAAATTAACTGTCAGCCAAGATGGCGGCCGGCAGCCATGCACTGAAGCGAGCAGGGAGGCTTCCTTGCTCCAGTGACTGCAGACTGCAACGTTCCCCGCCTGACTTGCAGGCCTCTGAGCTGGCAGTTTGAAACATTCTAACAAATATAGCCGGCTGGGATCTCAGAGCTGAAGTTATACATTGTTTCGATTATAGAACGGCAAACAAACCAGCAGTGGAAGCCTCAGAGCTAGAGCCAGAGCTAAAGCTGGCCCAGAAGAAAAAAAAAAAGAAAAAAAGGAGTGGTTGGGAGCTTCCCACCAGCCTGAAAGCAGTCAAAACCGCCAGCCTGAAAGCAGCCCTCAGCCCCTCACCCAGACTGGCCAGGCACCCCAATGGGGACCCCCACACTGAAGGGTGTGTGACCAGATGCAAACAGCCCTCAGCCCCTCACCCAGGCTGGCCAGGCACCCCAGTGGGGACCCCCACCCTGATCCAGGACACCCTTCAGGGCAAACCAGCCGGCCCCCAGGCCTCTATCCTATATAGTAAAAGGGTAATATGCCTCCCAGCACCGGGATCAGCGGAGCAGTGAGGCCTCCTGGCACCAGATCAGCGTGACAGGGGGCAGCGCCCAAACCCCCTGATCACCCTGCAGCTCTGTGTGTGACAGGGGGTGGAGCCCCAACCTCCTGATCGGCCCTGCTCTGTGTGTGACAGGGTGCGGCGCCCCAACCCCCTGATCCGCCCTGCTCTGTGTGTGACAGGGGGCGGTGCCCCAACTCCCTTATCGGCCCTACTCTGTGTGTGACGGGGGGAGCTCCCCAAACCCCTGATGGGCCCTGCTCTGTGCGTGACAGGGGGGAGTTCCCCAACCCCCTGATGGGCCCTGCTCTGTGCGTGACAGGGGGTGGCACCACAACCTCCCCATCGACCCTGCCTTAAGTGTGACAGGGGGCGGTGCCCCAACCGCCCAATCAGCCCTACCCTGAGCGTGACTGAGGGTGGCATCGCAACCTCCCAATCCGCCCTGCTCTGTGCATGATGGGGCAGCGCCCCAACTCCCCAATCAGCCCTGCTCTGAGCCCGACCAGGGGCTGCACCTAGGGATTGGGCCTGCCCTCTGCCACCCAAGAGCAGGCCTAAGCCAGCAGGTCGTTATCTCCCGAGGGGTCCCAGACTTCGAGAGGGCACAGGCCGGGCTGAGGGGCCCCCCCCTTCCCCCCCGAGTGCACAAATTTTTGTGCACCGGGCCTCTAGTATGATAATAAAGGAGGACCAGGAGGGCAAGAAGGTATGTTTTACTATAGGAAGAAACATATTAAAGTTAGGAACTATTGAGACTCAGGCTTTGATTGGTGACCTGGTTTTCATAGGTGAAAAATAGTATTTGATGGTCTTACATTGCTTTTAGTATTAAGTAAGGCAGGTCAAAGAGATAAGAACTGTTGGATTCTGTTACTATGCTAACCACATCCCTTGTTCTGTAAATCCCTAAAATGTCTTTCCCTCTATGTTCTAGGCAGCACTACTTCAAGTGTGGTGCATGGACTGGCAGCATCAGTGTCAGCTGAGAGCTTATTAGAAATGCACATTGTCCCCTCCCTTTCCCAGACCTTTCCGACTCAGCATCTCTGGAGTGGGGCTCCAGGAATCTGTTTTATTAGCAGGCTCTCCAAGTGATTCTCATGCACATTAAAGTTTGAAAAGCATTGTTCTAGGGTATCATATCCTAAAGTATGTTTTCTGTGGGTTTTTAGTAAATGCCATGCCAAAAATAGTCCCAGTCATTGTCAAATGAATTTGGAAAATGCAGAGTTAAACAAAGTTAAGCTTTTTAATTTCATTTTTGTGTGTGTGGGGGGTGGACTACCAGATTTTGCAGAGCTTTTTAATATGTTACTCTGCGGTTCACAATTCTCCATTGGGTTCTCAGCACACTTAAAGTAATATCTAAAATTCTCATCATGGACTGTGATGTACTGCATGGTCTGGCCCCTATTGACTCTAATCTCATTTTCTATCTCTGTTGCTTTTGCTCACTACACTCCGCCTACAATGATCTCCTAGCCAGACACACTCTTACTTTAAGGCCTTTGCACTTGCTGTTCTCATTGCATGAAAATCTCAGATCTCTGTTCAAAGGTATCTTTTGCAAAGAGGCCTTCCCAGGTCATCCTGTACAAAATTGTATCTCCTGTCACTTCACTCCAGTCGCGCACCCTGATTTATTTTTCTCTATAGCCCTCCCTACTGTCTGACATTTACAATATTATTTTTTTATTGATTGATTTACTATTTGTCTACTCCACTAGAAGGTAAACTCCCTGAAGAGTTTGTTCATTGCTGATTCTTCACTACCTAGAATAGCGCTTGGCACATAGCAAGTTACTTAAGTATTTATTAATGAACAAATGAATGGAGAGAGTGAATCATAGCATAGAGAGAAACAATAGTGAGACAAAATGTGGCTGCCCCACAGCAGTGCATGTGCCTCCCAGAAAGCAGAATAGAGAGGAAAACTTACAGGGCTTGGTCATCCAGTGTCTTGGGAGCCATATACCATTATGATTGATACCAAATCATTAATTGTTCCCACCAAAGCCATTGAGGCATGGGGAAATGAATTTCATGTATTTTTCCCTGTAATTATGGAACAATAATGATCATTCCACACAGAATGGACTCCTGGTTATCTCTCTAGTGAAGTATTTTTCTTATTTCATTTCCCTGTTAATTATCCATTATCTATCCCTGGGAAATCATTCACTTTCATGGCTTCAGATGTTATCAATAGATATTGGTTAATTTCTGTGGTTAGTACCCAACTTCCTCTCCTGTGTTGCTACTGCCAACTGGACATGTCCATTCAGATATTGAGCTGAAAACATCACTTTTTTTCTTCTCTGACTTCCATACTTCCTGTAATGGCAGCAATAATCTTGCAGTCTTTGAGGCTGAAAACCATGAGGATACTCTAGAAGTCTCTAGAGTTCACCTTTTCTCATTCAAATAGTTGCCCAATCTTCCTGATTACTCCCAGTGTTATATCCTATATAATAAAAGACTAATATTGCAAATTGACCGAATGGCGGAACAACTGGTTGCTGTGATGTGCACTGACCACCAGGGGACAAACGCTCAATACAGGAGCTGCCCCCTGGTGGTCAGTGCGCTCCCACAGTGGGGGCGCCACTCAACCAGAAGCTGGGCTCACGGCTGGTGAGTGCAGCGGCAATGGTGGGAGCTTCTCCTGCCTCCGTGGCAGTTGGACATCCCCTGAGGGCTCCCAGACTATGAGAGGGCACAGGCCGGGCTGAGGGACCCCCCCTAAGTGCACACATTTTGTGCACCGGGCCTCTAGTGTGTGTGTGTGTGTGTGTGTGTGTGTGTGTATATATGGTTTTGTTTCTACCCTAACACTGGACTATTATAGTAACGACTGAACTGTTCCCCCTCAACCCTGCTTTCAATCTATCTTAAACAGATTCTTCAGCCTGACTCTTAAGATACTGGCCAGTATGGCCATAATATCCATATAGCTTTATGTCCATGATTTCCTCACATCTCTTTTCTGATCTAGCCAAACTAGACCACTTGATCTTTTCTTGACTCTTTCTGAGTTCTTATATTCTCATGTATTTGCTCATTCTGCTCCACCTAATAAGAAAGCTTTTCTTATTATCCATGTTTATTGACATCCTGTCCATTCTTTAACACCCACATCAAATATCCTCTCCAAGAAAGTTTTCTGATATATTCTTTGAGAAAATGTGCATTCTTTTCTTATTTTAATATCACTTAATGCTGGTGATTTTGGCACATTTTACCTCATTCAATAATAATTTGTATTCTTATTTTATTCCTACCACCGTATTAAAAGCCCAGTGAGGGCAGAGCTTTTGTCTTACTAATCTCCGCATCTCCACATTAGGCCCCAGAATATATACTCAGTAACTTGAATTGAAATACCTTGATCCAAATTATATTTCATAACAGCAATACAGTTATATCATGGACTAATGTTCTTTGGGTGGGGAATTTATTAAATAGTTATATTTACATCCAGGTCTCTCGGGAGTGACATAGCCAATCATTTGACACAGAAAGGTACAGAAAGGTTAAGTGATTGTCTCTGCCATACCTCAGATGACCCAGGACTCTCAAGCCCCAGTTTGCAAGTCTGATTCAGGCTTCTCTTAAAAACTTTTCCTCTTCTGGAAAAATAACAATTGCTGTTCATATGCTTTTGAGCCTTTGAACTACTTGGATCAAGGGAAACTGAGAGGTTTAATCCACTCATCCTCAAAGGATAAATTCAGATGCCCAAGTCTCAGAATGAGGCATCAGGCAATTGCCTGGTCTGCTTCTAAATCTGGTGGCTGGGGAGCAATCCAAAAAGAGTCTGCCTCCATTCTACCCACTAGTCACTCTTCCATAAATCTTACAATTTGAACCCACAAAACTCTTGCTAATTGCCTCTTATTGGCCTGTTACAAGATGCAGCATAGGGAAGAGACAAAGCCTCCCTATTCACATTCTCAGTGGGCAGCAGGGGTCTCTGCAAAAATAAGGAAACTGGGGCCCAAGCTGTTCATTTCTGAAAATCAGGACAAGATCTTCCACTATTCAGAATCTCACATAATTACAATATTGCCTCCTGGGAGACCCTGTCAGTTTATCAAATGGTCTATTAGAATTTTAGAGTGTATTTAATATTAGAGTCTATTTAATAAATCAGCACTATTTAAAGTTATAGACTTTTTTCTTCAAAGTGATAGACACTCTACATTTTAATTTCAGTATTTTTTTCCCAGTTGGAGGGAGGGAAGGAGAGAGAGTGAGAGAGAGAGAAGTGCTTTTCATGAAAACATCAGTTCTTGTATTTATGTTTTAAGAAAGCAAAGGGGAGGCAAGAACTGCAGCCTGATAACTGAACTTTCTGTTTAGAATTCCCTCCTCTCCATTGGGCCTTAGCTGGGTTTCAATAATTATTGCTCAGGCACATAGTCTTGGAGCTTTGCTTTCTCTCAGACTTGTACACAGTTCTAGGAAGGGTTGTTGCCAAAGCCATCATGTGATTTATTGACCCTCCACTGGGACAAGGGGGAACAGATATAACTTTGTGATTTTATTATAAGGAGGTTGGGTTAATATTTCTAGGTGAAACAAGCTACTATACCAAGTTCAAACATCTGAAGAGGGAGGTTAAGAAACCCTGAGTGTGGGGTGTAAGGATTATTCTGTCCTGGGGCTGTACAGACGTCGTCTGAGGCAGGGAGCAGGAGAAGAAAGGACACATTGTGACCCATTTCCAACACCTCCTGTGTGTAGAGGCGGAAGTTCCTTGCCTGCAGAGGGACACGCGCGGAGGAAAAATAGGAGAGTTACAACATGGCACTTACATAAACAACACCAAACTGGCATAAAACATCTAACAAAATTACACGACTTCAAGCTTGGAATTTTTATACAACATAAATATTAGGGTTCAGCCCATTTAATAATGCTATATAAAATCAAGATTTAAGGCAGTAATGTTCCACATAAACTCTGAAAACAACATTTATGCTTCTTATAAAAGTAGAAAATGATTGCATTCTGTGGGCTTTTCAAAATGATGAATATAATTACATGAAGCAACAAAAATGGATTGAATTAAAAATCCACTAGTTTCAATTTAAGTTGGTTAAGGGGGAAAAATGTAGTTTCTGGCCAAGGACTGAGGAAATTTTACAAGAATCAAAAAAAAATTGTTGTATGCACTCTTAGGCAGTTAAGCAGCCTTCTCCCAACATGTATATGTAGCCCAACAGTCACCAATGAAATATGAGCTGCTTCAAACCTGCTAAGCCTAAGAAACCCTTTAATAGTATCTACTGTCACAAGTAGACCTGGTAGTTTTTTTTTCTCCTCCAGAGTACACGGCCACCCCTAGAATATTCATTTGCTCCCGTAGAGTCTTTATGGCATCTTGTGCAATTTATTCTTTGTCAGTGTTGGCTGTTAGGACTAGTCTTGCAGTATTAACTTAGAATCGGAGTAATAACCCAGTGGAAGAACACTCTTGGAGTTTGTACTCTATACTCGCCTCTATGGGTCAGAGGCCAATACATGGTTGTCTCTCTGTTATTTAAAAAGAGACAGTTACTGCTGTAATAGTCTTCCTGATTACAGGGTAAACTTTGTTCATTTTGTGTGTGTGTGTGTGTGTGTGTGTATGTGTGTGTGTGTGTTGGGTGGGAGTAGAAGGTGAAGGTAGGCCAAAAAGCCCTATCTAATAAAGAGGTAATATGCAAATTGACCATCACTCCAACACACAATATGGCCGCCCCCATGTGGTCAAAGATGGCCACCCCCATGTGGACACAAGGTGGCCACCACAAGATGGCCGTCAGGGGAGGGCAGTTGTGGGCAATCAGGCCAGCAGGGGAGGGCAGTTGGGAGGGACCAGGCCTGAAAGGGGGGGCAGTTTGGGGGGACCAGTCCTGCAGGGGAGGGCAGTAGGGGGCAACCAGGCCTGCAGGGGAGGGCAGTTAGGGGTGACCGGGCCTACAGGGGAGGGTAGTTAGGGGTGACCAGGCCTGCAGGGGAGGGCAGTTAGGGGTGACCAGGCCGGCAGGAGAGGGCAGTTAGGGGCAACCAGGCTGGCAGGGGAGGGCAGTTGGGAGGGCACTTAGGGGTGACCAGGCTGACAAGGGAGGGAAGTTAGGGGTGACCATGCCTGCAGAGGAGGACAGTTAGGGGCGACCAGTCCTGCAGGGGAGGGCAGTTAGGGGTGACCAGGCCAGCAGGAGAGGGCAGTTAGGGGTGACCAGGCTGGCAGGGGAGGACAGTTAGGGGCAATTGGACAGTTAGGGGAGCAATTAGGCATCGATCAGGCTGGCAGGGGAGTGGTTAGGGGGTGATCAAGCTGGCAGGCAGAAGTGGTTAGGGGATCAGGCCTAAAAGGGCAGTTGGACATCCCTCTAGGGGTCCCAAATTGGAGAGGGTGCAGGCTGGGCTGAGGGACAACCCGCCCCCCCGTGCACAAATTTCGTGCACCAGGCCTCTAGTAAATAAATAAAAGACTAATTCAATGCTATATCATGTTAACTTATTGGACAGAGCTAATTAAACTTTTACTGTTCTCTTCTATGCCAACAGCTTTTATTGAAATTGCTTGTTAGCAGAGGTTAGAATTAAAGACAATAATTTTGACAGTAAATTCTCTGTGGAAAGTTAACACAGCAAAACCTTGGCCATTGCTATAAATTGTACTACCACGTGTCTTCTTAGATACATCATTTGTACATCTAACTATAGATTTATTTATTTATGTATTTCTTTTCCTTGCTGCATGCTATCCTGAAGTTGAGACTTGGTGCCCTTTAAGGTGGGCTAGCCAATGATTTTTCCTTGCTTGACCAGACCCTGTAAAATGGGGTCTAGGAACCTTGGAAGAAATCAACATGGAGAAGCTAGAGAAAAGGGGCAGAAGTACAGTCTGTGTCTACTTTTAGGCATCAAATTCAAAGAGCTTATATGTGCAAAGTGGTGTTAAAACCAATGAAAAATGAAATATATATATATATATATATATATATATATATCTATATATATCTATATATATATATGCATATGCTAATATATAAAAACCCTGGTTCTGTCATGACCGAGCTCGACCAACAGGAAGCCAGTCCTGCAGTCAGTGCTGGGTTGCCGTGGCGACCCAGCACTGACTGCTGCAGCTGCAGGTGCGGTGACCCAGCACTGACTGCTGAGGTGGCTGCGAATCAGGCCCAGAGAGAGGCTTGATGAGAGAAGCAGGGTCTGATCCGTAGCCTGTGTGGCAGCTATTGATCAGCACTTGCCTCTCTCTTTCTCTCCCTGCCAGGCCAGCAGCCGCACCTCCATTTCTCTCCAGGCCTCCACCCGGACTGCTGATCAGCCCCTACCTTTCTGATCAGGCCATGTTGATAGGCCCAGAGATACTGACTGGCATAGAAACCGATCAATCAGAAGCAAATCGGGTGAAGTGTGAGGAGCCAATGGCTGCCTAGGAGGTGGAGCTTTTGACGCTGACTGGCATAGAAACCAACCAATCAGAATGAAATCTGGGTGAACTGTGAGGAGCCAATGGCTGCCTAGGAGGAGGAGCTTTTGATGCTGACTGGCATAGAAACCGACCAATCAGAACCAAATTGGCCGGCAGAGGAGGGGAGTTGGGATGAGATCAGGCCTGCAGGGGAGGGCAGTTAGGGGTGATCAGGCTGGCAGGAAAGGGCAGTTGGGGGCGATCAGGCCAGCAGGGGAGAGCAGTTGGGGGCGTGATCAGGCTGGCAAGGGAGGGCAGTTGGGGGTGACCAGGCCTGCAGGGGAGGGCAGTCAGGGGTGACCAGGCCAGCAAGGGAGGGCAGTTAGGGGTGACCAGGCTGGCAGGGGAGGGCAGTTGGGGGTGACCGGGCTGGCAGGGGAGGGCAGTTGGGGGCGATCGGGCCGGCAGGGGAACAGTTAGGCATCGATCAGTTGGCAGGGGAGTGGTTAGGGGGTGATCAGGCTGGCAGGCAGAAGTGGTTAGGGGCAATCAGGCAGGCAGGCAGGCGAGCGGTTGGGAGCCAGCAGTCCCGGATTGTGAGAGGGATGTCCGACTGCCAGTTTAGGCTCGATCCCACAGGGGTCCCAGATTGGAGAGGGTTCAGGCTGGGCTGAGGGACATCTCCCCCCCACCCCCCAGTGCACAAATTTTGTGCACTGGGCCGAGAGAGAGAGAGAGAGAGAGAGAGAGAGAGAGAGAGAGAGAGAGAATATGTGTGTGTGTATATATATGTTTATGTATGTATATATATATACACACACACACATACACACACACACACACACACACATACATATATATAACCTCCTCTTGTGTTTTATGCCACAGTGCTGTTTTCATTTGCCACAAAAAGAAGATAGAATGGTAAAGACTAGTACCTGGTGTAGAGGTATATTGATCTGCTTAAGGAGAGCTTTCACTGCCATCTGGAGCTCGTAGAAGAACAATTGCATGGGGCAGTCAGAAGTATGATCCACACTTTCCATAGATTCAGAGCCAGAAAGCTTTTGGACCCATTCCCACTCCTCTCTGTATGTTGAGTCAAGTTAAAATTAGAAATATAACAAAAGTTCAGAACACAGCTCAGAACATTTTTAGTGTGTATGTCCAGAACCTGGGTAACCAATTTTTGGTGGTTAAAACTCAATGCAATTTATGCTATTTGAACTTTCAGACACCCAGATGGAGTTTAAAATGAGCTTTTCCTAATTTCAGCTTAGTTCATCTACCAAACCACGTCTACCTCAGGACAGCAGGTCTAATTTATATCAGTTTTTAATTTTTGAGATTGGAGCTTTTAGATATTTTGTCTTTATTTTCCTTCCCCTGAAAATCCTATGTAAATTCTAAGACCTGCATTTTGCCACAGGGCCATCTGCAGGTTAATTCAGCAATTGAGTAACCACAGGACTCTGGTCCAACTCAGGCAACAAACCATGTGGTACATTTCAAACCTGGCCTGTGCTAATAGTGGGGACTATTTTGGTTTCTTTCCCCTTCCCAAAAGCTGGAGGAGAATCACAAACAGGAACACCAGACAATTCTAATAAAAGGAACCAGGGGACACACATCACTGCTTCCATCCCCCTTTCAAACAGTCATATGTGTCTTTATTCTGCATGCTCTAGAATCCTTCCTAATGAACTTTCCCAAATGTCATGCAGAAGGGAAGGGAAAGAATGGTGGTGGGAGGAAAGCACATCTGGTTTATTCCCCAAAGGCTCCTCTTCAAAAGGAGCTTGAAAAGATCAAGGTAAATGCCTCTTGGGTAACATTGTTTCCACAGGTATTTTAGTACAAGTCTCTAAACATATTCACTTGGCTGGGTTTCTTCTTCCAACTCTTCAGGGAACAGTAATATGCTCTCAGGAGCAGGCTAGAGAGGAAAGGAAAGCCCTCCTCTCTGGGGATGGAAAGAGAGGAGGTGCTAACATATGTTCCCACTCTCATGAAACCCTCTGAGGGCTCTCCCCAATGGATTATACCAGCCTGGGCTCCAATCTGTGGGTCAGAAAATGAAATTGATTGTGACATAAGCTTTTCATCAGAAAACACTCTCTTTTAACCAACTACCCTCTTAGAAAAGTTTCTGTTTTTAAGATATCTGTTTCCTTTCAATTCCCACACTGGAAAAGACTATGGAAAATTTACCCTTTGTCCCAATAAAAGAAAAAAAACTCAAAATTAAATCCCACTTCAGTCTGGGCATACTGTTGGCTTCATAAATAATTGAAATCTCTGAGAACCTGTTTGGGAACTGTTTCTTTCTCTCATCGCTGATATTGAAAACTAACTGAGGGGGTCTGACTAGCACAAGTATACACAAAACCTGAAGGAGAACATTGCTAAAATATCACCTGTAATCAAATTAGAAAATAAATTACTGGTAGGAATACCATAAAATATCTAACCGTTAATCAGCTTAATTGCTAAGGATGAGGGAGATGGAACTGGCAGAGTGAAGGATACTGGAATCTCCCATAAAAACGAAACTTGGAGTCTTGGCAAGGGCAAAGTAGATGGTATAACCACTAAAAGATAGAGTCTAAACCTTTAAGATGCAAATCTAGAAAATGGATGAGAGTATTTGTTGCTGAGTCAACCCACAAATGAACGTTATAACCTCTTGGGAAAGGCTGAGATCACTAATGCTGATTGTAGAAGTGACCACCAGATGGCAGACTTAAAGTCTCGGTGTAGTTGATAAGTGAAAGAGAATATGGCAGCTACTGAGTTCTTTGAAGAGACCATCATCATCATCTTCATTGTGATCAAGTAGTATTTAATAAACATTCTGAGACACTAGAGTTAATCAACTTGCCAAAACTTTAAACGACCACATTAGAGTCACCTTTGGTTAAATAAATCCATAGGTATAACTAGAGTTTGGGTATCTAACTTGTACTCTGAAGCCTGAAAATCTCTGGAGAGTTCTTTTTCTTTTCTTATTTGTTTGTTCCTTTCCCTTTAAACAATTTTTTTTTTTTCATGTTAAGCACAATTCAGTAGACTTTCAGAGACCTGCTAGAGGGCTAGTTGTAAAGCTGAGCCAGATTACCAAGATTGGGCAACCTTCCCAAAATGAACAAGGCAGTTCACCCTGATGCCAAACCATAGAGGAGTTTCCAGAAGCTCAGGCCTTGTTACATCTTTTCTGCCCTAGAGAATCATAAAGAGTATAGAAAACTTACAAAGTCCCCAGGCTAGAGGGTTAGGGGTGGGGAGAATGATGGTGGAGGGGCAGCCCTTTATAAATAAGGGGAAATCAATGCTTTACTAGAACCCATTTCCATAGTCATATTAAAAAAATAATGACTTATTAGGGTGTGAAGAAAAGATATTAGAAATAGCAATGTTGAAAGTAAAGGACACCTATACATTAACCAGTTGTGCATCAGTGGTTGTACCATGAATAAAATAGAGAGAAAAGTGAAAGGATAGTGCCCCCTTAGATGGGCTCACTTCTTTCACCAACACCACCACCCTCCTATCCTGATGTTAATATGCAGCTTGGTGTCTGCCCCTGTGTGCTGGCTCCTGAGAATATCTCACTATAGAAACACTCCTGGGAAGTTCATTTTCCTTCTGACACATCACACCATCACTCAAGCCATTGTTTCACCAGGAGGAAAATCCAAACTCCTCATAACTTACTTGGAAATGTTATGGTTTTCACGGATCTTAACATGGCAGAGAATGTTGGGCAACTTTTGAGTAACAAGAACTTTGATCTGATCCACAGAGCTACACAGCTTTAGATAACCCAGATATAATCCAGGAGAGAGACGTTGATGACTCCTTTTGTGATAGGAGAGAATATCCTGTAAGGTGAAAAAAACAAGCAGAAACAAAAAAACTCCTTGAAAGGCGATCTCAAAACCTTTTTCTTTCTTAGGTGCAACATGTCATGAATTAAAGGTGCTGTAGCTAAGAAATTAGGCGAAACACCTCAGATAACACCATGAAGGTTGAGGACAGGCCATCGTACCTCCAGGAGACTTGTCCTCCAAGTCAGGTAACCAGTTATTAATATATTCTGCATGCTTATTTTCAGATTTCTGAACAGGGGGAGGTGTGTGGGCTGTGATTAGCTATGGACAGGTGGTAGTGGAGGCAGGTACCAAAGAAAACTAGAATTTATAATCTCTGTCCTTGGAGGGCTTATTGTATAGCTGGGGAAACAGAAATTTACAAGTGTAAATGCTGATAAAGCTGTACAGGAAGCCTCATTATTTCAGGATAATTGGTATCAGGAAAAGTCTATTTTCAATGACACCACTTAAAATAGGATAAAACTTTTATAGTAGTAGAAGAAAAGATTTAATTGATTCATTATCTTGAGAAATGAAACAATGTAACACAATAGATTTATTTATCTTATTAAAATTTAAATTGTAGTTATATGTATTGACTAATTCTGAGAATGAAGAGAGAATCAAGTATTGGTTCTTTTTTTTGGCATAACTTTTTTAGACTAAATTGTATGAAATGCTGTTTCTTACATTGACTTTCACAATGAAGAGGTTAGTTTTTTCAAGAGTTTGTAAAAGTTTCATATTTTTTTCCCCTGGCATTTAAAAAATACTTGATATTTATGTCATTCTCTTATAAAATACTTGTTCCTTTTATGTTCTTCAATTGTTAACTGGTCTATTGCTGAATTGTAACTGGCTTTGCATATGATTTGGTTAGTTTTCCACATCATCTTCATCAGCTTCACAAAATTCTTTACTTTTACAAAATTTAAAATTTACCTTATAATAGATTTGCATTGTATTGTCACAACACAATATTCCACAGGCAGCAGAGACTGAATGAAGTTGTTGGTTTAACAGGAAGTGCCAGCCTGTTATCGCACAGAGGGATGTTTGAGTCAAGTCTTGTTTTATATGTTGTAAGTTCTCTAGTGAACTATTTAGGGTGTGACTGCAATAACTCAGATAATGAATAATTGGAAATACAGATTCCCCCATTTCAGTAGGTATGACTTTTTAAACATTTGGGCAGCATGGGAGTTAAACAGTGTTAACAGTGATGTGTCAGGTAACTGATTATAAAGATTCCTATAGGCCAGAGTTTAGTCTGATTTTCAAAGTGAGTAAAAAAAGAGGGAATCATCGCTACCACTAAATGTAGGGAAGGTGAAAAGGAAAAGGAAAACAAACACTATACTTGCATAAAATTTTATATGGAACAGAGGTATTGAAGTCTCCCTTGGCCACTAAGAAGGAGTAATCTCTCCTCTGTAGAATTAATGATTTGCAACACCTAATATATGCTATTGTGTATTGTCTCCTTTGTTCCATCCTCTACCAAACTACCAAACATACTGAATTACAGGCTCTACAGGAAACATTGGGGTTTCAGGTAACTTGCTATGAGCACTACTTTTGAAGAGGTCAAGATGATGAGTAAACAAATTATCACTATATACTGAAATCAATTTTATAATAGAGACAGTGTTGGCATACAGATGAAGGAGTACTTAGCTTATGTTTTTCTTCTTTTATGCTCTTTTTTTGAACTAGACTATGAAATTAGTGGTGTTGCTGTGTTTTTTATTGCTTTGTTTCCTTGGTACCCAATGCTAATTCTATATATAATAGATACTCAACATGTGGAAATCAGGACAGTTTCCTAAAACAGAACAGAAAATAGCAGAAGAGGAACAAAATAAAAATGGCCACAGCTGGGGTCATAAATGGTCACATAACTAGCGAGTACAGAAAAGGAAAAAGCTAAGTAATTTTTAAGATATTTGGTGAAAAAGACTAAAAAGAAATTTGATTTCATGATCAAGAAGGAAGGCATTCTTATTAATATCAGGAGTTCCATACAGCTTGACTTTTTAATGTCTTTTATCCTGTGTCAGAACAGATCACAGGTGAGTAGTTGACTAGAGGAGCTTCAGTCAAGGTGAAATTTTAAGAAATGAATAGGTAATCAAAAGAGAAATGGTTAATGAGAGGAGGAAGAATGGAAGTGTTCAGATGGGTAGAATTTGATGATATGCACCCTAGGGGGGTACTTGCTGAACAAGCAGATGTGGCCACAAACTCACAGGTCAATATTTTTGAGAAGTGATGGACAACTAGAAAGTCCCTAAAGACTAGAAAAGGGCAAATATGCCTATCTTTCAAACAGGAAGGGGAGAAGCACAGGATAACCCTAGTAATTAAAGACTGCCAACTTATTGATCTTTGGGAGAAATGAAAAAGAACCATCTAACAATCAATTTGCAGCCAGTCAGGAAATCCTGAGACACTGGATCAGGGAGAAGTCTCCAGTGGAATCTGTTTCACTAGATAATCTGTGAAAAGAAGAGTCTTTACTGTATTACTTTAATAAGCTAAATATCTGAGGTGAAGATTTGTGAATGATAGAAATGGTGTGGGAATAGTAGACATTTTGAGTGATGGACCAATAAAGACTGGCCCTGAGGGCCACTCTTTTCAGCTTATTTATTGACATTCCAGATAAAGAAATAAAAAATGTGTATCAAATTTGTGGGTCCCAAGTTTAGTATGGTTTGGATTTTCTGGAAAATAGTAGTAAAACTCTGAATGACCCTGTGCATTGGAAAAATAAGCTTATCATAATTAGGGTTTAAACTTAATAAGAAAATGTGCTTGTAAAGACCCAAACCCCAGTACAAGTATAGGATGGGTATGAGTATAAGAGAAAAAACATGTGGGGGTCAGACTGACCACAGATAGAATGTGAGCTGGGAACATACTGTGGTTATGTAAAAGCCAACACCATTCTGGGATGGAGTAATTTACTCTTTCATTCAATTTTTTTAAAAAACTGTTACTGAGCATCTACTATGTGTGTTCCTGTCTTTACATAGTCATTTTATCTTTCATTAGAATGTTTTGGGCCTAAGAAATGCATGGGAAGAGAAAGAAGCTATCCCATTCACATAATCTGAGGTACACTAGAAAGACCCCCTAAACCAAATCAAATGCCTTTGGGTTTACATATTGCCTCATTTGACCACTAAACCACATTTCTAGCCTATACTTCTACTACAGCCCTTTTTCATCTCTTATCTCCAGCCAAGATGGATCCCTTTTTCATTCCCCATGCATGGCCTAATCTCTTTTTTGATTTTTTTTCTTGTTGGTTCATGAATTCACTCATTCTACCAACTTTTATTGAGCACTTACTACATATAAGGCATTGTGCTAGGGCAGTGGTCGGCAAACTGTGGCTCGGCAAACCACGGCTCGAGAGCCACATGCGACTCTTTGGCCCCTTGAGTGTGGCTCTTCCACAAAATACCGACTTCTGTGCGTGGGCCACGAAGTTTCAACTGCACTGTACGTGCGCGCCCGCATGTGGTATTTTGTGGAAGAGCCACACTCAAGGGGCCAAAGAGCCGCATGTGGCTCGTGAGCCGCGGTTTGCCGACCATGGTTAGGGAATTAAAGACATCAAGATGAATAAGACATGATCCTTTCATGGAACTCACATTTCAGTATGTGAGAACTACATGTAAGCAAGTTTTTCTAACCCAGTGTGATAAGGGCTATAAGAAAAATGTGTAGGAGTCCTTGTGGACACAAGGGAGGGTGAAGATTGACTTTTCTAGCTTCTGCCTCATTTCTTTTACCATGCTCTGTATTTAATTCTATTTATCTCCCTTCTCCCTCCTACCTTTCCTCTCCTCCACCTTTTTCATTCCCCTTCTCCCTCCATCTTTCCCTCCCCCATCTCTTTCTCTTTTTTTCTCCACCTGGTGAACTTAACTTACCCTTCATGGCTCAGCCAACTGTCACCTCTTCTACAACGCCTTCCCTGATATTTCCAGGTAGAATTAATAGCTGCTTTGTCTGTGTTTCCATAGTACGCTGTTTGTGCTGCTATCAGGCTCTGGTTTAATTCTGCCTTGTATTACCTTGATTTGTTTACAAGTCTGTCTGTCTCCCCTGACTGAACTCCTTGAGACCAGGGACCTTGACTTATTCATTTGTTTTTTCTATAGCACCTAGAAGAGTTCCTGGCACCTACTTGGTGCTGAAAAAATGTTTATTAAATATGAAGTGAGAGGCCAAGAGAGAGTGGGGTCTGGGGCAGGGCCTCTGGGAGAGAATATGCTGTGCTGGTGCAGTAACTACGAAGAGTTATATATCCAACTGCTCTTCATTGATCAGATAGCCTAAGAGCTTGTTAGAAGAATGACATATAGTTACTTTTCCAATAACCACAAGGTTTTTGCTTAGTTGGAGAGGGGATGGAAGCAGAATTGTCCAGGGATAGCAGAACTCATAAAATGGTGGCTTGTGGTCTTTGTGGGCCAGCCCATGATCATTGGACTACAGAGAATTTAAATTTTCTGAATTATTTTTTTAACTTTTAAAAATAAAGAGATTTTATTGAAAACTCTGAACTTTCAGCTTTTCTTTAAAGATTGGAAAACATTTCAGCATTGGGACTACTTTCCTCCACTGCAATTAGCTGAGGCTGAGTAAGGCTGTTCTTTAAATGATCTCAAGATTACTATAATCTCTGTTACTTCTATACTATTTTTTTCATTGAGATATAATTCACATACCATAAAATTCAACATTCTAATGTGTGAAATTCAGTGGTATTACTATATTCACAAGTTTGTGCAGCTATCACCACTATATAATTTTAGACCATTTTCATCACTTAAAAAATACACAACAACTTTGCTGTCATTCCAATCCTGTCACTCCTTCACCTGTCCCTGGAACCACAGATACACTTTTATGAGTTTGTCTATTCTGGACATCTTATATAAATGGAATCATGCAGTATGTGGCATTTCATGTTGGCTTCTTTCACTTAGCGTAATGCTTTTAGGCTTCATTCCTGTCATAGCATGGGTCAGTACTTCATTAATTTTTATGGCTGAGTAATATTCCATTCGATGGATATGCTGCTTTTATTTATTCATTCATTAATTGTTGGGCATTTGGCTACTGTGAATAATTCTGTTGTAGACATCAGTGAACAAGTATATGTGTGAAGTCAATTGTTTCTTATGTCCAGCCCACCTGGCTCATTTCCATTAGTTTCCCAATTCCAGCAGTTTTTGATCCCCATGTTAGAGGCTGCTTGGAATAGGAATGAGCTAGAACAAAAGCAAAAAAAAGGCAGACAAGATAGCAGGTCCTGGGCATCTCAGGTATAAGAAGATATTGAGTCCCTGGAGTTAAAAAGGACTGCCTAAGAGAAGGAAAGCAGAGATGGGAGGAGATAGAAGACAGGTTTCATTGTAGCTTTTCTAGGATCAACCTTTTTAAAAAGGATCCAGAGAAAGGGAGGGTGAGGGTGTGTAAAGCAGCATGGTAGCAAGGGAACACCAGCCTAGGAGTCAGAAGACGTCAGTCTTAGTCCTTTCTATGCTGCTTTTTGGCTGATATGACTCTGGCCAGTTATTTTTCTGAAATCCATAGCTTGATTTATGAATTGGCCACAATAAAATTACCCACTCAGCCTCATTGGGTTTTTGTGAGGATTAAATGATATCATAGATGTGACAAAGTGTTATAAACTGAAAGTATAGTACAAATGAGAGATTAATATTCAGAGAAAACTTCACCTGTGAGGCTTTCAGTTATTGAAGTGGCTCCTGAAGACCATGGTCAGAGTAACTCAGCACCTGAGAGGGACCTCCCTATTGGAAATGCTCTCATTGTCAGTTTGTTCAGAGGGACACTAGCTTGTTTGTAATGACTCTCTTCCTTTCCAGGAAAGTATGGGAAGGATTTCTCTCTCTCTCCCAAATATATGAGAGAGGCCTGTTATAAAGTCTGGGACTTGAGAAGGTTGGGCATTTGAGAGGGGTGGACCTGAAGTTTCCCTGGGGCACTAGGAATTAGCAGATTAGTTATGGGCCCAGACTTTGTTGAAGCCTGTATCTGTTTTTGAAATCCCCACTGTGGATCATACAGCCTTTACACAACTTTTCCTTAGTTCTTATGAAAAAGTAGAGGAAGGGAGAAAATGCTCGAGGGATGATTGAACCAGTGCTTGGGGTCCCCTGGGACAGTAAGGATGAGGAGATCGACTAGGTGTGCCCTAAGGAGAGCCTAGCATTACTTGGATTTTTCTGAGTAGAGAAATAATAAAAATCACTAACATTTATTGAGCAGTCACTTTGTGCTACCCTTCTAATGTTTCATATGTTAACTCATTTACTTTTCATTAGAACCCTATGAAGTAGGTTGTTGTTGTTGTTTTGTTTCCCAAAGGAGGAACTACAAGAGGTGAGAAATAAGTAACTTGCCCTAGTCATCTATACTAATAAAAGGGTAATATGTTAATTAGGTTGGACGTCTTTCGGACGTCCATCCAGACAAAGCCACAGCAGCTGCAAGGCCCAGGGCTCAGGCAGCCGTGGGCTCAGGCAGCCTTGAGCCTTGCCTGCGAGGCCCAAGGCTCAACGGCAGCCATGGGTTAAGGCAGCTGTGAGGCCTGGGGCTCACGGCAGCTGTGGGCTCAGGCAGCTGCGATCCCTGGTGGCTGCAAGGCCTGGGGCTCACAGCAGCCGTGGGCTTAGGCAGCCTTGAGCCCTGGCAGCTGCGAGGCCCGGGGCTCAGGCAGCCGCCACAGCTGGCAGTGGCAGCAGCAGCAGGGTGATGGGGATGGTGCCTTCCCCTGATCAACCTGGTTGCCTCCCTCAGAGGGAGCGGGCCTAAGCCGTCAGTAGGACATCCCCTGAGGGCTCCCGGACTGTGAGAGGGGGCAAGCCGGGCTGAGGGAACCCTGGCCTCTAGTCTATATAATAAAGCATAAGCGACCATTATGGCGAAATGACCTGAACAACTAGTCACTGTGATGCGAACTGACCACCAGGGGGCAGACTCTCAAAGCAAGAGCTGCCCCCTGGTGGTCAGTATGCTCCCACAGGGGGAGCGCCACTCAGCCAGAAGCTGGGCTCACAGCTGGCGAGGGCAGTGGGAGCCTCTCCCGCCTCCACAGCAGTGCTAAGGAGCAGCGAGCAGGCGGGCAGTAAGGAGCGAGGGGTCTGGACTGCAAGAGGGATGTCTGACTGCCAACAGGTGGACATACCCCGAGGGGTCCTGGACTGCAAGAGGGCACAGGCCGGGCTGAGAGACCCTCCCAGTGCATGAATTTCATGCACCGGGCCTCTAGTATAACTAGAAAAGGAGTCAGGAATCATACCCAGTCAGTCTGATTCCAAAATTGTGTCTCAGAATGTCATGTGATGTAGCAGAAAGAGGCCCAGGCTTCCAATCAGAAGGCCTGGTGGTCATCAGTCTACTGACCCTGAAAAAAGACAGTGGTTTGTGGCCCAGAATTGTGGGAATTACCTAGTCAGTTTTGGGCAACCACCACAGCCTATCTCTACTTTCATGTTGAATTGGTGGGGCCACCTCCTGACATATTTAATCTTAAATCTGGGAGTGATTGAATACCAGCCCTACTAGTTTTATCCCCCATTTCCTCTCCAGTGTAAGACCTATTTGGGAAGGGGGTGAAAGAGAAAAATAGAAGAGGAGAAAGGAGAGTGGGGGTGGGCGGGAATGACATCAAGCAGGAATGTGCCAGTCAGCGGGGGTAAATTTTCCACTTGGATCTGGGTGGAAACCTGATCTTGCCTCTATTTTTGGTCTCCTTCTCTAACAACCTTTTGCCAGATTGGAATTTTTCTGCACCTGTAACACATTTTTAATGTAATAAGTCTAGGAGAAACCAGGTATTATATCACGCTGGGGCCTGTGCTGTTTCTAGGAGGGAAGGTAGCCCAGACCCCAGTTTATCCCTATAGGGGATTAGTGTATTAGTCACCCTGTAAAAGCTCAATTTATTATGATTTTTAAAATGTTTCTTTTAGCACTTGCTTATAAAAGGTGAAGAGGGGAGCCACTAATGTGTCTGTGTTCCCTGCCTCCACCTTTTCACACACACCCACCCTCTATCAATTTCATATGAACTCAGATTCCATAAAATCAAATCCAGAGGCTTTGACCAATTAGCTTACCTTTGCTTCTTTGGACTTTGTCCTTGTTTGGGCTGGTGCAACTAATGGAAAGGTGAGCTTACTGTCGTAGCCACCCCTCAGTGGGGAATGGAAATAAGTGGTCTTAGCTGTTTAGGGTGATCATAGGGCACTAGTGGGCCAAGGCTTGGATTTGGCTTGTTAGTGTGGGATTGAGCCCTTTATTTCTCCATTACTACAGATTGGCTTTCTTGTGAATATACTAGTATGTCATGGGTTGCATAGGGCTCAAGGTGGATGTTTCTGCCAGCTTTGCCACCTAACTGGACAGTTCTATAGAACTCGTCCTCGTCACTAGATTTAAATAAAGAAAGCAAGAAAAAGACAGCTTGAAACCCAAATTCACATAAGAACATGTGAGGCAGTTTGGTGGCATGCATGGAGAGAGCGTTGGACTAGAGCAGATGTGAGAGCGTATCCTGGTTCTGCCATCCTGGTTAAGAGTTTGATCTAAGTTGCTTGAATTTGAATTTTGGTGGTATTCAGTTCTCAGGCAAGTCTCTCATCTTTCATTTTATCTCCCATTCCCCACTCACTGAAATCCTACCTCCTGCCCTGGAATATGATATAATGTAGCGGAGAGAAGCCTGCTTACAATCAGAAGATCTAAGTTCAAGTATTGGCTCTGTCCTTTTCTAGCTGTGTGCTCAGTGGCAAATCCAAGTTTGGTGGTGCTTGAACCTAATGCAATCTTGGGTTCTTTCCTTAAGGTAAAGAATGCACAATTATGAATGTGAAATTGTTAGGATTTCTGCCAGGGCCTTGAAGGGGCTTGTGCAGGTGAAGAGCTGAATGATGCAAAATCTTCATTGGCTTCACTAAATCTGCCTCTGTCACATCATATCATCGAGCCTCAGTTATTTCATGCCTAAAATGGATTTAAACATGGCTGTCTGTCTTGAGGGAGTAGTTTAAGGAACAAGCAAGAGTAAATATTATGAGTGTTTTTGTCCCAAGTGATACATACATGCACACACACACACAAATACATATATAGTTTAGAAATGTATTATTATTGTAGTACATTCAGTTATTGGTTTAATGTTTTGATTATACTATCTGTAGATCCCTGCTCAAATATTTGTCTCATTGTTTCTCATTGGTTCATTGGGTCAGGGGCATTCTCAAGGTGCCAATACTTGAATTCCAGATTGGGAAAGTGTTAAATAAAATAAAAACAAGCTTCTGAATCTTTCCAATGTGTGGAATATAAACCATGACATGCCTCTGGACCTCTCCACTTCATCATTGCATATGTAAATGGATTTTGGTGTATTTCATTAGAGCCTCAATAATTGTGTTTGGAACTTTAAATATATTAGGAAATTGAAAAGACTACATACCTGGATGGTTATCAGTAAAATGTCTAAAGCTGTTGGCTCCTCAGGTGTTGACAGAGACTTCCTCTGGCTTTGCAGCTTTGAGATCTGCATCCATTTGCCATTAAAAAATGAATAGAGCATCTCTACCTCTCTGATGGTGACTATTAGGATGTTTCCATGCCGGTCTTTAATGGGCTCGTAGTAAACTCTTCCCAAATTGTGTGTTCCAAGTAAATTCTAGAAGCAAATAAATTTCTGGTAGCTTATGTGATGTACAAACAAAGCAACATAACTGCAACAAAAGTCACTAAATAATTATCTGATGTTTCTGAGAAGCTGTGTGTTGTTTTTTTTAGCAGACTTAATCCTAGAAAATGTGGCATCATAGAAATGTACTTAACAGAAGCTCAAAGAAAATGTCTTCACCCATAAGCCTGCAAAGATTATAGCAAGAGACACAAAAATTATGTTTTTTAAGCAAATTCAATATCTGTAAATATCTCTTACCCACATAGACACACCAGCACATAAACCTCAGTCACTGGCACTTGAAGAGAAACCCAGATGTTTTAAAGAAAAATGCCTGATATTTCAAGTATGCTGCTTGTGGAGTTTTCAAGCGATCTACAGTACACTGGTGAGAAGTGGGGTTGTTTAAAATGAAGAAGTGAATTGACAATGTAGCACATTGTACAGGTCCCAAATGACTGCACATTCCCTTCAAGATACTTTAATTGGGAGATTGGCCTGGTTTAACTTACCTGCATTTCAGGGAGTTCTGTTTATTTAAAACTTTGTTAAAATTGTTCATGAGCTAGGTCAACTGTGGCAGACAATGCTTTCAGAAGGTAGGAAGGGAAGGATGCTGCATTAAACATGGAAGGGCTCAGGTAGATGTTATTAAAATAAACTGTCACAAATATGAGGGTTTCAAGAGCACTGAGAGGAATAGAATAAAATATCCTTTTACTTTGAATATCTATGGTTTTTTAAAATTATAAACCATCTCAGAACTCCTAGCTGTTATTTTTGTGAGCTTACATAAACACTGATGAGATAACCTGTTAGCCAGAGAGCAGTAGTAGAACTGGAATTTGTAAAAGTAACAAGGATGACCTAAAAATGAATGAGCCAACTACTCAGTATCCACATCTACCAAAATATTGGGATATTCCCTAATAGGTAGGGACTGTGTTTTAATTTTTTTTTAATTCACAAGGACAGGACACATGAAGAAATTTCACAAATAATTATTGACATTTGAAAATTGAGTTGGCAGGATTACTATTTTTTAACAATGGCCTAATCACTTAGATTATTCTTGTTCAATAATTGACTTCCAGATCACAGAGAAGTAACTGGGTAAGGCAGTGGTTCTCAACCTGTGGGTTGTGACCCCTTTGGTGGTCGAATGACCCTTTCACAGGGGTCGCCTAAGACCATCCTGCATATCAGATATTTACATTACGATTCATAACAGTAGCAACATTACAGTTATGAGGTAGCAATGAAAATAATTTTATGGTTGGGTCACAACATGAGGAACTGTATTTAAAGGGCCAGAAGGTTGAGAACCACTGGGGTAAGGCTTTTTAAGCCTGTCCTATGTAGTAGTTTGCTGCAAAGTAATACTGGCCAACAGCAGTGGTATGCTGGTAAACTGTCTATATAAAAAATAACTGATTTATAGGATATGCCAATTTCTGTGGTGTAAATACTCCCACCATAAGCTGATTTCAAGCTTCTAGGGTTTGATAACAGGCTTTCAAAATTCCTGAATATTTAACAGTTGGCTTTCCTAAGCCAGTGCAGGTTGGCTCCAGCACACCACTGCTATTAAGCCTTTAGTTATAATGGTGTTGAATTTCAGGGCTGGCTGCTGTTCATTAACTCTTAGACTTCTGAAAAATTGTTACTCTCTTTGGCCCTGATTTTCATCATCTAATATTAAGGATCCTTACAGCTCAAATATCCCTTATCCTAATCCTTACTTTATAGAGTTTTGGGGGGATTACATGAGAAAATATTTTGTATACTCTCAAGTTTGTAAATGTTCTTTACTGCTCTAATTGGAATCCCACCCTGGCTTACATTTAATCATTTTCAAGGCTCAGTCCATGTTTCACCATCTCTGAAAGGACTTTCCCAACTCTCTCAAGTAGAATTTACCATCTCCTCTTTTGTCCCCTATTGTTTCCTGTACAAACTTGTGTCTTAGCCTGACTGTGGTCTCCTTGCATATTGATATAGTAGTGGCCTGGTGCACGAAACTCATGCACATTAAAAGGGAATTTGCCCTTTCTCTATAATAGAAGTGTCAGAGATGAAACAAAATTAGTAAAATGTATATGAAAATCTCCCTCCTGTCAGAGTCTGGGGCGTGCTGCGGGACCCAGAGTCAAGTCCCCGCCCACCTGCATGCGCCTTGAAATCATGTGAGACCCAGACCCGGCCAGCCCCACCCCCATCAAGCCCCGCAGGGTGGGGGGCACAGCTTCAGGTCCCCCAGCCAGGTGCTGGGCAGGGGGTACAGCCTCAGGTCCCCCATCAAGCCCCACCGGGCAAGGGGTGCAGCCTCAGGTCCCCTGGCCCAGTGCCAGGGTGAGGAGCAAGGCCTCAGGTCTCCCTGCCCCGGCGCTGGGGTGGAGGGCACGGCCTCAGGTCCCCCAGCCTGGCCTCAGGACCCCGGCCCCAGGTCCCCCCCGGCACAAGGACCATTTGCATATTAGCTCTTTATTATATAGGATATGTCATGAGATCTTGGTTGTTTTGTCTTTGTGTCTCGGGGTTCCTTGCACTGTGCCTGGCACGTAATAAGAGCTCAATAACTTTTTGTTGACTGAATTAACATATTATCGTTAGGACACTGGAAAATACAATTTACTTTAAACCAAAGCTGCTGTGTAGACATTGAATGAGATGGTCATTTTTTAAGCAGTTATTATCAGTGGTTCACTATTGGCTTTGGATGTGATGACTAATGGGGTAAATAAGAAAGCACTTTAAAAGTCTTCCTGAAATTCTTTATTGATATCAGATTGGGTTAGATAGGCAGCTCTAGAGAGCAACCAACTTAAAAGTAGAATATCCTTGTGAAAATAAATTGCAACTATGTTCCAAGGGGGCAAATTTGAGGTTCTTTAGGACCTAAAGGATAAACAGACCACTTTAGTACCTGTCATGCAATAAACATTAGGAGATTTGGGAACCCTGATGATCCTAAAAGATAAAGAGGAATAAAAATCACTTGATGGCTCATAGGAATGCATCTTGGTTATAACCAGAATAAATCACAGGCCTGTCAATAGCCCTAGACAGATGCACAATATTTAGAGACCTTTAGTCAGACCTTCAACGGGAAGTTGAAGGAAGTCCAGAGTGGCGATATGAAGGCCTAAAAAAAAAAAAGTAAAATTTTGGGCAAACTTTCCTCCAGCTTGAAAAATGAAAAAGACATAGATTGAATAAATTCTTACCTGACTTTTACTCACACTCATTTCTAAAAGCGGTGAAGGAGAACAGTTTAATGTAATCCAATCTACAGTGTCAGATTATTACTATATTTTGAGGATAAGTAGTCTGGACACCTCTTAATGTAAGAGCAATGTACACTTCTGCCTCTTGGGGCCTCTGTCATTTTCCTAAGAGTAGGAAAAACAATGTGGGGTCATAGCCACTTACAAGCTTTCTCTTTTATTTTTTAAGTCCAAATACTGGAAGATACTTGTCTCTCCTCTTGCCTAGGTAATATTAATCAAATTAAAGTCACTTCTAAATAGGTTCTAAATGATGCAGAATAGAATTTTACTTTTTAAAGAAAAATTATAATGTGGATTAATATCTTCTATTTGAAATTTTTGTCTGCTTTTGTAAATGAACACATAATAAGATGATGAAGTATAAGAAAGAATGCAGACTTTGGAGTTATGTAGATTTGTATTTGTATCCAGACTCTGCTACTTCCTATTTGTGTGATGTTAGGCACGTTATTTAACCTTCCCAGCCCACAGTTTTATCATCTGTTAAACTAATATCAATAATAGTACTTTCTCATCAGGGTGTGATGAAGATTAAATGAGATATAATTTATAAAACTCTTAGCACAGTGCCTGTCATCTGTTCTGTTAAATAAACGAAAGCTGTTGTTTCATGATTATTATTTATTACTAGAGGCCCAGTGGACGAATTCATGCATGGGTGGGGTCTCTTGGCCTGGCCGGCGATTGGGGCCTATCAAGGCAGAGGGAGATTGGCTGGGGGGAGGGGCCGAGGGAGGTTGGCTGGCCACCTTGTTCAGAGCTGATGGGGCTGGCCAGTTTGGAGGAGGGACTGCGAGAGGTTGGCCAGCCATGGGAGGCTGGCCGGCCGCGGGAGGTTGGCTGTGGGAGCGCACTGACCACCAGGGGTCAGCTCCTGCATTGAGTGTTTGCCCTTGGTGGTCAGTGCGTGTTATAGTGAATGGTCATTCAGTCGTTGGGTCATTCAGTTGTTAGGTCGTTTGGTAGCTTAGGCTTTTTTATATATATATATATATAGTAGTAAAGGATCTCACTATAGAGCAGAAACTGGAAAACAAGGCAAGAATGCATAGTGGTTGGTAGGCACTGTGATGAAGACAAGTCAGGGTGTTATGGAAACAGGACGGGAAGAAAGATGGTGATGAAGACCTTTGTGTGCCTTGATAAAATGGGCCATTCTTTTTTTTTAAAAATTTTGTTTTATTGCTTAAAGTATTACAAAGAGTATTACATATGTCTCCTCCCCCCCCCCCCCCATTGACATTCCCCTGGCCTCCTCTACCACCCAGTGTCTTATGTCCATTGGTTATGCTTATATGCATGCATACAAGTCCTTCGGTTGATCTCTTACCCCCGCTCCCGCCCCCCAACCCTCCCCAGCCTTCCCGCTGTAGTTTGACTGTCTGTTCGATGCTGCTCTGCCTCTGTATCTATTTTTGTTCATCAGTTTATAATGGTCTTTATTATCCATAAATGAGTGAGATCATGTGGTATTTTTCCTTCATTGACTGGCTTATTTCACTTAGCATAATGCTCTCCAGTTCCATCCATGCTGTTGCAAATGGTAAGAATTCCTTCTTTTTTACAGCAGCATAGTATTTCATTGTGTAGATGTACCACAGTTTTCTAATCCATTCATCCACTGATGGGCACTTAGGCTGTTTCCAGATCTTCCCTATGGTAAATTGTGCTGCTATGAACATAGGGATGCATATATCCTTTCTGATTGGTATTTCTGGTTTCTTGGGATATATTCCTAGAAGTGGGATCACTGGGTCAAATGGGAGTACCATTTTTAACTTTTTGAGGAAACTCCATACTGTCTTCCATAGTGGCTGCACCAGTCTGCATTCACACCAACAGTGCATGAGTGTTCCTTTTTCTCCACATCCTCTCCAGCACTTGTTGTTTGTGGATTTGTTGATGATAGCCATTCTGACAGGTGTGAGATGGTACCTCATTGTTGTTTTGATTTGCATCTCTCGGATGATTAGTGACATTGAGCATGTTTTCATATGTCTCTTGGCTTTCTGAATGTCCTTTTTTGGAAAGTGTCTATTTAGGTCCTTTGCCCATTTTTTGATTGGATTGTTCATCTTCCTTTTGTTAAGTTGTATGAGTTCCCTATAAATGTTGGAGATTAAACCCTTACCGGTGATAACATTGGCAAATATGTTCTCCTATGCAGTGGGCTTTCTTGTTGTTTTGTTGATGGTTTCTTTTGCTGTGCAGAAGCTTTTTATTTTGATGTAGTCCCACTTGTTTATTTTCTCTTTAGTTTCCAATGCCCTAGGAGCAGTATCAGTGAAGAAATTGCTTTGGCATATGTCCGAGATTTTGTTGCCTTTGGATTCTTCTAGTATTTTTATGGTTTCCTGTCTCATGTTCAAGTCCTTTATCCATTTTGAGTTTATTTTTGTGTATGGTGTAAGTTGGTGGTCTAGTTTCATTTTTTTGCATGTATCTGTCCAATTTTCCCAACACCATTTATTGAAGAGACTGTCTTGACTCCATTGTATGTTCTTGCTTCCTTTGTCAAATATTAATTGAGCATATTGGTTCGGGTCGATTTCTGGGTTCTCTATTCCATTCCATTGATCTATATGTCTGTTCTTGTGCCAGTACCAGGCAGTTTTGAGAACAGTGGCTTTGTAATACAGCTTGATATCTGGTATTGAGATCCCACCTACTTTGTTCTTCTTTCTCAGGATCGCTGCAGCTATTCGGGGTCTTTTTTTATTCCAGATGAATTTTTGGAGCGTTCATTCTACGTCTGTGAAATATGCCGTTGGTATTTTAATGGGAAGTGCGTTGAATTTATAGATTGCTTTGGGTAGTATGGACATTTTAATGATGTTGATTCTACCAATCCATGAACATGGTATGTTCTTCCATCTGTTTATGTCTTCCTCTATCTCTTTTTTCAATGTCCTGTAGCTTTCTGAGTAGAGGTCTTTTGCCTCTTTAGTTAAGTTTATTCCTAGGTATCTTAATTTTTTTGGTGTGATGGTAAATGGGATTAAAATGGGCCATTCTTGGAAGAGTGTGAGTAAGGGAATGGCATGGTCAGAATCTTTTGTCTATGGCTTATGCCAACCAAGCTATTTAATAATGCATTTTTACTTTCCTCAGAGCATTGTAAAAAAATGTTAGGTTAGTAAAGAGACATAAAATATTAAGTGAGCATCAGTTTCCCCCAATTTATTTTTCTTTCTCTTTTGAAAAGTTTTTCTATGCCTGTAACTGCCCCTTTTGTCCCCCCCACCCCCTAAACAACAATAACAGCAACAACAACAACAACAACAACAAATCAAGTGGCTTCAATATAGGTTGGAACAAAAGTAGTTTTATAGTTCATATGGAATGTAATACAGTAATTAATAAACAGTAGTACTAAATGGGAAGTGAGGAAGTCAGTGGAGAAGGAGTTTCAAGAACTTTGGGTCTAAGGAAGAGAAGAGAGTTTGGTAGTTGAAGGGGTATGTGGGGTTGAGGAAGGGATTTGAGGGGAGATTAAACTGGAGAGACTTGATTTATCCTATATAATAAAGATGTAATATGCAAATGGTCGTTACGCTGTGAAGCATAAGGACCGACTGCGTAATGACCAGATCACGGATCAGGAGGAGGGTGGGGCAGCGAGCTACAAGTGGGCAGCGGAGAGCTACAGGAGGGGCAGGGCTGCAAGTTATGGGCGGGGGGGGGGGGGGGGGGGGCGGAGAGCTGCAGGAGGGCAGGGTAGTGGATGGAGAGCTACTGGAGGGCGGCAGCGAGCTACTGGTGAGCTACTGGTACACGGATTCATGCGCAGGGCTAGTAGTGTTTAAATAAGAAGTCAGAGCACATTTGAGGGAGAAGCCTTTGGTAGGAGGAGTGAGACTATTTGTTGGAATAGGAAGGAAGAGAAAGTAGGGTCAATGGAAGGAAGCTTTTAAATTTGATGATGAAAAATAATTAATTCCCATTTATTAATGAATTATACAGTGAAGTCATCAGCTAATCTGGTAATGAGTGTGGGGAAGGTGAAGGGATGTGGGATAATGGAGACGGTTTTAAATAGTTGTTTTATAGTTTGGGAAAGTGAATTTAGTAGAGAAATAGAATGTGATCACTAGGTAACATTATATGTGGGAATTGTAGTAGTGAATTTAACATAAAACCAGTCAACTGTCCCCCCCCCCCCGCCCCCACCTTTTCAGTGATTTTCTTCTATAGCAGTATACACCTATACTTCAGTATAGACATGTTGGATTCGTCCAGACTTGGGATTTTTCCAAATAAATAATATGGAAGGAGATAGTGGCCAGAAATTTAGAATATTTTCAAGGGAGTGATTATGATGGGCCAAGGAATATAAGCTAGACAAAGAGGGAAATTCCTCAGAAGGTGGCTAATGCATTACGAAAAGTTGTGGGGCCAAGGATATCCAAGAGCTATTGCAGTGGGAGTAGCTGAGTAGGGAACACTGACCATCACAGCTTCCCTCTAGTTCCTCAGCATCTAACTGCACTGGCTTGTGACGGTCTGATTCTTCCAGTGTTACTGATATCAGATGAAAGTGTTTTAGGAAGCCTTCAATAAACATAGACTCAAAGAGCTCCATTTGAAATCCTAAGGTTATTCAGTCTGTGATCCAAGCATGTCTGGGCTGTATGGTGGGCTAATGAGAGAGTCCATCCAATAAGGGCTCTGAGCCTCCTGGGAAAGAACTTTATCCTAATGAAGGAGCAGTTTGAGGTACAGTGAATTGGTCTAATTTAAGCTGATCAGTGATGAAAGGAAAGGAGTGCTTCACATTGAGCATAGTCATCATGGCCAAGCTCCAAGAACTTTTTCTTGAGTTGAAGGGGAAGATTCTGCAATCAAGAGAGTTGAAATGGAGAGCACTGTTTACTAAAATATCTGAGGCCAGTGAGGACACAAGGCAGTAAACCACTTATGTAATGGAACATAGCACGGAGCATTCTTAAAGGTAAGAGTTACTTTGCAGAATTACTTATAATAGCAACACAGTAATTATTATTGCAGGAAGTTGAATTATTGCGTGGGTCAAGAAATGAAGTTCCTGTAATTGCAGGTGGTGGTGGAGCTGTAGAATTTTTTTTTGTTTTGTTATGACCCTATTTTTATGCCTTGGCTAGGATAGCCTGGCTAAACACAGCGTACATAGATTCCTGTTATGCATATTTCTGCGGTTGATGTAACTGATAGCTTTGTAGGTAGATGCCCATTACTGTTAAAGGCTTAGAGATCTCTTAAAGACCCCAGTTCCATGTAGCAGATGTTTTTCTGTTAGGAACCACAAATTCAGGGATTGTCAGAAAACAATGAGAGGAAAACCCAGAAGAGCTTGGTTAGAACACAAACTCTAGGAGGGACTATGTAATCTACAAAGATTCTTGTAGGGATTAGAGACCTGATCTGATTAGGTTAGTACCATGGTCGGCAAACTGCGGCTTGCAAGCCACATGCAGCTCTTTGGCCCCTTGAGTGTGGCTCTTCCTAAGTCTTAGGAGTACCCTAATTAAGTTAATAACAATGTACCTATATATATAGTTTAAGTTTAAAAAATTTGGCTCTCAAAAGAAATTTCAATCGTTGTACTGTTGATATTTGGCTCTGTTGACTAATGAGTTTGCCGACCACTGGGTTAGTAGTACAGACAGATGAATACATTCATGGTTATAAGTAAGCTTTTGTTTTGCTTTAAGTAAGCAAAAATATATGCAAATACCTTTGTTTTACCAAAAGCATCAAGCCAAGAAACACCTCAAAATATCTCCTTAGTCTATTTCTCCATCTCCATACACTCATAAAGGCACGGGATGCCAGAGCAGCAATGGCTCTTCAGGTGATCTACTCAAACTCCTTTTATTTTGCAAGTGATAAAACTGAGACCTAGCAAGGAGAAATGAGTTGGCTTATTAATATCAAATCCAGAACTCAAGTCTTCTTACTCCTTGTTTGGGGGTCACTCTTAGACTCTTTAAGAGAGACCCCTGCTCCTCTTCCAAGAGACTGCTAAAGGCACAGGTTTCTACATGAGCAGGTGTGCAGCAGCTCAAACTGAGAGTCCTTCATATGCTTCATAGGGCTCTGAAAGAGAGAGGATCTCACCATTTCCTTTCCGGGTCAGATTGGAATGGAATTGACCAAGTTTTTCTCAGATTTCTGTCGAGGTCTGGGTTGAAACCTGGCCCCTCACCTGTAGCTGGGCTGTTGCTGCGAGCATCTTCTGCCGAGTTTGCAGTACTGTGGATGAGGACATGGAGATAGGCACACTTTGCCTTAACCACCTTATATCTTCCCACATACAAGACAGCTGCAAAAGAAGTCACAAGGTCATATCATCATCCAAGCCAGTACATGATTTAGGTTGTGGCATCAAAGCACAGCAGGGAGAAGGAAACCTGACCCCTGATGTTTGTTCTCTAGTCCATTTGCAGATATGGGTGAAACAACTTTTTGATCTCTGTCCAATTGGAAAAAGATCTGAATGTTAATGAAACAGTCAGATCCACAGTTTAGTCTTTGCCAAACGATCCCATAACTCAGAATAGTGGAGACACAATCTGACAGGATGCAAGCTTCTTTGCTTTGAAAATGTAGTGTAGACAACTGTTTTGGCATTTTGTATGACCTAGGGCATATCAGAACTGAAAGACCTTTTAGAAAATTTACTCCCACCCCAATACTTTGATCACTGGAGACCCCTTAACTAAGGTTTCAGAGATTTGTGTGCAGTAACATTGGTGCAAAGTGGGAGTAAATAAAATCAAACTCAATATACCTTCGTGAACCACAGAAAATCTTGTGTGATGGAACTGGTGTGAGAGTCATCTATTTCAACGATTGGTATTTGATCTTCATTGGTGACTAACATATTATCTTTGTAATAAAATATAACAGCTATGTAGAGTCCCCTAAAAAGAAAAGGCAAAATAAAAATTGTCCTCCACCATTTTCCTCTACCAAGCCTCAATCATGGTAAAAATTTTTTGGACATGAAAAGGATAATTTAAAATATATCTATGATTGTATTCTTGCTAAGAATCACAAGTTCACTGATCAGAACTCAGAGAAATTACTATCTTGTTCAAATACTCAGAAGAAAAATGAACTTCATATTCTTTTAAAAAATGTGATAGATCTATTAAAAATTAAAATATGGTAAACATACAATATGAGTTTCTGGTATATAACATAATTATTCAATATTTATATACTTATGAAGTGATCACCATGATTTAAAAAAAAGAAAAACAAATCTTGTCATTTGCAACAACATGGATGGACCTAGAGGGTTATATGCTAAGTGAAATAAGTTAGAGAAGGACAAATACCGAATGATTTCACTTATATGTAGAATCTAATAAAGAAAAATGAACAAAACAAAACAGCAACAGACTCACAGAAAGAGATCACACTGATAATTGCCAGAGGGGTGGCAGTAGGGTGGAAGGATGGCTGAAAAGGTGGAGGGAAATAAGAGGTATGAACTTCATATTCTTTTAATAACAAAAAGTAATTTCAACTTAGTTTCTACTCAGAACAAAAACCAGCTGATTCCTGAGAAGTTAAAACTTTCTGAAAAAACAAAACCAAAAAACAAACTATAGGACCCACCGTTTCAATGTCTTCACAAACTTGTTTGAGGAATGAAATAAGTGTTTTAGGCTCCTTGAGACTGACTGCTTGCGGCCTGTGGTTTGTAATTTTGAACTTTCTGGAACACAGAAAAAAATACAGTGTAAATTCCATTGGCAGAAAACACTCCCAGTACCTTCTTCCCACCTTCCTGCCTTCTACTCCCCTGTCTCCTCAGTGTTATCCTCAGTCTCATGTAGGGATTCAGCTCATTCATTCCTACAAGAAACTTTTGTATCTTGAGATGCCAGTGGTTAATTCAATGAACAGATCCTCAAAAATGTTGGCCATGAGTAACATAACTCCAGGGGAAACCACTGGGGTGTTTTGTTTATCCTCTCTGTATCAGCGGTTTATTATAAGGTGGGATAGTCCACTAAATTTTTTTTCATTATACTAGTAAAATTAATATAGGTATATTACAGAAAATGTGGAGAATAGAAAATAAAAAACAAAATCCCACCCATATCATCCTGCCACTTTATTATAACCACTGCTAGCATTCTGGGAAGGTTTTTTCCCCCAGCATATGTGAGGGTTACAAACATAGTTGTAGGCTTAGGTGTGATTATTATCCTTATTCAGGAGAAAAATTGAGACAGAAAGGTTAAGTGAGTTGTCCAAGATAAAAAACGCCAGTACCCAGAAAAACGGAGACATTCATTCACTGAATAAGTATTTGTTGGGATACTACTGTGTGCAAGGTTTTGTGGCTACCATGGTGAGCAAATCACCCATTGCATCTGTTCAGCTCTTCTGTTTACAACCTGGAGTTCTCCCTGACAAAAGCAGTAGACTTCTTTGCAAACAGGGCACTATGGAGCTGAATGAGATGATCACTGATTCTAATTCTTATCTTCAATGTAATGAAGGGAAGCTGAGGTTGGGCCATCATCAAACTTTTGACACATCTGTCAGTGGGGATGAGAATATGGTCCATATTGGTGCTGTTAGACATGGAATCCTGGGTGATGGCCCATGGCGGAGGCCCAGTGTGATTCTGCCCATGATCCTATAGGAGCAGTTGGGAGTGAGCTGACACAAGCATTCATGCCAGCTTCAAGCTTGAGCTGGTAACAGTTATTCCTGGCAGAACAAAGCAAAAGCATTTTTTTCTGACTTGAACATGAATTCAGCTGGTCATATTCTGCTTGAAAATGATGCTGCTGGGACTTCCGGTTAAAGCAGCATATTGAACGCATTCATTACATACTGCTTTCTCCTTAAACCTCACAAAATGCAGAGCATAAAGATTTTAAAAATCTATAAAAACAAAGACATAAACCTATAAAGACAATGAGATGGGACAGGAGACAAAAGCAAGTGAATTTTGGTAGCTGGAAAGCAGATGGACAGATGGATTTAGCAGACTTGAGAAAGATGAATCCTAAGCCAGCAGTGGAGAAAGATGAGAAGTAACCTGACTCACCCTGTGGGCACCATATACTGCTGGAAGTTGGGGGTGAACATGGAGCTAAAATCAGGGGGATGTGTTTAAGTCTGTTTAGAAAGTAGTTAGACTTCTAGATATCCTCCACTACTCTGTTTAGGTAGACAGATACCCTTTCCCCTCTCTAGAAAAAAGAGTCATATTCTCTGGAAAGCACAAAAACAGGTCTTTAGAGTGGGAAATACAGGGTACAGTTAATGGGGGGAGGAGGTGTTTCGTACTCAAAAACAGGTGGATTAAATGAAAGTTTCCATACAGAATATTTCCCCACTGGGCTCTCAGAACACTGGTACTCAAACTTATTTCCTCCAGGCAGGATACTGGAAAGAAACTTCTGTGGCCAAAGAGAAGGTACCTAAAGATTCTGACATTAGCTTCACTGCTTTCCTAAAGATAAGGCCATGCTAGATCACCTTACAGTGAAGCCTGTAAATAAAGAGCCTTAGTGCTCAGAACTTCCCAATAGCTATTGAGTTCCCTTCTGTTAAATCTGAGCACACGTCTAAGGATCACCAGGGAGTTGCAAAGAACAGGTTAACAGGAAAGACAGACGCCAAACCCAAAGAAATAAAAGAGCATTTTAGAGGAGAGACTATGCTGAGAAAAGAAAATATAAAATGAAACAATGCCTATCATTAATAGCCTGAGAAATAAGAAAAGACATTGCCTCATAAAAACGATAGGAATCTGGAAGAGAAATATTCAGAGAATAAAACAGAGCATTGGAAATTAAAAATATTTTATCAAAACCCTGGCTGGATAGCGCAGTTGGTTAGAGTGTTGTCCTGATACACCAAGGTTGCAGGTTTGATCCCTGGTCAAGGCACATACAAGACTTAACAGCACCAATAACCTCTCTCCCCTCCCCCCTCTCTCTTCCTTCCTCTCTCTCTCTAAAAAATACATGTTATCAAAGTCTGAAAGACATAATAGAAAGCTTAGAAAATAAAGTTGGGGAAATTTAAAAGGACATGGGTGGAAAGGAGTAGAGGGAGGGGGAAAAAGGAAAAATAAAGGGCTGGTCTCTGAGGTTCAACATCTGAATAAGAGTTCTTGTAGGGAGAATGGAGAAAAGGGAGGGAAGGAAACAAAGAATAATTTAAGAAAATATCCCCTAATTGAAGGTGCCTTCCATATTGAAAGGGCTTGCCAAGTGTGCAACACAACGGACAACAATAGAGCCACGCAAAGGCACATAATAGTGAAATTTTAGAATACTGAATTTAAAAAGAAAACTTAAAACCTTAGAGAGCAGAAAAAATAGGTTTTATACAAAACTTCTGCAATCAGACCAAAAGCTAGAAGACAGTGAGGTCTGAAGGAAAATTATTTCAATGGCGAATTCCATACTTATCCAAATCCTTAAATAAATGTTAAGTAGAATAGCTAGAACAAATCTTTAGACATTCAATGTATCCAAAAGTTAGCTCCCAAGTATCCTCTCAGGAAGCTGCCAGAGAAAAGGCTTCCCCAAATGAGAGACTAACCCAAGAAAAAGAAAGACATGGGATAAAAAAAAAGAAGAAATCTAATATTGGAGAGTGGCATGAAGAGTCCTCAATATGGTGGTGAAAGGAGATCTTAGGGTGACAGCTGCTCACCAGACACAGAGGCAGCCAGTAACCAGTCTAGATTGGAGGAGGTCAGAGGGCTCCATGAGAAGTGTCTTTAAGAAGGTGCAGTTGAAACAATAGTAATGTTATCTGATTGTATTGAGAGAAAATTGATACAACTGGAGAATAGCTGAGTATCCTATAGGACCACTGTTCTTTGGAATGCACTTTGGGTACTGTTTAAGTATCCAGAGCATATTTCAATATAAAAAATAATCCTCCTTTTTGGGAAGTTCTACCTTATGCCTTAATCAGTCTTTCCGATAGTCCACATATATTTACATCCATGTGAGGAAATGCATGCACATGATAAAAGTTGATGGAAACCATAGAAATAATTGGGCTGTCTAGACAATCATTTCTTGACCACTGAATAGTACTCCAATAGTAATGGGGAGAGCATCTAAATCCTTAGGTAATACAAACAATATTCCCTTATCCTCATGAGTAGTTTTATCTTCCCCCCTCTGATAAAGATCAAACAAAATGTGGCTTTTGAATTGCAAATAATTATCTTTCCATTGCTTTATTACCTTTGCTTGCCATACAGGAACCAATGGGCAGGAGAATGATGAAGAGGCAGGAAAGGAGAAAGTGAAGTAAGAAATCTATGGTTGAAACTAAGAGATGCTAGCTGAGTTTTAAGTAGGTGTTAAGATGGTCATACTTAGCATTAGCAAAAAGTTGGTCTCAGTTACTGTTTAACTATGACAATAAAGCCCTTTGGAAATTTTGACTATAGCTAGAACTGAGTATTAATATTTGCAAGAAAATAATGTTCTTCTAGGTAATGCCTCGTCTGGTTAAATGGACCCTAGATAACTGAGAATTGAGCGCACCTTGCGTAGTGTGGAATGTTGAAGGCTCTGATCTGGATAAAGTTTTCCTAAAGTTCTGGGAATGAAATCCCTCTGGGGTTTCCTTCTCAAGCTTCTTCCATGCATATTTACCTCTCCTAATGAACCATTCATTAGGACAATATGTTCTTGCAAACGTGTGTCCTCATTTCTAGTTACAGCCAACATTTCTACAGTTATCATAGTTATACAGTAATTGGGAATAACGTTTTGTTTACACCTCATCAGAACTCAGCTAGCATCTCTTCATCTCAACCATTGATTTCTTACCTCCCAGGTCCAGCAGTGCCCTGAATCTAGGGAGTGCAATGTGGTTGGCGATCTGGTGGGTGAAGGAGCATGGAAAATGAAAACTTTATGGAGGCTTTAATTCTCCAAATAAAACTAAGTGCCTGTTCCACGAATCATTACACAGATCAGAAACCCGACCCTGTCCCATTGGAACAGTCCAAGTAGAAGAGAAGCTTTCAAAAGCTCCTCGAGAGATTTTCTGGGTGTAGTTGGCAGGTCTGTGGAAGGTATGCTCTACTTGGTCTTGAGCAATAGTACAGGGGAAGATTAAAATTAAGGGTGATGTTAAAGTCCAGGGCCCAGTCCTGATGTAAGTAAGGATGGGAGACCAAAATGAGGTGTGGCAATGAGGCTGGGCTTGGAGACAGAAAACCTCAGTTGTTATGTTGATTCTGTCTTTTCCTAGCATTGGGACCTTGGTCAAGTAACTTAGCCTCAGTGGTAATTGCCAAAATGAGTATGGAAAAGAGATATTGGATGTGAAATTGCATGTAAACTTTATTGGAAGTATACACAAAGGTTTACTATTTTTATTGCTGCTATAAATGGTTGTGCTTCCTCAAGGATGCTCACAGAGTTTGCTTCAGAGGTGAAACTTTTTAGGGTAAATATCCTCAAGACCCAGCACACTGAGGAGGTTTGCAAAGGGACAGTTCAAAGGGAAGGGAACTAATGGCAGCTGCTGTTTTTCTTGTGCTTGTTTTCAAACTATTCTTATAAAGAGAGGGTGAGAGAGAAAGGGAGGAAGGAGAGGAAATCTTTTCTGAAGGGTTAAAGCAAGATAGTGCTGTAAAGTGATTCCAGATGTACAAATATTAATATCTCTCTCTCCCTGATGAATGAGAAGGTATGACCCAGTTAGGAAACTGCTAAAATTACCGGCGCCACCGAGACCTCAGCCGATGGCCCAGTGCAGATTTTTATCCTTACCTCGGCAACTATAATGCTGATGAAGGGCTCGGACCTGCTGCAGCAGACCTTCCAAAACTTCACTCTGTCCCTTGTGTCTGGGCTCTCTGTCGTCATAGTCTTTCCAGTCTATTGAACAAAAGAAACAAACAGAGTGAAATTTTAAAGCAGGGGAGGCCTCTCCCCAGCCCTGCCTTGGGAGCCGAGTTTTGCTCATGCTGCCCACAGACTCTGTGGATAAGCACCCAGCATTTGCACAGCTAGCAAGCAGTGCCAAGCGTTTGGAGGCTGCCATTGTTCAGGGCCCTGTGCAAAACAGTAATTGTGGTTGGTTTCTCATGTTGGGCAGTTTTAGGGCAAAAGAAAATGGTAATGGAAAGCCAAAAGAAAATGGGGAATTGGGGAGTCCAATTTCCCCTCCCCCAGCTCCTTATTCTCCTTTCAGCACCCAGTGTCCTAATCAGTTCCCCTGCCATCTCTCCACTTAGCACCCCAGGTCTCAACTGGATTTCCACAGTAGGAAAGAAGGGGGTGTGGGAATGTGCAGACTAGATGAAATCTACAGTCCCAATGCTTTTATTGTAGGTTTCACACTTTTGGCCAAATTGACATTTCTTTCCAAGGAAAGAGCCCATGTCAGATGCCAAGAAATGGAAATCTACATTTTGCTCTAATGAATGTCTGCTTTGGTTAGCTGGCACGGCAACTCCTGCACATACTCTGAGCCACCAACCACCCTGTCTGCTCAGTCTCTAAATATACAGTATTAGCTTACATGGCAAATTTAAATTGCAATACCCACAGAGATTTTTCTCCCCCTTCTATTTTCATTCCATTTGGCAATAATGATATCAAGAGTAATAACCCGTATGGGACTAATGTCAAGTCTGTAATTCTGCTGTCTCCAACTCTGGATTTTTTTTTTTTTTTAAGCAGGTCAGTCAGTCATTTCATAGTCCATCCCTTCTTCTCTCTGTTTTCCTTCCCCCAGTTTTACTTTATGAACCTTTAAGAAGCAAACAATTGAAGGCGCTTCTTAGTTAAAATGCTTTTTCTAAAAACGCTAGACTTTTTTTTTTCTCCTAGAAAAGTCAGTTTGTTCATAAGTATATTGGAGGCTTAAATTCTAGTTGAATGATTTTCAAATTCCCTCCCCCTAGTTTTATTTTAAAATATGGAATCTCCCTTGTTTAGGTGCCATGACAGTTAAAGTTAGGTAAAAGTCTTCTACACTGGTCCATCCAAGGCCAAGTAGTACAGCACATTTAGAAAGACACAGGTCCTGGAGACAGATAAACTTGGGTGTGAATCCTGGCCTTTCTGATTCCTAGCTTAGTGACTATAACTGAACTAAGTTACTTACACTCACAGGGTCTCTACTCTGTAACATGAGAAAGGAGCATAGTGTCTACCTTGAAGTATTTTGTGAGGATTAAATGAGAGGACTATGAGGTATCCAGCACGATGTTACATAGAAGGCATTGTGTAAGTAATAACTTAAAAAGAAGGGTATTTATTGGTTGGGTGTTAACTCCCTGAGTAGCAAGTATGTAAACATTCTTACCTTATCAGATGATCTCCTATAAAGAAGGAGGCCCCAGATATATCCTAATCCTTCCTCTTTCCCACCCTCTCCCATGTACCCTTCTCCATTTTAGCTCTCACAAGACCGAGGCTAACAAACCCATTCCAATTCTACATTACTCAGCTGGTTGGTGGCATGGCCAGGACTGTCACATAGTCTTATGACCCTCCCTAATATGCTCATTTCCTTATACCATAGACATGTTTGTTTTTTCTTTTGGGAAGGAGGGTCAGAGCTTGGTTGGCATCTGTGTGGTGTGGGTTAGTTGTGGTCAACTCTGGAGACAGGGAATTGGCATAGGTGCCTTCTGTAGACTCTGTTCCTTGTGGGCAGGAACTGTGACTTAATTTCTCTTTGTCTCAGGTTTCTCCTCTGTAAAGTGAATTTTTGAGTTTCTTTTTAGGTTATCTGAGATTTCAAAGAAGTAATGAAAGAGATCGGTTCCCTTATTATCTTTGGGCACATAGGAGACACTCATTAAATGTTGGTGAGGCATTGTGAGTAGCTGTGTGAAGGTGTTCAGGTAGGATGGACTAGGAAAGGGCTGTTGTTGGGAAATTTGGAAATGTTTGAGGACATTAACTCCAAGTACTATTTGTAGTGTCCCTGTTGTCTGGGCACAGTGAGAATAAACATTATTTTCATGGATTTCCAAAGGTCATTATGAGTTTGTTCCCCTAGCTGGATAAATGTATCTGAAATCCTTATGATAAGATGAGCAACATAGTTTGCTTGAGTAGGACTCCTGGGTGGCTGAATTACTGCCTGGCCCTGAACATGCTAATACATTCTAATGAGTGTTAATACTGCTGTCAATGCAAGGGGAGATGAAATGGACCTGGCTCTTTCAGCCGAGTCCTATTACATCAGAGGCGAGCTTGAGCTGATGACTTTATGATACATTAGAAAATTGCTAATGCTAAATTGCAGCCTGAGTGAATGCCGGACATGATGCCAAGGTTTTTGGAAAGAATGAGTTTTTCTCATAGATGTTTGGAAGGTTCTGACGACTACATAAAATAGGAGACTTTAGGGATGAGGGAGAAAATTGAAAATATATTAAGAAATCAGGAACCTGACAGGAATAAACTTGGTGTGGTAAGAAAAGAGCAGATTGTGCCACATAATACAGTTCACTGTTCTGGTAATGAGACACTTCAATTGCAACACAATGCAGAGCTTACATTCGCTGGCGATATCAGGGCTTTCCTGATCGTAACTCAGACAAGCCTGTCTGGGTCCTTTTCTCTTATTATGTACCCTACCATATAACATAAGTCTATAAAAACACATTAAGGCCTTTTGTAAAAATATAAAAAAAGTTTTATAGCTTACTGGAACATATTACCCAATTTCCAATTACTCTGTCATGTTAGAATACATTGTCTTCTGGTAAATATTTGAATAATGATACATGTTACATCACAATGTCATACTCTGTTTGTAAATAGAACCAGAGTGTTTTTATATTGTTCTTTCCAAGTGATATGGCTTGTCTGCAGCAACTGTAATGACATGTTTGCATTTTAGCTCTTTGCCAGATACCCCTACTAATCCATTGTGCTGTTTTTGAAAGCTCTGCCATTTTGCTATGTTAATTAGCAAGCAATAAGTGAATCTTCCAGTCTTGGACAACTGTTCTTGTCATTTTGGAGAGAGCTCTTCACATGAGCTGTGAGGAAGAGTGTCTGAATAAAATTTGTTTATAGAACCAGACATGTGATGTTTATATGTAAACGCATCCACATGCAGATCCGAATTTGCATGGGTTGTGCATTTGGAGTGGGTTTCCCACTGCCCTACCTTCAAGTGAGCTGAGGCTAGCTTTTTTTTTTCTTTTCTGTCTCTTCTATCCCTCCATTTCCAATAATACATACCCATTTCCTTTTCTTCTTGGAAAGAGATTGGTTCCCTTATTATCTTTATCTTTCAATATTCCCAGTTTGTATTTCTGACAAGTCTTGAATAAGAAGATGTCTAAATAAGACCGGAATACTTAAATCATTAAGTGCTAGGGGATTCAGGAGCCTTATAGAGTCTCTGGTATCAGTGATATAAGGCTCTGTATGATCTGGATTAGCTATCTGAATCCACCAGAGATGGGAGTCAGGAATGGTTGGCTGGTTCTTAGTTGGCTTGTCTGCCTGATAGTGGGGCACTAGTTACTCCTGGTCTAGATAGCGGGTCTTGAGCTGTTTGGGCGTGGATCCTGGCTTAGCCACATACCAGAGTTGTAACCTTGAGTAAGGCAACATCCTCTCTGAATCCCTATTTCCTTATTATTAGAGGAGATGGAGGGTTTGGACCTGACTTCAGTGGTTGCTAGTTTGGTGATGTGGGGCTCTGTGTGTGTATGTGCCTCTCTATGTTAATAGTTCTCTCATCAGTAAAATGGGTCTAAGAATAAAATTCACCTCAGTAGGTTTGTTATAAAGATTAAAAGAGTTAACCCATGATAAATTCCTAGATTAACACACAGCATATAATGAGTCTTATAGATGTTAGCTCTGATGCTGCTTATCCACAAGACGGAACAGTGGTGACTGATAGTTGTGAGGATTAAGTGAGATACTGAATGGGAAACCCCATAATATACCACCAATTTGTGATTGGTCCTGGGTAAAGAGTTATCATAATACTCAAAAAGTATATAAATATAAAAAAGAAAACTCATAACTCAGATATCCACTATTAAATTTGGAGAGTTCTATGCAGACACACCTATCTAATTATAGTCAAACTCACAGTTTAAATGTTGTATAAAAATATTGCATTTTTTACACAAAGCTTATACTGTAAGAATTTCTTCAACACAATGAATGTTTTGTAAAACACCATTTTGTTCTGTAGTATAGATACTATATGATACTTTATTTAACCATTAAGTTAATATAGAATACTTGTTCTCTCACCACACATGATATTTCACTATACCAATATGTTGCTGCACTGCACATCTTTGTCCATAATTGTTTGTCTGCATCTGTTTTCTTAGATTAAATTCCTAGATATGTAATTATAGGTTAGAAAGAAATGAATGTTCTTATGGTAGTTGATATAGATGGCAAATTGTGTTCCAAAAAGGAAGTAGCAATTTGCACTCACAGGAAGCATCTTATACCATTTTTAACTATCACATTCGTGAAGATCCAAAAAACTACAATACCAGCAATAGGCTCATTATGCAGAAAAATATATTACATGATATGTTTGGAGATTGTTTTTTCTGGTTAACAAAGAGTTACCAGATATACCAGGGCATAAATGATTAAACTTCAAATAATTAGAGGAGGCTTTGCTGGGTTTTTCAGCCACTACAACAGATATTATCAGTTATATTTGTGGCAGAGTGCCTGTTTGTAAGAAAGTTTTTCTTCTGACGGAATGTAAGATTTGCTAGGTTCCTGTCACAAAAGGGGTGATAAGAGCTAAAATGGACTCTATGTATTTTGGGCCAGCCAGTGCCACGGAGTCGTTTCACTATATCCCCACAAAAGCCCTGAGTAAGGCTATGATCAGACCCATTCTATAGATGTTGAATTGAGACTCTGAGAGTTTAAGTAACCTTTGAAGGCTATACAGTTAATGGGCACCAAATTTAGTCTTGCTGGTTACATATCTCCTTTCATTCCACTGAGTTGCTTCCCAGGGGAGCATTTCTGCAGATAAATCATTCATTATGTGGCGCAGATGCTGCCCTGAGTTAGTCCCCTGCAGTGGAGAGAGGGAATGAATGGCAATGGCATCCTGAGGATAGAGTGGGAGTTGGAGCCTGTTGCCAGGCTTGAGGGAGTTCACAACCACCACCTACTAGAAGGAGAGGCACATGTTGGCGTCGTGGTCTGAGCAGGTCCCCATCCTTTCATGTTATAAGCTGAGACTTGAACAAAGTACTGTTGGCCCTGCAAAGTATCAAAATAGAAGAATGCATCAGGAATTTTATTTAGTCACTGTTACCCTAGAGGTAGAGTTTCTTGTCTGCTGAACTCCTTTATCACTTGAGCGCAAACTACTCCACCACCCATACTTTAGCTTTCTAGCTTTTCTTGACTATTATGTTTACATATGATAATACATATTTTGGGGGTGTCCTTTTGCTTTCTTTATGCTTTCTTCTTTGCCAAGAAATACAATATCATAAATTACTTTTTCTGGCCCCTCCAAAACACATAAACACCAATTTTTAAAATACACAGTTTTATAAGGTTTACCAAAAAAGAGTACTTTTTCACCCTCACCTTTCTCATCTTCCCCTCCCCCAGAGACAACCACCATCACCATTTTAGCTGATCAACTTGCTTTATAAAAGTAACAAGTTTTAATGAATATCTTTTCAGATTAGTCATTAAAGTTCTGCTTCATTCTTTTAGTGGCTGCATTGTACTTCTCTGTGGGGCAAATACAGCCATTTATTAACTAATCCTTCACTGGTGCAAGTTTGGATTATTTTCACACGTTACGCCACAATAAACAATGCTACAATAAACATTCTCAACTCACCTATCAAAACTTCAAAAAAGTTAATTATTTGATATTACTTCCACTTTAAAACTGTTATTAAAACAATGATATATTCTTTAATGTCTTCTGGTATTATGAGTTAAGGAGTTATTTTTGTTTGCTTATAATCTTTTAAAATGTTTTGTATGGCTTTATGTTTTTGCTTTGAAGAGTTTGTTTTTTCCTGGTGAACTCAAAGGGGCATTTTAGAAGCCAGCATTTGATAAACCATTGATTGCAAAAATTGTAAAATGGTGTTTGTAGTTAAAAAAAAAAAAGCAATCTCTGAAGAGCCTTTGCTAGGGGTTTAATAATATTGGGCTTACTCTAATGTAAAGTTAAAATTTTTTTAACATTAAAAATGGGTTTCTATAAAAATGGGTTTCTCTGTACCTCAAGGTTATGGAGACTCTGTAGAAGTGTAAATCTACTTCTCTTTTATGTGATTAGGATACTGTCTGCATTGTTCTTATTGGATGACCAAGTGGAAAAACTTAATTCCTATAAAAATTAGTTCAAATATTAGAGAAATTCTCTGTGGAGAGCTTTCCATTTTTATCACCATAACACTTTTTCTTTTCAAGCAATGGAAATTCCCTAGGGTTCTCTATGGCCCTCTTCTATCATGTGAGCTATAGGGTTGGGAATCAGTCGTCTGCCGTCTGCCGATAGCATCTCTGGGGGCCACCCACTTGTGTTTGTTTTTTTCTGGTAATCCACAGTTTTGGCCTCTGGTGTAGACGTGTGATTAGAACTAAAAGTCAGGATTCTGTGGTGGTGACCCAACCACCAAGCATTCTGTTAGAATGAGCTGGTTCATATTTGAAGAGATGTACCCTGGTGCACCTTCTTAATGCTGGGTTTCAGGATTGTACTTTACATAGAACTGTTTTAATTGACTAACAGAAAAACAACAATAATAACAAAATTCTCCCTCTACCTCTCACATGTGAAGGTCCTGAGATATTATTTAAATTGTGCCGCTCTCCCCCCGCCAAAAAAAATTACAGGTTGGATTTACGTTTACTTAAAAATGTTTTTTTCCCCATTATAAAAAAAGATTTCGGTGATCCAGTTTTGTTGCATTTTAATTATTAGAGGAAATATAGGGTTTGTTTCTGTCTGAACTGATTTGCTAGGTGTTTTTATATTTTGCATTTTGTATGCTTATATGGTTTATAGTTCTATAAATAATTAACATTTAAGTTTAGATTGGTTGAACAAATAAGCACAGTTTGTTCCAGTTTTTCATTCACAGTTTAAATTGGTTCAGGTTACTGAGAAATGTAGCGCCACCATATATAGCTTCTTTTTTGAGAGAGCAGATTTAGACAGATTTTTTTTTTTTTTAAATCAAGGGAAAAGGACTTTTCTCAGGAAATTGTGTGACTCCAATTGATGACTGATCTCAACCAGGCTGTGGGGGTGAGGGATAGATGAGGCTGTTATTTTTACCATCAGACAGGGAGTCAAAATTGGATCTCTCGGAGCCTTTGATCCCCCCCTAAAGATTAGACTGAGATCCAGAAAGCAGCAGCTTTCAAGGCTTGTGTGAGGCCAGTCTTTTTCTGATCTCCGTAGAACATGGCAGCTTACAAAGTGGTTCATGCTGTCTGCTCACTCCGTTGTGGAGTTCAGATTATGGATACCAGACATATCACGCTTAACGAATGGCAGTTGTTGCCAGAGGACTGGGTGTTGCCTGTTGCTTCCAGAGTAAGGCATTTGCTACCAAAATCCCCGCACAAACATCAGGGGCAGGGGAATGGGAAGTTTAAGGGGGAAGATTTGGCATTTACCGTTGTAAGCCCTGTAATTGTGCATCTCAGCGTCTGTAGGTCCTCCATGATGATTTCTCCAGCCAAAGGACAGAAGTCCTTGGACATACTCCATTCCACTGGGAGGGAGTGAAGGAGGGAAAGAGAGGCAGAAAGAGGCAGAGGGAGAGGAAGAGAGAATGGATGAAATTGTCATTAAGAAATAAAGACACTCTAGCACAGAATCTCTCTCAAAAATAGTAAGTTTACCCTCTTTTTCCTATATTGACACATCTAACATTCTCCTCCACATAAGTCAGTTTCCAAATTCACAATTATATTTTTTAAAACAAGACCAAAAAAAGTAATTATTCACCAATGACTAATATACCTTAAATACTTGTGTGTGTGCGTGTATAGACACACATTTTCTCAGGCACATTACATGTACAAGTTCACTTTATATAGAAGATGACATATTTTATTATATGTGAGAGGCTTCATTATGACACTGCATTCTTTTTATTCCCAAGTCTGGTTTCTGCCTCACTGTTCTACTGAAAATGCTATTTCAGGGTCCCAGTGACATTCTCATATTCGAAATAAAGAAGCCTCCTTTCATTTCCTCCCATAAAACCTGACACCTTCCCCTGGAATCATTCTCTTTCCTGAGTGTCTCATATGCCATTCCCTGCTTTCCTTCTACTTCCTGACGTTATCTCCCATGACTTGGGATTTGTGGCTGACCTCTGCAGTGCTCCCCTCACACCTGGCATCCTCAGAGTGGGTGTTCATTCAAGGTTACATCTAACACCCAAATTCTAATACTCCATTTTCCTGTGAGACCACTGGTTGAAAAAACCATGATCAGGAAAGATAAATTTTGTATCATTGGTAAAAAGTGTCTTAAGGGACAGTTTACATATGGCAGGATTTAAGGCAATCCTAAATGAGTCACATGGGAGACAAGGCCTGCGTGTTTCTAAACCTCATGATGACAAGCTATAGACTTTAAGATTTAAATTACATTCTCTATGACACTTAAATACTTCAAAATTAAGCCAAGCTATTCCTAAATTCTGTTGCTTCCCCAGAGTCACAGATCTCTCTGCTTTAGTTACAGCCCCTCTACCTCTTTTCATTATTCTCCTGGGAGTCTGCCTTGCTTTCTTCACTCTCTCAAAATTGCTCTCCTAAAATTACTAGTGTTCTGACCATCCACAAACCTCTTCTTAGGAAATTTTGCCACAATGGCCTCCCTTATTTTTTTACAACCTTCTTTCCCATTGGTTTTAGTTGCACACTCTCTTCTGCTTCTCCCTCCTGATTTCCACATTCCAGGCTCTCCCAGGGTTCCCCTTTTCTTCTTCCTTTGATGTGCTATTCTTTGGGGGTTTGGCTCTTCTATTTACTCCTCATACTTGCCACAGGTAAAATGACCTTAGTCACTGTTATGGCTCCAGCTGTGCCTCTTGAAACTATAATTATAGGTATAACCTCTTTCTGGAGCTTTAATTTCCTCCTGTAAGTCTTCACTCCACTTGAGTATCTCTTAAGTACTTGCCAAGATATGTTTCTTCTCTTGTTTTATCAATTTTAGCTCATGGTACTCACACATACCCAGTCCCCCAATCTCAAATCTCAGAGCATCCTTACCTCCTCTTTCCCCCCTGATTCCTTACAATGAGTAAATTACTAAACCCAATAGGTTCTAAGTTTTCCCTCTTCCCCTCACACTGAAATTACTGTGGAACAGGCCTTTATAATCATGATCATCAGCTCTGCAATTGATTTTTTTATAAGCCTGATAGATCAACTGATTAGCTCTCCTAATTTATTTTTCTGTTCATCTTTTCATCCTCATATACAATCCTCTTACTATATAACCTGAATTATAGTTTTGAAATGCAGATCTATTTATTTCATTCCTCCACTTAAAATCTTTCATAGTGCTTTCAAAATAAAATGAATTTTTACCAAGGCATTCAAGGACTTTCATGATCTGGTTCCAACCTTACTCTCCTGTCTTCATCTTCTTCCATTTCCCAAAGCAAATTCCTTGTTATGTAAGTCCTGTTATCTGATTATTGTGTGTATTTTTCTGCCTCTGTGTCTTTTGCTCATCTTCCAACTTTTGCTTTGTGAAACCCTACTAATTGTTTAAGACCTGGCAAAGCCAACTCTTAATTCCTGTGCAATAATTAATTAAACACCTGTTTTTGTGCTCGTAGAGTTCTTTATTCATATAAAAACAAGGTTTATTAAACACATTATGCTTTATTGTGTCTCTTTTTCTTATTAGATCCTGAGAAACTTGAGAATAGGAAAAGTGTCACTTCTTTTCCTCTCTGGTTTGTGGATCTGTGTATGCAGTACATAGATGGTGCCTACTAAATATTTTACACACACACACACACACACACACCTGGAATAGACTGCTTTTTTCCAACATGGAGATATTTTCTTCTTCTCTAGTCTTTTGCCCTTTGAAGCTTTCAGGCATATTGTAAAACCCAGTTAAAATCAAATGATTACAGTTATGTTAACTTTCAAATTGAGAGTTATAACTCTCTACCTCCTTATAAATATGTATTCTAAAACACACATATATATGTTTTTATATACGTTGTATATATGTGTATAATTGTTTTCAAAATGTTTTATTCTGCATATTAGGAACTACTAGCTCTTGAAGAAGTCATCTCTGAAAGTCAAATTGGAGTGGGTTTGTAATCAGAGAATAATCTTGAATAATATTTTAACTAAAGGAAAAAAAGAAATCATTGAGGGAGTTATCACAAACAAAACAGAATGAAAATTAGTAGCAAATGTATAAAGACATCTAGAAAGAACAAAGAAAATTCTAGAAACAAAAATATCCTTGATTGCCATTGAACATGCTTGATTGACTGATGTGGTGGAGCTCCAAGTTCAAGGCTGATAATTAAGAGCTTCTGATTCCAAGCTAAGGATTCAGGGTAGCATCCCAAAGAAGAGTTAGGGATTAGGGGGAATGATACCAGATTATTTGGCAAGTGATTAATGAGAAGTTGCTCAAAGATACAATCTTTAAAATTTCTGAAGAAACACAATTTATTTTTGAATAAGAACTGTTTATGTGCTATTGAATATGTTTTACAGAGCATGTTCCAGGTGGAAAAGAGGGCCTGGCTTCTTGAAAATCAGAATAAAAACACAGAAGCAGGTTTGTCAGAATGTGCGTGTGGTCCTGCTTTTATAGTTAATAGAATGTTTTAAGCATTTAAGTCTAATTAGATCTTATAACACATATGGGCTTCAAAGAGGGAAGGGACTAGGAAAAGAGAAGATTCACTTGGAAGGAAAAAAATTATCCATGTTGGAATGGCCAACCTATTCTGGGATGACCAATAATCCTTTTCTTCTATGTACTTTCCTGGGTTCGTGGATTCTTCTGACATGTAAAAAGGAGCTTCTGATAATTTAAGAACGAAGAGGGAACAGAGTAAGCAGGAGCCACTTTGAGAGCCAACTAGGAATTCTAAGAAGGCAAGTTAGCATGGTCTCTCTGGAAAGTTATGTGTAGGTCATTTAAAGACTTAATATTAAGGCCATGAGAAAATCACATATAAGCTTGCTCTAAATCCCTGAAGGGCTGGAGCCATGTATATGAAGTTTAAAGCTATATAAGACTTATAATTTTTAAGATAAAGATCAGGCAACTGTTTCTATTTAGGTCTGGGAAATAGAAGCAGGGTTTAATCATGCAATGGCTCATAGCAGTTGAACATGAGCAAGAAAGGTACAGACAAAACCTAGGTGTTAGTATTTCTTAAAATTTGGCTCTGGCTCAAACTGTGATGTACTATATTTAAATCAAATAACTATGGATATTTTAAATGTGATACTGTTATTTTAACAAATACTTCATTTTTATCTAAGCTTTAGAAATGTAGAATCATTTGGGCAGGAGAGTTCTAGCTGAACATGACCATTTTCCTGATGGCAGCTATGTAAACCAAAGTTAACGCTTTAAGCGCCAAGCCTGTTTTGTCTTCCTTTCCGTTTAGCCTGCGATATTCCATTTCACCAATATGTTGGTGGCCAGAGACTGACGAAGTCCAAACAGAAAGTATAGTGTCGGTCACCGGTGACTGACATGGTGCTTAACGTGTTAAAAAGTATAAGATGAAAAAGAACTGAAGATCTGGGCTTGTCACCTAAAGCCTATAATGTGAGGGGAAATGCCACAGACTCAATGAGAAAGAGAACTCAGAACTAGAAGTGTTAGGATGTACAAGCTGAGAACTTAGTCTAACGCACAGGTAAATAATAAGTCTCCTGTTGTAGACTGTGTGATTAATACACCCTGCTCTCTCTGGAACACTTTTAAGTTTCAGGCCAGTTTTTTGAGATGTGATAACTATGTATCCTAAAGGTGTAAAGAAATAACATTGCAACAATGTCCAGTTAATTTCATCTGATTAAAAAATAAACCCCAAACCTGCTATTGTCCAGGTTCTCCCTAAAGTCTCTAATGCCTCAAAGCCCAGAGTTGTTTTATCCTGTTTGCACACCGGGAGGAGTACACAGTAAAAGTTATCCTCTCGCCTCTTGCCCAGGCTCCACCCACACCCCCCACTCCAGCCTCACCAGTCACTGGACCTCAGACCCATTGCTTATGCCATTTTCTTTTTTTGTACGCTATACTCTGTCCCCAAATCATCTTCCTCTTCATTCAAACAGACCTGGTTCAAGGACATTTCCATTCGATAGTTTCTCCTGGGCTTCCAAGGGAAGCTCCTTTGCCAATTTTTCTGTCTTATATTGCACTTGCATTATTGTTTTGTATTTAATTTTTAAGACATCTGTCTCCTCTGTAGTCTATATACTTTTTGAGGGCAAGACCATGTCAAATTAATACCAGTATCCAAAGCACTTACTATAGCACCACAGGTGGCTCAGTAAATGCTGGGAAATTGAATGCTTGATTCTGGACTTTCAAATATTTAAAGTCTAAAGTAGACAGAACTCTGATGCTGGTACATAAAGAGTAAGAAAACAGTGTCAGAAAAAACGTAGTCAAAAGAGAGCAAAAGTTGCTTGAGCTGCCCAGTAAGTGGTTGAGATGGAGATTAACTACTGGCCTCCAGATTCCCAGCATCCCAGACTCTTCACTTGCCCAAACTGTCTCTCAGGAACCCCCAAAATAAAAGTTTATTTCCTATTTCCTATCAACATTTCTATGGAACCATAACAGCATTCTTACTGGCCACACTCAGCCTGGCGCCTTAGCTAATGAACGGAATTTGGCTAGACTGTCTAGCCCAGCACCAGAGCATTATGAAATCTTCCCCTGATCCATCTAATTGTGCAGTTTCTAACCTTCCAGGCCAACCATAGCACAAGAGGAAGAAAGAGGGAGAGAGGGACGTGCCCAGAAACCCAAATACAGTCATTTCTAGAGATGAGAAGATGTGTCTTGCTGAAGCATGAGCCCGCTCAACACTTGTGGGTTTTAAATTGGGAACTGACGTGAAAACTCTGGATCTGAGAATTCTGTTTAGCTCTGGCAAAATAGGAGGTCAGAGCTGCTTGCATATTTTATTATAAATTCCCTTGGTAGTCCTAGGATCGGGGCATGCATCACATTCAAACAAAAATCTTTATTGTTTGCATAGCACATGGTCTTCTAGTTAATTAGAAAAACATTTTCCCCCCAAATTAAATTTCTCTAGAAAAACAATGATTTAAATTAAGAGCAAACGGCCTTTTTTTTTTTTTTTTTTGGACACTAGTAAAGCCTTCCTGACCCACGACTCCTAGAAGATTAAAAGCAAAGTTGGAATTGGAAGGTTGTATTCAATTACTTATTGTCAGATTCTGCCACCCCACAAATAATAAGTGCCCATCTGTATATACTGTATACTGTTTTGGTTTTGCCTGCCATATGCTAGAGTGACACACAGATACAGACATGAATCAGGGATGTCTAAATATTCAGGTTTTGAGAAGTACATAAAGCACTACAAGTAACCACAGAGAAAGCTCCACAGTCAGATCCATTTGCTTCTTTTTGTCCTTCCTAATAGTTCATCCTATATGTCTCTTACCTGAAAGTATTCTTTCTCATGATGCCATTGGTTTTTTAAATGAAAGGCATTATCATTTATATGGTTCATACTATTACTAGTGGGGCTTTCTCTCTTTCCAAGCCTAGCATAAATGTTTGTTGAATGCATACCAGTCTTCAGAGGCCCAGTTGCTGCCAGCCTCATGTCTCCAATGAGATCCATGGGCTTTACCTCTCATTATTTATCTGGTCACTTAGCTAGGAGAACTAGGAATGTCTTCAAACCAAATTCCCTCAGTAATGTTGATAGTTTGGGGATGAGAAAGTCTGAATAATCTGCACTAGTTGAGTTATTGGGAGCATAAATAATCCACAAACCTAGGTCATATAGAGGTCACTATTTTCTTACATTTATAGGATATCTGTCCTTAGTAGACACATTCACTGGTTTGGGGAAGGTGTCAAATTTATCACAAAGTAGCGTACAAAATCCACTTCTTGTGTCACATCTGAGACCAAGTGGTATGATATAGGGTGGCTTTCAAAGGAAGCACAAATAGGGGAAGGGAGGAAGTCAGAGCTTTGCCTTGCTTCATATTTATATGCAATAAATGCAACAGGGTGCTGAAGTTGACCCATATAGCTCACAAGAGCTGAATGTTTAAATTTCAGAATTTTGTGAACTGGTGGTTAATACAGCCATCATGAAAAATTAAATTGTATAAACTTAAAGTTAAAGAAATTATATTAAAGACAAATGCAGTAAGTACCTAAAACTCATCTCTATTTTTACAGCATTTTATTATTAATTACTAGTGGCCCGATGCACGAAATTCATGCGGGGGGGGGGGGGGGGTTGTCCCTCAGCCTGGCCTGCACCCTCTCCAATCTGGGACCTCTCAGGGGATATCCGACTGCCGGTTTAGGCCCGATCCCCACCGGCAGTCGGATATCCCTCTTGCAATCTGGGACCGCTGGCTCCTAACTGCTCACCTGCCTGCCTGCCTGATTGCCCCTAACCACTCTGCCTGCTGGCCTGATCGCCCCCAACTGCCCCCCCACTTCCGATCTGATCACCCCTAACTGCCCACCCCCCACCGGCCTGCTCGCCCCCCAACTGTCCGCCCCCCCCCCGCCAGCCTGTTTGCTCCCACTGCCCACCCTGCCGACCTGCTCGCCCCCAACTGCCTCCCCTGCCAGCCTGCTCACCCCAACTGCCCCCCCTCCCCCGCCAGCCTGCTCGCCCCTAACCGCCTCTGCCCCACCACCATGGCTTTGTCCGGAAGGACGCCTGGTCTCCTGGAAGGATCTCCTGGTCTAATTAGCATATTACCCTTTTATTAGTATAGAAGTATAGATGCCCTTGGGCTTATTGATACCTATTGTATCTGTATGGTATAAATAGCATATAATGGTGTACTACTGAATATCTCTTCCCAATGTACTTAGTGACATCACGTTGGTAGCTTGAAATTGGCCATGGTAGGAATATTTACACCATAGAAATCAGCAAATACTATAAACCAGGGCTTGATTTTTCATTTTGTGGACTGTCTAGACCAGGTATCAGCAAACTACAGTTCCATGAGACAAATTTGGCCTGAGATTTTGTATGGCCCAGGAGCTAAGAATGGTTTTGGTTTTTACATTTTTGAAGGACTGTAAAAAAAAAAAATACACACACACACACACAATGAAAAATATGTGACAGAGACTATATATAGCTCATGAAGCTTAATGTATTTACTCTCTGGCCCTTTACAGGAGAAATTTGCTGACCACTGGTCTAGACTTAAGAAAGTGATGGAGAAAATGTTGATAAAGCAGATTAAAGTTAAAAGTTTCTGTGGCTATTAAATAATGAGTAGCACAAAAAAATTGAAGAAAAATTTGTTTGGTGCTTGAAAACTTATTTAATTCAACAAAGAATGTCATTGACAAATGAGTGAAGTTCCAACATAAGTTTTTGTTGTTTCATTTTTGTTTTGCATCCTTAAAATAAATGGAAATACCAAGCAACATTTACATTGGAACTACACTCATTGTTACTTGCAGCTATAGGTTGACTATGGATTCAAGAGTTTGATAAAACTAAACATTTTGGGAGAATCAATAGGCTACAAGGAATTTACAAAAAAAAAAGTATATATATTTTCTTATTATTTGTAAATTGTGTGCTGCATATCTTTTCTGTCAGTGAAATTTATAAAAGTGTATGCATATGTATGCATATATACATATATACCCCCCCCCCCCCCCCCAACACACACACATAGAGCCAATTGTTAAATCGTTACCACTAGATAAATGCTTGATGACTGCTCAGATGGACTCTAAGGGTGGGTGTATCCTGACCAGCTGGGTATAATGTTTAAGGAGTGTAGATTTCTTAGGCATAATTTAGGTAGCATTCTGTTACCAGGACACAAGAATGAGGTATGTGCCATTCATTTAGGAGGCAGGAGTGGCACAGTGAAGGAATCGGGGCGCAGAATTTCAGTTACCAAGCAAGCACTTAGTACAGGTGCCCAGGCTCCCAGCATAAGTCAGTTCTTTTTACCTAAGCCACACTGGCAGAGCACACAGCCTGCAGGGTGGGAATCCATAAACATGACTGCAACAAAAGGATGGCAGAGTCAGGGGCCAACCAACAGGAACCTGAGTGTTGATTGCATGGATGGCAGGACATACCAGTCCTTTACCCCTGATGCCGTGAAAGAGCGCTGCACCTAACCAGGATTATCTGTACCTCATCATTATATGCTTTATTATACATTACTATTATAATTTATGATTATCTGGGCTTTATGAATGACCACCTTTAGGACACTGTGGACTGAAAATAGAGACTTTAGTCATTAGTTTAGAAAAACTTTTTAATTTTCCTTGGAACATTGCCATATCCTTGGACTACTAGTGTAAGTTGTCCAGACAAATTTTTATTTGCTTTAGACTACTTTTTAAGAGAAAGTGTCCAGATAATAATATTTGTTTATTATAGATGTACGAGCTTTTTAAAAGCTGCAATGGATAAAGTTGAACAATAGCAGGGACTCAAACCAAGTGACAGAGATCTGAAGGCTGGGACTCCTACCCACCACTCCTCTGAGACTACACAGGATCTGACATCTTTTCAGTGGGATAAGAGCTCTTCTCCTGGCAAAGCTTCCTGGGATGCTGAGATTTTTGTTTTGTTTTGTTTTGTTTCCAGCAGGCTGATGCCCTTCTTGTCTGCCGGGGGAGAGCTCCAGCAAGCAATTTTACATTTCTAAAGAATACCAGGCAGGGGATCACAGGATCAGCTATTTGATTTATATACACAAGGTCCAAGATATGTGGCCAATTTACAGTTTTCTGAATCCTGTAGGGCCCTCATGGAATTAAAATAACCATCCACAGGGGCAAAAGCAAAAACATTCCAACTTTCCTGCCAGATGAGAAGCCTTCACTCAGAGAAAGCACTGGCTTTGGCTTTTCTTTCATTCTCTTACTGTACCCATTATTAACATACCATTTTCCTCATTACAATTTTAACAGATTAAACTCCTTAAGGACAGGACCCATGCCATGTTGATCTTTGGAGACCCACCCCACCCTCTTGGAGAGTATGGAGGAGGGGTTCAGATAGAGTGGGTTTGATTTGTGTGTGGGTCCTGATGGTGGTGGTGGGGGGACAGTCCTCAGCCATTTTGCTCACTGTGATCTACAAATTAAGGACTCCTTAGCTGGTCATTTAACCTAATTTCTGAGCCTTATGTCCCACTACTGTCAGCATTAACCTGTGCTCCAAGGAAGGAAAATTGACACTTAATGGAAACCAACCAGGTTCTTTTACAGATAACTTCCTCATTTATTTCTCACAATATTCCTACAAGATAGGCTAAGTCATTTATTCAATAATTCCACCAGTTTAACAAGTGGATAAACTGGGAATTAAAGCCAAGTCTGCGTGGACCCAAAGCTCACCTATAACTTCTTACTGAGTTTGAGATAAAACCCTCAATCCTTATCCTGGCCCATCAGGCTTGAGATCAGTGGTTCTCAACCTTCCTAATGCCGCATTGTTACAAATTGAACATAATTAAAGCATAGTGATTAATCACAAAAACAATATGTAATTATATATGTGTTTTTCGATGGTCTTAGGCGACCCCTGTGAAAGGGGTCGCGACCCACAGGTTGAGAACCACTGCTCTAGATCATCTGGCCTTCTCTACCTCTTGCTTCAGTTTCAGAGTGCCCACTATTCTCTTTCTCTCTCCAGTTTTTAGGTCCTTGAACATGTCAGGCTCCTTCCTTTTTCACACATAGTGTTCATTTTGCCAGAAATGTTATTCCTCCTCCTTTCTCATTTTCATTCCATTAATTATCCCTTCCTTTTCCCTTCTGCACACAAGCCTTCTCTGATCCCAGTGTAACATCAAGTCCCTGTCATATCTCTTGGAACACCAAATATTGTTCCTTTGTAGCACAGTCATTATCTATTAGTGAATTACCTCTTCAATCGTGAAAGCTCTATAAGTACAGTGAATATGTATATAGATTCCCCAACACCACATGCCATAGCATATAGTAGGTTGGTAAATACTCATTGAGTTGGTGTCAGATTATTGATCAGCTAGGTTCTGGTATATGGAGAGGCAAGTGATGTGGTTCCTGGTCTCAAGAAGCTTGCAGTTTACTATTATGGTCCATTTTTATAGATGAGAGATGAGGACAGGAGATTTAGAGAGGCCAAGTCTATCTCAGACCAAAGTTCTTTCCCCATCACCATGCAGACTTTCAAGAAATAAGTCATCTTTCCAGCCTAATGCCTCAACTGTCTCTTCTTGTCAAAAACCTACTCAGAGGGGGAAAAAAACCCAAAAATATACCTACTCAGGTGAAAGGCTTAGTGTCCAACTCCTGGTCATTCTCTGATTTCCCAGAATGATTAAATCTGTCATTTTTTCTGGCATTGATGCTCTGTATTTTGTAGTATAATGATTCATGCACATGTATTTTCAACTCCTCCTGCACAATATATTGCAAATTGGTCTCCTTTTAATTATTTAAAAGCAACATTACTCTCACCCTTGTCCAAGCTGTCGTTGTTTCACATTGGTATTCCTACAATAGTTTCAGAGCTAAGCTAGTCTCTGTGACTCTGTTCATACCCCCACAGGTCCACTGAAGCCAGAACAATCTCGTCAAAGCATCACAATACTTTCCTTCATGGAAACCTCATAAGTGCACTTGGAATAAAATCCACACTCCTTACCTTACTATAGTGTACAGAAGGGGCTGGCAAACTGAGACCTCTTGCCCAAATCTAGCCTACCTTCTGTTTTTGTACAGCCTGTGAGCTAAGAATGATTTTTACACCAAAGAAAGAAAATAAAAATATTTGGTGATGTCAACATTACATGAAATTCAAATTTCAGTGTCCACAAATAAACTTTATTGGAACACTACCTACTTATTCTTTACATATTGTCTCAGTGGCAGAACAGAATAGTTGCAACAGAGACCATATGGCCCAGAAAGCCTAAGATATTTATTATCTGACCCTTTATAGAAAGAGTTTGCAGAGTGCTAGTCTATGAGGAGTCATGATCTGGCTCCTGCCTACTTCTTTGTAACACCTGTCCTATTCAACACATTTTGCTTTATCTGCACTTTCTGTTTCTCTAACATAGCAAGTTATATGTACCAAACTCATCCTTTTTCACAGTTATTCTATTACTTTAATTTTAGCATTTATTATCTATAATTATTTATTAGTTTACTTGTTTATCCAAGAAAATGTAAGTTCCATGAGTTTATCCCCCCCTCCCCCCATCATATTCTCAGGGCCTAGAAAAGTATCTGCACATTGTAGACATTTAAAGAAAATCTGTGTTAATTGAGCATTTTGTCTTCCCTGTAATATTTATTGGGCACCTGTGGGGGTATGAACAGAGTCACAGAGACTAGCTTAGCTCTGAAACTATTGTAGGAATACCAATGTGAAACAACGACAGCTTGGACAAGGGTGAGAGTAATGTTGCTTTTAAATAAGCCCAATGGGCACTTCCCTGAAATATTTTATTATTCATCCTCATAACAGTCCCATAGGGTAGGTAGTATTTTTCTCATTTTTCAGATGAGGAAACTGAGACTCAAAACTTTTAAATAACTAACTCAAGGCCACACAGCTTATTAATGCAGAATATGGACTTGAACCCATGGGTGTTTTGTCTGCCTCCGGAGCACATGTGGGGATAAAGTGATAAATGGACTAGTAGCCATGTTGAGGTCTTTTATTGGGCTAGATTTGGGCAAGAGGTCTCAGTTTGCCAGCCCCTTCTGTACACTATAGTAAGGTAAGGAGTGTGGATTTTATTCCAAGTGCACTTATGAGGTTTCCATGAAGGAAAGTATTGTGATGCTTTGACGAGATTGTTCTGGCTTCAGTGGACCTGTGGGGGTATGAACAGAGTCACAGAGACTAGCTTAGCTCTGAAACTATTGTAGGAATACCAATGTGAAACAACGACAGCTTGGACAAGGGTGAGAGTAATGTTGCTTTTAAATAATTAAAAGCCCAATGGGCACTTCCCTGAAATATTTTATTATTCATCCTCATAACAGTCCCATAGGGTAGGTAGTATTTTTCTCATTTTTCAGATGAGGAAACTGAGACTCAAAACTTTTAAATAACTAACTCAAGGCCACACAGCTTATTAATGCAGAATATGGACTTGAACCCATGGGTGTTTTGTCTGCCTCCGGAGCACATGTGGGGATAAAGTGATAAATGGACTAGTAGCCATGTTGAGGTCTTTTAAGTTTGAGAGAGCTCCAACTGTGAAAAGCTTGCAGAAAGTATTTTTAACATTTGAGTTGTACTGAGGGAACCTAAGGCCAGGCTCCTGGTTGGCACCTCTGTCCCTTTTCCCCTAGGACCAGAGTTGTCTCCACTACTGTGATTTCCTTGTTGTGCTTTCAAAAGGGAGAGAGGGCTGGGGATAGTGACCACTGAGCAGAACAGAGGATTGTATTGATGCTGGGGGCCTGGGAGTCTCATGAAGTTGTTCTGTATTTTGATGTTAGCGACAAGATAAGTACTGATGTAAAAAACAACAAAAAACAGCAATGTGAATAGTCACAGAAGACTTGTGTAAACTGCTGGTGTATAATTTGAGCCTGGTTCATGTTCTGTAAATAACCTCACTGGTGCTGTCTTCCTCCCTCCAAAAGCCTACTCCCAGCCCTCCCCAGGCCTGAATAAGACATATCTTTTTCCCCCACCTGTTTCTCTCTCCTCTGGTTAGAGACACTTAAGCGGAGGTGAGAGAGAGGATGGATGACCTGGGAACAAACCAACTCCAAAGCAAGAGTGGTTCCCCAGGATCCATCGGAATTTGTGAGAGAGAGGAAAGAGAGAAAGAGAGCGAGCAAGCAGAAAGGAGACCACCTTGGGAGCAGCCAGCCACAGTCCTCTCTTTGTGCCTTACCAAGAGGAATGTTCTGTTTGGGGTGTGTCCCTTCTGTATTTGCTTTCACATTCTACTGTAAATTACTCAACAAGGGTGCCTTATTGATCCTGAAAAATCCAATCTTTAGATTTTCCCATCAAGGCAAGAAGAAGCCTTCCAGAGATTCCCAGGGACACAAAGAGCCCTGTCTTCTCCCAGGCTCAACTTCTGCTTCTGTGTGGATGATCAGACTGGCTGATACAGAGAGCACAAACCTCAACATGTTCATGCAATATATTCTTTGCCTGAGGTCCAGGAATCCCAAATGAACTTCTGGGGATCAGGAAAAACCCTTCATATTGTAAGCAACATACATGTATGCTTTTCGAGATCCCAATAAAAATTACACATCATAGTGTACAATGTATATCCTAGCTGGAGCTATTTGAAGGGTCTAATTACTTTTCTTAGGATAGTGCTATAGTTATCTGTATTTTGTTTGTTGCCTTTGGTATATACTTACATATGATGTCTCTATATTTGCAACATTTACAAAAGACATTTTAATCAGTAGCTTGGATCTAAAATGTATAATGTTGAACATTTTTCAGCTCATCTGTTCAAACTAGCAGAATACCCCATGCCCTTTATCTTGGTCCATGGGAACAACTGGCACATAGTAGGTGTCAATAAAGATGTCTTAAGTGAATGAATGTAGCAATTGATTTAATAAAGAAGACTTTGTCAATTCACAGTTAAAAAGAAAGAACCAGGTGCGCACGCACACACACCTATATTTTAGTTTTAAGAGTTTATTTGAACCAAACTGATGACATTTGCTGGGAAGCAAGATTTCGAATGCTCCCACCAGGCTACTGTTTTATAAATATTCTAGAAAGGTCACCCAGTGTGAGGGGGGAGGGGGAAAGGAGCTCTTAAGATTTTGAAAAGTCTTTTATCTGTTCTAAGGTAACAAGGTAGAGCAAGAAAGTAATTGGCAATATTTAAATCTTGGGAGTAAGGTACTTGGTCCATAGACTGTAAGAAAAAGAATTATGTGGGTTTATTGGAGGGGAATACATATAATAGGTTCTCAATAAGTAAAGATAGTTGAATTTATTGAATTTTGTATCTGTTGATCCAGTATCCAACCCAAACTAGTTGCTGGTATATTTGGGATAAGAAATCAAATCCAACTTTAAATCTAGCACTGATTGGCTGATTGATTTATTAGACTTTTCACTTACATCTTACCAGAGACCCAATGCTGTAAAGTGCTGGGATGCAAATACGAATAAAGCCTAAGCCTAGCCCTCTAGACAAATAAGTCTTATGGAAGAGACAGACAAATCATTACAAGGTTATAATGCAATATTAGTGCTATGATAGAAGCAGGCTAAGTCTGGGGAGACGGTGGTCAGTGATAGCTTTCTGGACAAGCTGGCTCTTGGCAGAGTCCTAAAGGATGTGTAGGTCTGCCGTGTGGAGAGAGTGGCCAAAGGCATTCCAGACAGAGGTTGCTGCTTGTGCAAAGGGATTCCTGGTGTGGTCAGGGAACTGCAAGGGGCAAGAAGATTATGGGGACAGGAGAACAGGTGAGGTGAGATGGGAAAGTGACTTTAATCACAGATGAACTTCAATAGGGAAGCAGGAGTTCAGTGTCAAGCTAATAAGGGTCAACAGTTTGAAGTCATTTTGTTGCTGCTCAATGATCAGGCCATTAAGTGATTAGATTTGCAATTTAGAAAGATCAGTACCTTGGAGAAAAACTAGAGAGGGCAAGGCTGTAGTCAGGGAGACCAGAAAAATACTAGTGCCATGACCCATGGGAGATAGGATACCAGATTAGGGTTGGCACTATCTTCACCCTTTGTGAGTAGGAGGAAATGGCCTGACTTCCTATTACCCACCAAGAGACAGCTTTTCCTATTCATTGAGGCATTTGTGAGCCAAATTTTTACGTAAACCCAAAATATTTGGCATCTCAAGCTCTCATAGGAACTGGTGAATACTGGAGTTCAACTACATTTTTTTTTTTAACTAAGAGCTATTAGCAACACTGTATACTTAAAAATTTCCAAATCAAATATCGTGGTCATATCAAAAACCATACTCTCTCTCCAGGTGTATGTAACTGGTCTCAGCTTTACTCCAAGTTCAATTGCAAACAGTAATGAAAACATTGACATCTCATTGCTCATTTAATATTTATGTAGCTGTCACCATCTCAGTTTTACACATGCAAAACCTCAGAGTTGGTTGGATTTGAGGTGAGCTAAAATCCCCTTTGACAGTAAGTTTTTTTGGGGATGCTTTCATCCTTAAGTAACTTTCAAAACAACACTCAGATAGTGGCAAGAGATCAAAGAAATGCTCTGTTACCACAGGGGCTGCTGAAACTGTTATTTCCCCCACAAAAGTTCTCCCTTTATGGAGGAAAAGTAGATCAGCCTTATTAGGGATTAGAGCAAACCTCTATGCAAAAGCAGACCCAAGCCCAGTCAGATGTACATTTGTACTGTGGTCCCTCTGCAAGGGCATCCAGGAGAAAGAAATGGGGAAAGGAGTAAGTAATAAAGGAAGGCGTGACTGCGGCTGGTACTTGTCTACTTCTCATCATGGGAATAACATCTTACAGTTTTATAACATTTTTAGTTTGCAATACCTTCTTCCACATTTTCTTACTTGCTTTTCACAACAACCCTGTTATGCATTTCTCTTATTTTTAGAGGTGAGGTCACTGGCTCTGTAAGACTGAGTGTGCTGTCCAAGGCCACACACTGGGAATGAATGAGAGGGTCATATTTCAAACCCATGTCTGTCTGGGCTCAAAGTCTAGTGCCTCTTTCCCTCATAGTTAAGTGACACTGCAGCTTGTACTAAAAGGCGAGGAAAACAGTAGCTGTAGACAAGGAATCATAGTGGTACACAGATTTATAAGTTTTGATTTTGAGAAAGTCTGAGAGATGATCTTTCTGAATCTTCAATAGCCATCAGATGAAGGTATAGTTCCATGGACCAGCTCTGTCCCATAATGAAGGGTAAGGTGTTATGCCTTATAACGTCAAGGGGCCCACCCCCTGGTATACCCATCAGTTCCCCTGCAGGGCCCTGGAAAAAAAATGTAGTATCTAGATTTTAAAAGCTTGCGAGATTCATTCCTTTAAATGTATAATTCTCCTTATTGCTCAGGTTCTTCATCTTCAATGACAATAATTACTACATTTTAATGAGGCTTCTAGTTTACTAGTAAAAACACCTTCATGTAGTTCCATTTCCATGTATGAGCCAGTACTTTTTTGAGCATCTTTAAGGTTGGAAGGCACAGTGCTGTATGATGGGGATGTAAACATGAATAAGACATCATCTTTGCCCTAGGACTCACAGACCAGCAGGCAGGTGAGCAAAGTGTTATTGAAGTTCCAAAGGCCAACAAAATTAGGAGGGGTACAGGTTAAGGAAAGGGTCTGATTTAGAAGATTGAGTAGGATTTTACAACAGAGCAGGACTTTCCAGGGAGAGAGACTGAGGGTTGAAAACATTGGGCATAATAAAGTAAAGATGGGATGCTTTCAATAGAGGAAGCAGGATGTGAAGGCTGAGGGATGGCTGATATGTGAAAGTTCTTGAATGCAATGCTAAAGGGTTTTATCTTGTGGGAGCCAGTGAAGGTTTATGAACAGAATAACATGATCAGTTCATGTTTTAATTTGATGACCAGCGTTGGTATAAGGAGGATCATGGGAGACATTTAAATCTCACTAGCTGTGCTAGGTTACTTCTTACTCTTATATTTCTGGTAAGGGTGCTGAGTCCTAGAGTGTTTAGTGACTTCCCAACAGCTAGTAGGTGTAGGTATATTTTCTGACTTCAACCACCTGCTTTGGTGACACATGGTGCAAAACGTTTGTTTTCTGTAGATCCTATGACTTATAATATTTGGAGTGGTCTGCCTAGCTCATTCACCACCAACATTGTGCACAGATAACTTAGATTTCCCATGAAGGTCTGGCATATCTGAAAACAGTGACCTTTCTACACTTTCTTTCTTTCTTTTTTTTTAAATCTTACTTTAACCCAGTCACCAAGATGAATCTCCTGAGAGTAATTGCTGGAGGGTGTTGACAAATGCTTGAATCACATCATCTGACTGCTGACAGCAGACCCCAGGGAGCTCTGCTGCATGGACCCACTGTTGCTTTAACTCTCCTAGAACAGGGCCAGGACTCTGGGAACCTGGGCAACTCCAGTTCTAGACCTGGAATGTGGTCTCTTTCATTGCAGAAAACCTAGAGGATTCTCCTTGAAGTTCACCTGTCATTGAGCTCCAGCAGTGAATGAAAGTAAAAGCTAGAGTCCAGGCAGAAGCTGTCCTCTTTACGGAATAGTCTTCTATTTTTGATAGAAACTAAAAAACCTACTAGAGTTGGGTCATGACTGAAATTGAGCATTTCCAGCCTCTTAATGATCACCACTCAATAATTTTTAAAAAATTGTTTTGAAAGGGAAGGTCTCAAATCAATGTGTTCATCGTGCTCATTGTTTATAAATGTCCTTACTATTCTTTATTTCTTTGAGCCTCAAAATAGAAAAGTAATGAACATCTCAGTCTTCAGGGTTTTGATTTTTAAAAAGCATGTACAAACAATACTGATAAGTTAACTAAAAATTTTAGTAGCATACAAAGAGAAGAAATATTTGAAAATGTGTGTGTATATGGAGGTAAGGAGGTGTGGCTAAATGCTCTCTGGGACTGGAGAATGAAAAAGTAAAAGTTTATTTATTTTAGTTTTTACTGTGACAAAGAATATGGCCTAAAACTGCGAAGTCCAATAATTCTGCTGAAAACAAATTTGCAAATTAGAAACCCAAGAGACCCAATAAACCATTTAATTGTTACAAATATAAATACCATATATTAGCAAGATGTAGTCTCATTATGCTACAAAGAAATTTACTTTTAAAATTTGGCCATAAATTATCTGACTAGTATTACGAGACTAAAGATTTTTAAATGGTTTGTGAACTTGTATACAAAGGTTTCATTTATCAGAAGACATTGGAAATATCTGAATTTTCTAATTGCACCCATTATTTCATCCATTGAAAGGGATAAAATTCAGGTTTACAAGTAGCAGATCTGATATCTTTCTTTTAAAAAAAGCGACATCACATATGGAAAATATATGAACACTACAAAAGGTTATTTCCCCTTAGCTTGCTTCCCAGAGGCAATTGCTGATACCAGTTTTTGAATCTTCTTCCAGATATTTTCCATTGAGATAAAAATAGAGAATATACTCTGACAAACCAGGCTGACATTGTTTCCTCATGAGGAAGATATGAGAGGTACCTGGCTAATTAAGTTGTTAAATGACATAATGGCATAATGAAATGACATAATGAAAAATACTTGACACACTTTAGAAGGATCAGCAAATACTAATTGATCACAGGGTCCTTAGCCTAGAATTCATGGACTTCTATGAAATCTAAGGCTTGGCTTCAGAGTGTCTATAAAAGTCCTGCAGTGGTAGATAATATATGCTGGGTAGGTGCATAAATGCATTTTTTTTTGGTTTGTTTTGTTATGTATTTTTCCTGGGCAGGCAGAGCCATTGTGGCCATGAGCTATTCAAAGGGAGAACGATACCAAAGTGGTTTAGAACCAATGTTCAGAATTCCATTTTCTTGGGGTTGTGCCTTATTCATTGAATGTGCACCACATGAATAAGTGGAGGAAGATTGTGAAGCAGTTAAGAGTTATTTGTGGGACTTTCTAACTCCTTTTATCTGTGTCTCTCTCTCCTGCTCTGGCCTTCACCCAGAACAGGGTCTACATGTTCCTCTGAATACTAGTAAGCCTACCTTTTTACACCAATTTGCCAAGTTTCCAAATTATCTCCCTGCCGTCTTTTATTATCAAAACACTGAACCCAGCTATCACAGAGGAAAGTTAAACTTCTAATTAAAAACTAAAGACATATCTTATGGTAAGTGATGTCCAAGTATGAATGATGGCTACTTGCATAATGACATGCCCTAAGACTATACTAATAAAAGGGTAATATGCTAATTAGACTGGGTCAACCGGACATCTTTCGGTTGTCCAGTCCTACTTTCGGACAAAGCCACGGTGGCGGGGGCCAAGGCAGAGGCAGTTAGGGGTGATCAGGCCGGTAGGGGAGGGCAGTTAGGGGGGTTCAGGCTGGCAGGCAGAGGCAGTTAGGGGTGATCAGGCAGGCAGGCAGGTGAGTGGTTAGGAGCCAGCAGTCCTGGATTGCAAGAGGGATGTCCGACTGGCATCCTGCAGGGATTGGGCCTAAACTGGCAGTCAGACATCCCCCAAGGGGTCCCAGATTGGAGAGGGTGCAGGCCGGGCTGAGGGACACCCCCCCATGCACGAATTTCATGCACCGGACCTCTAGTTTTTTTATATTTATGTATTTAATTTAGTTGTTTTTCCCCCTAAGGTATTTTAATTTAAGAAGTCAGAAGATGCAACATTGGATATTACTTTCTACTATAGTGTTCCCAAGCTTGTTTCCTTTACTGCAAACATTATCTATAATAATAAAAGCATAATATGCTAATTAGACTGGACATCCTTCCGGACGAAGCTGGGGCTTCGAGGGAAGCCTGGGTCCCAGGTGCCTGCTGGTGGCTGGAGGGAAGCCTGGGTCCTGGGTACCTGCTGGTGGCTGGAGGGAAGCCCGGGTCCTGGGTGCCAGAGGGAAGCCAGTGGTGGCAGCCGGGGGAAGGAAGGCCTACTCTTGCACGAATTTCATGCATCGGACCTCTAGTAGGTGATAAATTCCCATATATGATACACATTGATGAATCCAGGGTCATGCACAATTACCTGAACCCTAGGTATAATTTCACTTATTTTGTACTCAAAATTGATCAAAATACAAGTGAGAGAGATTAATAGTAGTATATGGATGACCTTGAGCTCCCCATAACATTAAAAAAAAGGAATTTTCTGACAACTTCACTACTACAACTTCAGTATCATAATCATTATTTAGACTTTGCTGCATACCTGGTAGCAGATCATCACAACACTGGTGTCCAACAAGAAGATGAGATTACTTAAAGAGGAGAGGCTAAATTTTAATTCTTTGAATGGGAGCTGGAGCTGCTTTAGGATAGTACTCTTCAAATTATAGTGTATTTATTCATTCCCTCATTCATTTTTCATCCATCCATTAATCCAGCCAACTATTTATTTGTCCAGCCTAGGTATTGGGAGAAGGTGGTGGAATGTCCTGTCATACAGAGGGAACAACATGTACATGGGTGTGAAGGCATGAAATTATATGATAAGTCCAAAGTATGAGATTATTTGATAAGTCCAAGGTTTTAGCCCTAGAATGCAAGATAGCAATTGGTGATAGATCAAGCTGGAAGGGTATGTTGGGGCCAGTATGTGAAAGATTTTCTGCATGTTAAGGAGTATGGAGCCTTGTAGTCATTACCACATGAATCTGGTTATGCCTAAAGGGAATCCACATAAAGAGTAAAATCAGACTCTTGAATTTATGTGTCTTAAAATCATGACCAGAGTCCTGGAGAAGGAGGGACAATGGGCTACTCCCACGCTCTGATTGTTGGCTCCCATGATCCATCTCAGTTAGAAATGCAGGGATCTGAGACTGAGGTGTGAACCTCTGATGTCATCAGAAGTAGCAAGGGTCTAAATGCCCTCAGCATGTTACGTACTCTAATCCCAGGGAGATCAGAGTTGAGCAAGCTCCTCTTGTTGAGAATTCTCAACTTCTGCAAACTCAAGAAATCTCACCTCAGTTCTACAAATTGCTCAGATTATGGGCTAGGTGCATTAACCCCTGAGGTTCCTAGCCTAGGCTTTAGGTCTCTGTGGTTTCTAGTGATTTTTTTCTTGGAAAGTAGTGTGCTTTTGTGGAAATAATAGTGAATTGGGAGCAGGCATACATGTTTTTATCTTGGCTCTGTCACATAGTTTTGTGACATTGAGCAAGTTCCTTCACCTGTTTTGGTCTTGGTTTCCTCAGTTTTAAAAGAATAGGTTGAACCAGATGATCTTTGCTTTTCTTTGGTTGTTAACTTCCAGAATCCTGGGGTTTTCTTTGATTAATTGTACATATTTTATATGACTTTTACTGTTTTATGATTTCCGTTCTTGCTTTTTAGATCTCACCACATCACCATTTTAAATAAAACTCTTTTCTAAAATTGATTTTTATATAGGGTGTCCCCTCAAAATATATACACACACTTTGAATTATTATAAATGCAGTGTTTAGTAAAATACATTTTATTTTCAAAATTGGGCTATCAGCTGTTAAAGTGTGTATAATTTTTTTTGTATTTTAAAAAATATAATTTCTTAAAAAGGTCTAACCTTTTTATTTTTTATTTCACCCTTTTTTAGTACCCTTTTTTACTCTTAACATTTTTAAAACAAAGGGCCAATTTCTTAAGACCATTTTAAAAATCCCAATTCCTATGTTAATTTTTACTGGGTTTTGATTTTCCAGAATTAGATTAGATGATATGAGCAAAAGATCCAGAAGGCCAAATCTTTATCCTTTGATCTCAAAGTACATCAAACCAATACAAACACATTCTTTAGCTTTGTTAATTCATTACCAAATAACAAGAATTTACCACCTCAGTGTGAAATAAATCTGACTTTAAACATGAAAGAATAAAATGATCAGAAAAGGAAGGCAGCTATCATTTAAAATGATACTTCTAGAAACCATTTAGTAATGATCATCTAAATGGAAATTGTGGGGAAGTTATGGCAAACTATTTCTGTTGGATAGTTAGAACTATCCAATTGAAAACCACATAAACATAATTTACAAGAAATTGGATTCCCTCCCTCTGACTAACAAAGCAAACAGAATACAGGGTTATATTTTGATTCATTGAAATAGCCATGTAGGAAAGATAAAGCCTCTAGGAAGTGCATGGCTGAAACTATCTTAAACCCTACTCCTTGGAGAAAGAAAATAACATGGGCTTGGGAGAATTGTAGTAGGTTCCTAGTTATAGCAAGATGTCTCAGGACAAAGGAAAAGGAAAGTCTTTTGTTTGGGGCTTCAGTTCTCAAAACTGGCCCGCTTTTCCCATGCTTAATGGTTATTATACTCTCAGTTATTTTAAATTATGTATTATTGAAGTAACCGTGGATCCATTATTATGATTCTGAAAACAGCAGAGACTTTGTCTTCTTATTTTAGGAAGCAACTGAGGTCCGAGGGGTTAAGTACTTGCTCAAGGTCAGGCAGCTGATAGAGGAACTGGGAACAAATTGAAATGAATGAGGAAGGGAATTGTGATTGCTTGTGTTTAAAAAATAGTACCTCTTCTTCCTTTATTAAATTCATGTTTTAGAAGAAAATTAGACATAATAAGAGTATTAAGGTTATCATTCAGTGATTTGGGGATAACTTGGCTTAATGAAGAGGAACAAAGGTCATAAAGGCTATTTGAGTCTCATTTAAAGAGCTGCTGCTAAACTTCTGTAGGCTCTCTCCTCATCATGGATCAGTTTTTTTTCAGATGGCACTAGGAACAGGCTTTTAAGTAAATGAGACTTTAAAATAAATTCTTCTTCCCATGGGCACCTCTAAAATTATAGGCATTCCCTAAATAATTTTATAATCATTATGTATGGAAATCATTCCATTCACAGGCTTTTTATTTGAAGAAAAAATTTATTTTTAAAATGAGGAACACAACATTAACAGAGACAAAAATAAAATGAAAAAGTTGCTAGTAATCAGTGGTACCAACAAATTTAATAGGTTTACATTTTATATTCTCTCTTCCACATTTAAGTCCATGATCTACTTTGCATGAATTTTTTGTACAAGGTTTGAAACTTAGGGTAAAGGTCCTTTTTTTGCCTCTGGATATCCAATTGCTCCTGCACCATTTGTTGAAGAGTTTATCTGTCCTCAGTTGAATTGCTTTTGCATCTTTTTCCAAAATCATTTGGCATATTTGTGTTACTCTAATTCTGGGACTTCTTCTGTTCCACTGTTCTGTAATATCTAACTTTTCACCAATACTACACAATCTTTATTACAGTAGCTATAGAGTAAGTCTTAAAATTGGGTAGACTAATTCCCCCCACTTTATTCTGCTTTTTTAGAATTATTGTAGCTATTTTAGTTTCTTTGCCTTTCAATATAAATTTTAAAAAGCCTGCCTATATCTACAAAAAATCTTGCTTGAACTTTGATAGGTAATTTTGCTGGGCATAGGATTCCAAGTTGGGTTGACAATTATTTTCTTTTAGCACTTGGAAAATATTGTTCCACTTCTGTCTGCACTCCAGATTTTCTGATGAGAAATGCACTATCGTTTGAATTGTTTTTCTCCTATAGGTCAGATGTTGTTTTTTTTCTTGTTGCATTAAAAGATTTTTTTCCTTTAGTTTGCAGCAATTTGACTATGTTGTGTTTTGGTATGGGTTTCTTTTGTTTGATCCTGTTAGTGGTTTGCTCAGCTATTTGAATCTGTGGGTTTATGTCTTTTGCGAATATCGGGAAGTTTTCAGTCATTATTTTTTTAGTTACTTTTTCAGCACTGCCCTCTTTCTCCTCTCTTTTGGGTACTCTAATGACATGAATATTAGATCTTTTGTTATCATCTCACTGGTCCCTGAGGCTCTATTTATTTTCTTAGTCTATGTTCTCTCTGTTTTTCAAATTGGGTAATTTCTATTGTTCTATCTTTTAGTTCACTATTTTTTTTCTTCCATCCCTTCATTTTGCTCTTAAACACTTCCACTGAGCTTTGTATTTTGGTTATTGCATTTTTCAGTTGTACAGTTTGCATTTAGTTTTTCTTTATACTTCTGTTTCTTTGCTAAGGTGTTCTATTACTTTGCTTAGGCTTTTCATTTTTTCATTTGTTCCAAGCAGGTTTGTAATTGCCTGTTGAAACATTTTTATCACAGCTGCTATAAACTTTTTGTTGGAAAGTTCTAACATCTCTGTTATCCTAATGTTGACATCTATTGTTTGTCTTCTTTCATTCAGTTTGGAGTCATCCTGGTTTTAAATGGAAAGCTGGACATTTTCATATTATTTTATGAGACTCGGGATATTTTTTAAACCTTCTGTGTGAGCTGGCTTTCTCTGACACCACTCCAGTGTTTTCAGTTGTATTAAGCAGGGGGAATAGGAAAAAGTATGTCTACTCCATCTTCCTATAAATTTAAGTTATCTTTTGGTGAAATTTTAAGATTATTTAAGTCTCATAGGATGGAGAAACAAATTATAAGATGCAGAGTTAAAAAACAATTCTTAAGAACATTTACCTTTTTGTATTTTTAAGCAACATGATCTTATGACATCCTCCTATCTCCCTATTAGTCAACTTTTTAAAAAAAATATTTTTATTTCAGAGAGGAAGGGAGAGGTAGAGAGAGATAGAAACATCCATGATGAGAGGGAATCACGGATCGGCTGCCTCCACAAAGATAATACAAGAGAATGTCCCTGCTGGGTCCACATAAAAGCTCTCATCATTTTCACAGGTATCTTCATCCTAATCCACTAGCAATCCATTACCTCTGTTAATTCAAAATAGGAATCCAGGTTTAACTATAATGTCTCAAAGAAAACAAATGGAGGAAATTTGGTTGACAAACATACATAGGAAGACAAAACTCCTTTAACATCTATGATAATTTTCATAAAGAGACCCAGAATATTATGATGGGCCAACTAATTGACCAATATAAGGAACTTAAATGTGTAGCTATTTATGCTTACTAAAATAATCTTCTAGAAGGTTTATATTATAATTAAAGATAAAAGCATTGAAGAAAGCATCTAGACACTTTGTTGAAATCTGGCTCTGAGATTATTCCAGTCTGACTTATTTCTGATATAGACTCATGGAGCTAAAATGATCTATAGTAAATATAGCTTAAAATCTTTGTAAAAGTGTTCTAAATTACTTTCCATCTTGCATTTAGTCCTCTGATACTTCAGCAGTTCTGAGCTGGGAGTGATTGGATTCCCTTAATTCAAGCTTACGTTTTAGAAGCCATAACCAAATCCAAAGAACCTATTGATCATAAGTGAGCTCTGACCCACTACTGTAGAATAATAAAAGCCTGAATATGTTTTAACATAAGTGGAGGTCTAATATGATGTCCTGAGTGTGCGCTTTGAAGGAATATGTATCCTGGCTTTATCACTTACTAGCTATGTAACTTGGGCAACTTTTTAATTTCCATTCTCTAAAAAATGAAGAGAAGAATCTTACAAGATCCTATCTTGTAAGATTGTAGAAAGAATTAAATGAGATTAAAACGCACAAAACATTTAGCTTGGCACATACTGAGAGCTCAGAAATACTTGCTACCATTGCTGCTACTGCAATGATGAGAGCTTTTATGTGGACCCAGCAGGGACATTCTCTTGTATTATCTTTGTGGAGGCAGCCGATCCGTGATTCCCTCTCATCATAAACGAGACAAATGTACAAAATACCTTTGTTCAAAATACCTTGTTTGGCAGACTGTTTTTATAAGACACAAATTTTCTTTAATAGAATAATCAAACCCTTTCCAGATTTCATGCCCATGTCCAGGTTTGAAGGCAGATATATGAGAAACCTTTAGCCCATCAAATATTTATTTTTGGAACCCTTGAGCTACAGAATCATCCACCTTTACTCCCTTTTTTTTCTTGCCATATTTATTTGGTTCCATGCCAGAAACTTCTTGGGGGTAATTCAAATTAGCATCCATTCCAGATCAATCTAGAAAAGGTTGGTAATTTATTGTCAGGCAGATACATGAACCTTGGCAGTTTCAGAAACCAGAGCTAAAGTGATATTATAAAGTTCCAGTTAAATCAACACAGTGATGTGCTAGTCTTATGATGACTTTGATGAAATTACCTCTGAAATGCTAAGTATTTTCCCACTCAGAACCTCATTTTAACTCTATAACTTACACCAAAGATCACACTGTAGCTGCTCTTAGCCTTATAAGTCTTACAAAAGCCGTTGGCCAAAAGCAATAAAATTTGACCTGACCTAATCCTAGAGTTGCAATGGATAATGTGTGTATTTTTCGTTCAATAATTTAATGTGCAAATTAACTGCATGTGTCAAATATTCCCCATCTAAACGAGAGAGCTTTTATGGTTCTAGTGTTACACAAAAATTAAATATGTAAACACTCTTGTCATTTAAGACTCTTCAGTTTGCTGATAGCTTAAATAAGCACCACAAAAGGCTCCTTTAGAGAAATGTGTTATTTCATATAGTATGGGAGTCTGCCCCATGAAATTCACCTTCTATGGTCACAGAAATGATAGCAACAGATACTTTTTTCTTTCTCACTGAAAGATTTGAAATAATTTACCCACTTTAGCTTATTGTATTATTCTATCCTGTCAATACAGGGAAAACAGTGGAATAAAATAATCTTCTAGAAGGTTTATATTATAATTAAAGAGAAAAGCATTGAAGAAAGCATCTAGACATTTTGTTGAAATCTGGCTCTGAGATTATTCCAGTCTGACTTATTTTTGTTTTTCTTTCAGATGTACTCTTCTTAGGCATTTTCTGCTCCTGGGCATGGGATGAAAAGTGTCTCCCTACATGTCCTTACTTCTTCTGCTATTCCTTCATAATAGTCTTCTGTCTGATATGCCTCCTTCCATTGCGTTTTCTTCTCTTGACTCATTCTATTTCCTCTGTATCCCATGAACTTTACTTTTCCTTTTGATCCTTTTATTAAATTTAATGTTTTGAATAGATCCACATGGTTCATAAACCAAGAGGTAATAAAAACGAGACTGCTATAAGTCTCCCTCAATTCCTTGTCTGCCACCTTCCCAGTTCCTAGCTTTGCTCTCTCTAACCACAGGTACCCACTGTTCTTAGTGTCTTATGTACCTGTCCAGGATTTTTTTATTAGACTTAAGCAAATATATAGATCCCCCCATTTTGCACAAAAGGTAACATATTATATGTACTCTTTCAAAACTTTTTTGAAAACTTAATTTATCTTGGTGATTGCTCCATATGAGATTTCACATTCTTATTGCTGCTGTGTATAGATGTGTGTGAACAATTTATTTAACTAGTTTGCCACTAATAGATATTCTACTCTTACCAATTGCATGTGATGCACTTTACTCTTAAAAACCATGCTGATATGAATAGTCTTGTGGTTCTAGTGTTACACAAAAATTAAAAGTGTTCTAAATTACTTTCCTATAAATTTAAAGGGGAGTAAAGGTGGATGATTCTGTAGCTCAAGGGTTCCAAATTTTATACAGCTGTAAGTATATCTGTACGGTAAATATCCATCATAAAGATTGTCAGGTTATTTGCATTTGTAATTTTTTACTAAAATGTTATTGATTTCAGAGAGAGGAAAGGAGATAGGGATAGAAACATCAGTGATGAGGGAGAATCATTGATTGGCTGCCTCCTGCACGCCCCCTACTGGGGGTTGAGCCCACAACCTGGGCCATGTGCCCTGACTGGGAATTGAACTGTGATCTCCTGGTTCATGGGTGAACACTGAACCATTGAGCCACACCAGCTGGGCTGCATTTTTAGTTTTGATACATAGTGCCAAACTGCCCTCCTATTGGTCATAAAAATTTATTCTTCTGTCAGCATTACATGAGAGGAACTGTTTCCTAGAGACTAATCTCTTGAGTGTATGTTAAAACTTGGGTTTTCACCATTTTGAAAGGTGAAAAGTGATATCTCAGGTTAGTTTTAAATTGTATTTGCTTATAATGAGAGAAGTTGAACTTCTTTTATATGCTGTGTTTCTTTCTCTATGAATAATCATTTCCTCACTTTTCTTATAGATTTCAAAAGCTATTATATATTAGAAAGAGGAACCTATGACTATTGTATGAAATTTGTATCTTCTAAATTGCTTATAGAGTTGTTTTTGCTGAAGATACATATTTTTTAAATGAGGCTGAATTTATTCTAGGTAATTTTTAGAAAATAGTTCATCTTATTTTCCTTGAATGGTTCATTAATTACTGTACTGAAGGGTGAGATGAACTTCCCTAAACCATGTGCACAATTTTAGAATTTAAAGTACTTTGTAGAATAGCCTAAATCCTTCATCAATGGGCAGCTTTTCTTTGGCAGTGAACAGTTTGATCTAAGTTGTCCTGATGAATTGTTTGTATTCATCAGTGTAGTCCTGAGCACACACTTCATTAGAAGTGGAAGTGGTTGATTAGGACAGATACAGCCCCATCCATTTATTTAGATTTGGTTCATGTGTAGTAGCCCTTCAGTGTGCACTGTGTTCATCGTTCATGGCTGTGTTGCCATTGAACATGTAGGGCAAGGAATGATGAATCCTCAACCTCTTTAGATGCCATTTCTCATTAAACTTAGAGCTCCCTGACCCAGTATACTTCCCCCACTTTTCTTAATTTAATTTTTCTTTTTTGGGGGGGTGGAGTGATAGAATTGGAGAATTTTAATATTACTTCCCATGTCCACATTTATCTGTTTACAACTTTGTGACTTGAAATGATAGAAAAACCAAGACTGATTTTAAAATGGGAAGAAAATCTAGAACTGTCATTTAAAGAAATATTGTAAAATGCAGGAAAACTCTTAAATACTGAGATGTTCATGGCAGCAGCTTTTATAATAGTAAAAAATTAAAAGCAACTTAAATAGCCAATAATCAAGAAAAAGTAAAATGCATATCAATATATTCCATGTAATATTATGTATGGATTGAAACTGCTTCAAAGTAAAAGTCAAAACTTAGGGTTGTAAAGTGGAAAAGAAGGTAGTACAGCATACTCATTAAGAATAGAGGCTCTGGGATCAATAACTGGTTGTCATGCCCATAGTAAGTTCCTCTTTTGCCTTAGAGTCCTCATTCATGAGGAGAGGATAACAATCTACCTATTCCGTAGGGCAGCTTGAGATTTTGAAGAAATAGTGCTTGTAATGCCTTGACCCAGTGCCTGGAATGGTATGGCTTGATAAGTGTTAGCCATTGTTACTAAATACTAGAGGCCTGGTGCACGGATTTGTGCACCAGGGGTGTCCCTTGGCCTGGCCTGCTTGGATCAGGCCGACACTGGCTGTCCGACATCCCCCAAGGGGTCCCAGATTGCAAGAGGGTGCAGGCTAGGCCGAGGGACCCCACCAGTACATGAATCCATGCAATGGGCCTCCGACATCCCCCTAGGGGTCCCAGATTGCAAGAGGGCACAGGCCAGGCCGAGGGACCCCACCGGTGCATCAATTTGTGCACCGGGCCTCCAACATCCCCTGATGGGTCCAAGGTGCAGGTGAAGCAGAATCGGGGCCAACAGTGCCCCGGCAGCAACCTAACCCACAGCTGATTCTGCGAAGGATTAGGCTCCCTCCTCTACTGGTTGGAGCATCTGCACCCTGGTGGTCGTTGTGCGTCATAGCTACTGGGTGAATGGTTGAATAGTCGGATGGTCACTTAGGCTTTTATATATATACTAGAGGCCTGGTGCACGACATTCGTGCCTGGCCTGCACCCTTTAGCAGTCCAGGAGCCCTCGAGGGATGTCTGACTGATGGTTAAGCTGCAGTCAGACATCCTTAGCACTGCTGTGGAGGTGGGAGAGGCTCCTGCCACCACCGCTGCGCTCTCCGGCCGTCAGCCCGGCTTGTGGCTGAGCGGTGTTCCCCCTGTGGGAGCACACTGACCACCAGGGGGCAGCTCCTGCATTGAGCATCTGCTCCCTGGTGGTCAGTGCGCGTCATAGCGACCAGTCATTGTGCCATTTGGTCGATTTGCATATTACCCTTTTATTATATAGGATAGATGTGATCTCTACTATGGATATGTCAAAATCTACCTTCTCGCGGTAGATTTCTTTGGATGTAAGACTAAGGGTGAATCATTTGTTTCTGTCTAAAAATTCTATTCTTTGCAATGTTCTATAATTATTTTACTAGTTTTTTGTTGTTTTTGTTCCTTTATCCTTTTTCACCTCCAGAAAAGTTTTTGTCCTTTGCTATCCTGCTCTGTGTCTCTAGGACACCCTTATGGACTGCATCATTCAAGGCCCCTTGCCCTTGGGCTTCTAGTTGAATTTAGACAGTGCCTCTGTATGGTGGTGGGTGTGTTATTTCACATAGCAACTCCTGACTGGTGCCCCTGCTCCAGCCTTTACTCCTCTTCCTTTCCAACATAGGGATAATGACAGCTTCCCAAAGTTACCAGTCCTGTATGCTTTGCTACCCCTCACAAAATCTGTAAATAAGCCTTTCATTAAGTTTTCTTGACAATTCAAGCTGAGTGTGCTTCTCTTTTCTGCTGGGACCCTGGCTGATATAAGGGGTGTACATTATTTTTATAATTGGAAAAATTTTATTTAAGAATCACAAAGGACCACCATAGCCTCCCACCTCCCAAAAGAAAGCACTCTTCACAGTGTGGAGAGGCCCCTCAGCTTCCAGACTTGAGGGTGATTATTTTTGTTTCATTTTTGAGCCCTCACATGAAATTAGGCTTCAGGCTAGAACACCTATTTCTTAGAAAAACACACTTTCTCCTGGAGAGAAATTCTAGAAAGCAGTCGCGGACTATTGACAAACTATAATGCTGCAAAGGGTTCTGGCCAAAAAGGAATTGAGAAAATCTCTGAGGGGAGAAGGTGGCCCAGAAAGTGGTGCATCATCTGCAGTCCCAGCCTTGTGCCCAGTCAGGCAGCCACAGACAGAGCTGTGCCTTGAGCGGAGACCTGCCTCTGTGGCCACTGGAAACTCACCAGCCCCTGTGGCGTCTGGGCTCAGTAACTGCCAGTCTCCCAGGGGGTAAGTGATACAGTTTGTTCAGTCTGGGGGTGGGATGCTGGTGTGAGGTGGTGATGGGGATGGTTGTGGGGGGTAGCAAGAGGGGGGCTTGGCACGTCACCATGTACTGCTCCACTGTTAAATCTCGATTGGCAGGCTGACTTTTCCCCAGGAGGAAGTGTAGGGAGGAATCTCACAGTTGCATGGCAATAAAGAGCTGCCTGGTGGGCCTCCCTCTCCGCCAAGAGGCTTCATGGCTCCAAAGTTCCGGAGGGGTGTGTGAGGGGGAGGAGGAAGAAATAAGCTGCTCTACTCAGCACTGATGTGATCACCTTTGCAGAAACTTTCCAGTGGCAAGTGTGTTAAAGACAGCAGGCTTTGGGGAGCCAGCAGGATGAAACTGAAAGCAAGAGGAGGGGGTCCGGGAAGAGAACTAGAGACTACTTATAAAGGAAAGGGATGAGAGGTGAGATTCAATAAAAGAGGGTGTTGGACAAAGCCTGTGAAAAACTCCAGCCTCAACACTTTGAGTCAATGACAGGCCTTATTTTCCTCATGCTGTGAAGTGAATTTTATGTTGATGAGCTTTGATTTCCCCATTAACCTCTAAGTCCCATAAACAAGGGGACTGTTTATTATGAATCACAATGAAATAATTGAGTACTTACTATGTATATGTTGAGCCCTGTGCCAAGTACTAGGAATACAGAGATGAACTAAAAGTCCCTGCTCACCTGAGACTTACAGTCTGATGGGAGGGACAGATACTAGAACCACGACAGCACATTGACAGCCTAGTTGAGTGTTAGAGTCACTGAGTAGTTTTTGAAAAACTATATCTGCTTGGGTCCCCACCCTACAGAGACTCAGATTTGATTGGAATGGATTCTAAGGTGATTCTAACATGCAGCTTAGTTTGAGAATTCCTCTTTTAAAATATTCTCAGGATTCTATGAAGCATTATTCCTATGAAACATCCAATGATAGTCAAATAATTAAATTTGAGAAATAACTTAATGGATATATTAGATATTAAAGACTAAAGTTCTATAATCTATTTCAACCTAAAGAAATAAATAGATGTTTGCAGGTTGTGAACATTACTTTGAAGAAAATGTGAAAAGCACAATGAAACTTATAACAGACTTGATTGGTATATAATACTTAGAAAATGCTTCTTTGAAGAGTTTACTAGAAACCTGAACAATCTGTGGGCAGGGAATGGGAGAGGCAGTGCTCCTGGCAGAGGGATCATTGTGTGCAAGGATCCTGTGATAGGGAAAGTGTTTTCAGAAGAGAAAGAAAGCCTGTGCTCCTGGAACGTAGGTGGTGAGGTGAAAAAATGGAAAAGATAAGATTTCTGCTTTCAAGGAACTCATACCATAGGAAAAAAACCCCACATATTCTAAATAGTCCTTATTACTTTACTAGAGGCCTGATGCACGAAATTTGTGCAAGGGGCTTGGCCCTCGCAGCCCCATCTTTGTCCGGAAGGTTGTCTGGACCGTCGTTCCGCCGTCTGGTCTAATTAGCATATTAGCTCTTTATTATATAGAATGGATCTGTGATTTTTCCAAATATAACAGGAAGAAAAAGAAATCGGTGTCAGGAATAATCTTTCACCAGCTGATATAAAAACCCAGTTTCATGTTTGTCCCTAGGTAACTTACATAATTTTTTTAAGCAGCAGATATGCTTTCATAAGTATGTTGGCTTAAGCTAATATTAGCATGAGGTCATGTTTACTGAGCATACAGTCTGGGAAAAAAAGGAGAAGTGACTTGGAGATTGGATCAAGATGCTAAACTGACACACATGTTTGCCACCCTTTTTCTCTCCAAATCCTTCAAAAAGTAAAGTATTTTAAAATACATCCATTAGCTAGAAAACAAAAAAGTGAGTCCTAAATACCCATTTCCCTCCTCATTTCTTTCTTAAACCCTAATAACCACTAATCTGTTCTCTATTTCCATATAATTTTGTTGTTTTAAGAGTGTATATGTGGAATAAAACCCTATGTAGTCTTTTCGGATTGGCTTTTTCACTCAATGTAATTCTCTGGAGATTTATCCAGGTTGTTATGTGTATCAGTAATTTGTTCCTTTTTATTGCTGTGTAGTATTCCAAGGTGAGAATTTACCCAGTTTGTTTAATTATTTACCAATTCAAGGACATCTAAATTAGTTCCAGACTTTGGTCATTACAAATAAGGCTGCTATTAACATTTGTTTTCATTTTGTTGAGATACTCAGTAGTGTAATTGGTAGGATATATGGTAACTGCATGTTTAGTGTTTAAAGAAATTGTCAAACTTTTTCTGAGAACTTGTATTATTTTGCATTTTCACTAGCAGTGTATGAGTGACATCATATTCATTAGTAAAATATTACATGCATGTTGACACAAGAAGGTAAGAGAGAAGGATACCTACTATCCCAGTTACAATTTACAATGTAGTAGGAACTAGAATTCACAATGATTCTAGTTAAAGTGAAATACAAAAAAGAAAAATATTAGAAAGGAAGGGACAAAATGACACTTAACTTTAAGATAATAAGGGGAAGAGATTCATGAGATATAAGATATTCTACTCAGGGGGGGTGGGGGGAGGAAAGCTACTACTAAGAGAGTAAAAAAGCAACCCACTAAAGATTTTTTTAAAAAGTAGTAATAGACCCATAGGCCAATAGTAGAATATCTTAAAAAGAAAGTTCACTCATGATAGTCACAAAAACTGTAAAAATATATCTGCCATGAAACTTAACAGGAAGTGTAGAAGACCCATGTAAAGAAAATTATTAAATTTTCTTGAATATGTAAAATTCAGCTTGGTTAGGAAGATGTGATGAATGGGGAGCTTCACCAAATTAATTTAGGAATATGATAGTAGCCCAATAAAATTTTAAAAATTAAACTTGACAAGCCAATTCTAAAATTCATTTAGAAAAGAACGTGTGCAAATAACAGACATTTTGGACCAGATTACTATGGGGAGGGACTTGCCCTACCAGATGTTAAAATATAAAGTTATTATATGGGATTATCACAGGTGTAGACAGATCAGTAAGACAGAGTATGTGAATGCACAAATCTTTCCACTAATAGTTAATAATCCTAGAAAAAAAACATTCTGGGATTGTTAACTAAAAGTGGAAAGATTTGTGCATTCACATAGAGTCACATATAGGCATACCTTGTTTTATTGCACTTTGCTTTATTGCACTTCTGAGGTACTGCGTTTTTTTTTTGTTTGTTTTTGTTTTTTTACAAATTGAAGGTTTGTGGCATCCCTACACTGAGCAAGCTTATTGATGCCAGTTTTCCAATGGCATTTACTTGCTTCATGTCTCTGTGTCACATTTTGGTAATTCTCCCAGTACTTTGAACTTTTACCATTATTATATTTGTTGTGGCGATCTGTGGTGAGTGATTTTTGATATTATTGTTGTGATTGTTTTGGGGCACCATGAACTAACTGCAGGCCCAAATAAGACCATGAATTTAAAATATGTGCACTATGACTGATCCATGGACTTGCCATTCCTCCATCTCTCTCCTTCTCCTTGGGCCTCCCTATTCTCTAAGACACAATATTGAAATTAGGCCAGTTAACAACCCTACAGTGGCCTCTACTAAAAGTGTTCAACTAAATGGAAGAGTCACATCTCTTACTTTAAATCAAAAGGTAGGAATAATTAAGTTTGTGAGGAAGAGATGTTGAAAGCTGAGATAAGGCCAAAAGCTAGGCCTATTGCACAAAATAGTTAAACAGGTTGTGAATGCAAAGGAAAAGTTCTTGAAGGAAATTAAAAGTACTATTCTAGTGAACGCACGAATGATAAGAAAGCATAACAGCCCATTGCTGATCTGGAGATAATTTTAGTGGTCTGGATACAAGATCAAACCAGCCACAACATTCCCTTAAACCAAAGCCTAATCCAGAATAAGAGCCTATCTCTCAATTCTGTGAAGGCTGAGAGAGACGAGGAAGCAGCAGATGAAAAGTTTGAAGGTAGCAGAGGTTGTCTCATAAGATTTAAGGCAGCGGTTCTCAACCTGTGGGTCGAGACCCCTTTGGGGGTCACAGGGGTCACCTAAGACCATTGAAAAACACATATATAATTACATATTGTTTTTGTGATTAATCACTATGCTTTAATTATGTTCAATTTTGTAACAATGAAATTGGGGGTCACCACAACATGAGGAACTGTATTAAAGGGTCACGGCATTAGGAAGGTTGAGAACCACTGATTTAAGGAAAGAAGTCATCTTCATAATATAAAAGTGCAAGGTGAGGCAGCAAAGTGCAGATGTAGAAGCAAATTATTCAGGCGGTCTAGCTAAAATAATGAAGTTGGCTACACTAAACAACAGATTTTCAATGTAGACAAAACCACCTTACATTGGAAGAAGATGCCATCCAGAACTTTAATAGCTAGAGAGGAGAAATCAATGCCTGGCTTCAAAGCGTTGAAGGACAAGCTGACTTTCTTGTTAGGGGCTACTTCAGCTATTTTAAGTTGAACCCAGTGCTCATTTACCATTCTAAAAATCCTAAGGCCCTTAAGAATTAATGCTAAATCTACCCCTCCTGTGCTCTATAAATGGAACAATGCCTGGATGATAGCAAATCTGTTTATAACATGGCTTACTGAATATTTTAAACTCACTGTTAGGACCTACTGTTCAGAATAAAAGATTGTATGCAGAATATTACTGCTCATTGACAATGTGCCAGATCACTCAAAAGCTCTAATAGAGATGTATACAAAGATTAAAGTTTTCATGCCTTGTGATGAGCACAACGTCTCTTCTGCAGCCTATGGATCAAGGAGTAATTCTGATTTTCAAGTCTTATTGTTTAAGAAATACATAAAGCTATAAATAGTGATTCCTCTGATGGACCTGGGCAAATAAAATGAAAACCTCTGAAAAGGATTTACCATTCTAGAGGTCATTAAGAGCATTTATGTTTCATGGAAATGGATCAAAATACCATCATTATAAGGAGTTTGGAAGAAGTTGATTCCAACCCTCCTGGATGATTTTGATGGGTTCAAGACATTAGTGGAGGAAGTAACTGCTTATGTGGTGGAAATAGCAAGAGAACTAGAATTAGAAGTGGAGCCTGAAGAGGTGACTGAATTGCTGCAGTATCATGCTAGAACTTTAACTGATCAAGAGTTGCTTCTTATGGATGAGCAAAGAATGTGTTCTGGAGATGGAAGCTACTTCCAGTGAAGATGCTGTGAAGATTATTGAAATGACAAAAACAGATTTAGAAAATACATAAACTTAGTTGATAAAGCAATGGCAGGATTTGAGAGGATTGATTCTAATTTCAAAAGAAGTTCTATATAGCTAAAATGCTATCAAACATTGTTGTATGCTTACTATAGAAAAATCGTTTATGAAAGGGTCAGTTGATGTGGCAGACTGCATTGCTGTCTTATTTTAAGAAATTGCCACAGCCACCCTATTCTTTAGCAGCCATCAACAGTGAGGCAAGACCCACCAACAAAGGGATTCTTAGAAAGCTCAGACGATGGTTAGCCTTTTTTTTCTTTAGCAATATAATATTTTTAAATTAGGATATGTACATTGTCTTTTTAGACATAATGCTCTTGCACACTTAATAGACTCTAGCATAGTATAAACTTGACTTTTATATGTACTGGGAGACCAAAAAATTTGGGTGACTTGCTTTATTGTGATAGTATTTCCTTTATTGCAGTGGTCTAGTACTGAACCTGTAATGTCTCCAAGGGTTAAAACATCATTTAATAAGGAAAAAAAGTGAGAAAACTGCCCTAGCTGGTGTGCTCACTGGTTAGAGCAGCCGTGGGCAAACTACGGCCCGCGGGCCGGATCCGGCCCGTTTGAAATGAATAAAACTAAAAAAAAAAAAAAAAAGACCGTACCCTTTTATGTAATGATGTTTTATATTAGTTCACACAAGCACTCCATCAATGCTTTTGTTCCAGCCCTCCGGTCCAGTTTAAGAACCCACTGTGGCCCTTGAGTCAAAAAGTTTGCCCACCCCTGGGTTAGAGCATTGGCTTGCACACTAGAGTTTGTTTTGGGTCAAGGGTACGTACCTGGGTTGCAGGTTCGATCCTTGGCCCCAGTTTGGGTGTGTGCTGGAGGCAACCAATCGATGTGTCTCTCTCACATCAATGTTTCTCTATCTCTTCTTTCATTCTCCCTCCCCCACTTCCACTCTCTTTTTAAAAAAAATCAATGGAAAAAATATCCTTGGGTGAGGATTAACCACACCAAAAAAGTAAAACAATCTATGCTCATGAGTAGAAAAATCTCTCTCTATAAAAGCCTAAGCAACCATTATGACTGGTCAACCAGTCACTATGATGAGCACTGACCACCAGGGGACAGACACTCAATGCAGGACCTGCCCCCTGGTGGTCAGTGTACTCCCACAGCCAACCTCCCGCAGCCCGCCAACCTCCCATGGCCTTCCCCCCCCCCCCCCCCCCCAGCTAGTGGTCCCAGATCACCCCAATTGCCCAATTGGAACCTCCTGTGGCCCCTTCCCCCCAGCTGGCTGGCCAACCTCCCAAGGCCCTTCGCCCTGGCTGGCTGGCACCCCCATTGCCCCAACAGCCAACCTCTCACGGTCCCTCTTCTCTGCTGACCAGCTCCCCCTATAGGCCCCGATTGGGGGACTGGCCTGCCAACCTCCCAGGGTCCCTCCCCCTGCTGACTGGCCCCCCGATAGGCCTCGATCACCAGCCAGACTGAGGGACCCCATGCATGCATGAATTTCTACACTGGGCCTCTAGTGATTAAATAATTATGGTACCTCTATCTAGGGAGTAAGAATACTATGCAAATATTAAAAAGAGTGAAGAGTAAACACTGTACATGGAATTATTGAGTTGAAAAAAATCTAGTCATAGGATTAGATAAACAATGTGATAATATTCATATTAGAGTTCACACAAACAAAGCTGTACTTTCATATGCATATACATATATGTGTACATGCATCAAGAAAGGATTTGTAAGGAAAGACATAAACTCATAACAGAAATGAACTTGGTGGTTAGGGATGTGACATTGGGGGAAGGGTAAATCTTGACCTTTTCTTTTATATAGCCCTATACTGTATTATTTGGGGGTTAAATTTTTTCTCTAAATGAAGAATATGCAAAAAAAAAAAAAAGCTGTGTTTTACAACATATCTTATTGGTGAAAGGTTTTAAGGTGGTTCACAAGATGGGAAGAGAGGTGGGGAAGGGCACCATTCAACCAAGGTACTCAGATTCACTGGAGCACTTAATTGAAGCCTATCAAAATTGGCAAACCCCAAAATGGGACTACTTAAGGGCACACTCTTAAAAACTAGAAAATCATTTATCCTATGGATAGAAAACAGATGCTGTACTGCACCTGTTATAGGATACTGTTCTACCCACCCTGCAAAGAGCAGCAACATCACTTTTGAAAGTGTTTTCTACTTTGGGCCTGCAGAGAAAAGACATATCCTCAGCCACTGAGAGTATCAGGCAGGTTACCCAAGGCAGTGAGGAGAAAATGCGGAACAAAGTTCTGGCAATTGTCCAAAGCATCTGAAGTAGCTCTAGCTGTACTCTGCAAACTATGAAAATTGGTAAGATGGGACCAAAGAATGCAAGCGCTCTTTGAATCTAAGAAGAAACATCCAGAAAACAGACAGTTGTCCTCTTCGCCCTGTTTCCTTGCATTCAGAGGAGCTGCAGGCAGAAAAATCCTGTGGGTTTCACTCAAAATTGTTTCCTGGGTTTTAAGCTGAAATTGACAGCTCTCGTGTCCAGGTAGTGATGGCAATGGGCCTGGCCCCCACGATTTGAAAGAGGTTTATAAAGAGATGCTCTTAAAAAGATTTCTAGATATCAGCAAACTTAAAAAAAACCAGCATGTTGATGCGTTGAGTGTCAACAAGTGAGAAACAGAAGCATCAGATCTTCCTTCAAACACTGGCTTAAGCACGAAGGGGGAAAACATCCAGTTATCAAAATAGGCTTGAGGTTTTTTGCTGAGACCAGAAATTCTGGGGAGCAGTGTGAGATGTTTTTGCCAAACCTTAAATACTGCAGGGGTAAGCTTTCCCTCTAACCAATTAGATCAGCGGTTCTCAACCTGTGGGTCGCGACCCCTTTGGCGGTTGAATGACCCTTTCACAGGGGTCGCCTAAGATCATCCTGCATATCAGATATTTACATTACGATTCATAACAGTAGCAACATTACAGTTATGAAGTAGCAACGAAAATACTTTTATGGTTGGGTCACAACATGAGGAACTGTATTTAAAGGGCCAGAAGGTTGAGAACCACTGAATGAGATAATTGCCTTTTCATTCTGTGGATTTCTCATTGTTTCTTCTTCTTCTTTTTCTTTTTAAAGCAAACAAAATAATTAGCCTTGTCTCAGGATAATTTTGCTGATATTTCCATAATGAAATAATTACTTCAGCCCTGAATTAAACACTGTCCTTCCCTGGGTACAGTAGGCCACCAGCTGTTTTAAATAACCCTTGAGAGGGTCAGGTTAAGGACTCAGTTTATGACCTTATAAATTAACATAAGGGAACCTACTCCATAATGCAACAGACAATCTATTTATAATGCTTAATTAATCTCCTGCAGTCACTAACAGAGCCCACTTGTGACCTTTCGTTTCAACCTCACCAAATGTAAGTCTCCTGAGATGAGAGGTGTTAATATGTGAATGCTGATAGAATTTGCTGGCATCGTGGCCAAGTATTAAAGAGCTGACAGTCTGGATAAATTAGCTCCTGATAGCTTACTAATCAAGTGGAAGAAGCAAATGTCAAGTTGGGCAGCACTGATGAAACCCTTCATCAAACCCTGAGTGGGAGAAATACAGAAAGAGGAAAATGGCCATGTCTGACACTGCTGGCCAAACTTTGAATTTCATGCAGACTTGGCAGATTAGACAACCAAGAGAAAGTGTCAGAATTGTTTCAAAAGATGGCTGTGGGAGGTCATTCTGGGTGGCTGCCTTTAGCTGTTGTTGCTACTACTCCCAGGCTGCGATTTTCAAACTGTGTGCTGCAACCATTTTTAAAACTTGCAATACCTGACTAATCAGAGTCACTGACCTTTTACCTTACATTGGAAAAAAAAAAAAAAAAAAGACAACAGCCCACACAATAGCTGTCTGGTGTGAATGAATCAAAATTATACCTTTTTTTTTTGTCAGATCTGCAAAGATATAATTTTTGGTGTGCCGCAGATTTTTAGTAATTAGTTTGTGTGCCATGAGCTGAGAAAGGTTGAAAATCACTGTCTTAGAATGATACAAAAAATCCAAAGTGAACCAATTCAATGCTGTCTTAAGGAAGGTCCTACAGACAGAGTGGAGTTATCTGGAAGTGCCTCAGAAGCTATAGGGTGTGGGGAGAGCAATATTTTTAGACATGGGAACAGGCCTGGGAAGAAGAAAGGAAATACATATGCCACTTGGACATTTCTTTGGCCCTAAGGGAGCAACAGTGACCTGACCACAGAAATTCTGCCTTGTGGTCTGGCATCTTGGAGTATGCGTGGAAGGCTTTGTCAGATTTTAGAACTGTCCAGGGTGTTTCTATGTGTCTTCATCATTCAGGGAACTAGATTTCTTTATGTCTACCACATTCAAGCGTCAATGTAAGAGATACATCTGGCGCTGCTGTGAGCCTTAGGCAGGTTCCTTAACCTCATTGCCTCCGTTTTCTCATCTGCAAAGTGAGAATCTTAACAACCTCATAGGGTTGTTGTGAAGATTAAATAGAATTAATACATATATAGGCTTTAAACAGTGCCTCACATATAGTAGGCACTATGTAAGCCTGGACTGTTTTCATGGTAGCATCTCTGTAGTATCTTTCTCTTCTGGGCTCTCCTTTCCTGGTGCTGCTGTAGCAGTCAGCTCAGACTGTTATGACCTCTTTCCAATACTTCATACATTGTATTGCCACTGAAATCGATCAGTCTCTGATCTTGTCTTTATCTTGTTCAGTGATCTGCAGAGTTCATTAAATAAAGTCCAAATGCCTTCATTTTGCTTTCTAGCCTCATCCCACTCTTACCTCCTGACCCTAGTTTCACACTCTAATCTCACATTTTACTGCACCTTGTCAGGAACCCTCCCCTCCCCTGAAACCATGCTATTTTCTATGCCTTATTCTCCTTCACTTGTCCTGGCATGTTTTCGCTTTTGTACCTGTGCTCACTGTTCTCTCCACTTGGGAGTTTATTTTCTGGTTCAAATCCTAGCCATACTTGAAAGCCAGGCCCAAATGCCACCTGCACCCTGGGTCCTTTCTGAGCTCCAATGATCTTTATTTATTACTAGAGGCCCGGTGCACAAAAATTTGTGCACTCGGAGGGGGGGGGGTCCCCTCAGCCCGGCCTGTGCCCTCTCGCAGTCTGAGGCCCCTCAGGAGATAACGACCTGCTGGCTTAGGCCTGCTCCTGGTTGGCAGAGGGCAGGCCCAATCCCTAGGTGCAGCCCCTGGTCGGGCTCAGAGCTGGGCTGATTGGGGAGTTGGGGCGCTGCCCCCTGTCATGCACAGAGCAGGGCGGATTGGGAGGTTGTGATGCCACCCTCAGTCACGCTCAGGGTGGGGCCGATTGGGGGGTTGGGGCACAGCCCCCTGTCACACTCAAGGCAGGGTCAATGGGGAGGTTGCGGCGCCACCCCGTCATGCACAGAGCAGGGCCAATCAGGGGGTTGGGGCGCTGCCCCCTGTCACGCACAGAGCAGGGCCCATCAGGGGGTTGGGGCTCCATAACCTGTCACGCACAGAGCAGGGCCAACCAGGGGGTTGGGTGCTGCCCCCTGTCATGCACAGAGCAGGGCCCATCAGGGGGTTGGGGAGCTCCCCCCTGTCACGCACAGAGTAGGGCCGATAGGGGAGTTAGGGCACCGCCCCCTGTCACACATAGAGCAGGGCAAATCAGGGGGTTGGGGCACTGCCCTCTATCACCCACAGAGCAGGGCCGATCAGGGGGTTGGGGCGCTGCCACTGTCACACTCAGGGCAGGGACGATGGGGAGGTTGTGGCTCTACCCTGTCACACACAGAGCAGGGCCTGTGGCAGGGGGGGGGGCGGGGGGGGGGGGGTTGGGATGCTGCACCCTGTCACACACAGAGCAGGGCCGATCAGGGGGTTGGGATGCCGCACCCTGTCACACACAGAGCTGCAGGGCGATCAGGGGGTTTGGGCGCTGCCCCCTGTCACGCTGTCCCGGTGCCAGGAGGCCTCGCGGCTCCACTGATCCCGGTGCTGGGAGGCATATTACCCTTTTACTATATAGGATAGAGGCCTGGGGGCCGGCTGATTTGCCCTGAAGGGTGTCCTGGATCAGGGTGGGGGTCCCCACTGGGGTGCCTGGCCAGCCTGGATGAGGGGATGATGGCTGTTTGCAGCTGGTCACACACCCTTCAGGGTGGGGGTCCCCACTGGGGTGCCTGGCCAGTCTGGTGAGGGGCTGAGGGCTGCTTTCAGGCTGGTGGTTGTTGACTGAAGCTCCCAACCGCTCCTTTTTTTTTCTCTTTTTTTAATTTTATTCTGGGCCAGCTTTAACTCTGGCTCTAGCTCTGAGGCGTCTGCTGGTTTGTTTGCGTTCTATAATCGAAACAATGTATAACTCCAGCTCTGAGATCCCGGAAAGCTTTCTGGGGTTTTGTTTAGCTTCTATATTTGTTAGAATGTTTCAAACTGCCAGCTCAGAGGTTGGCAAGTCAGGCGGGGAACATTGGAGTCTGCATTCCCTGGAGCAAGCAAGCCTCATGTTCGCTTCCAGCTGCCTGGCTGCCGGCCGCCATCTTGGCTGACAATTAATTTGCATATACTCACTGATTAGCCAATGAAAAGGGTAGCGGTCGTACGCTAATTACCATGTTTCTCTTTTATTAGTGTAGACTAGAGGCCCAGTGCACGAAATTCGTGTACTGGTAGCGTCACTAGCGGCTGCCAGCTGCCGGCCGGGTACTCCCTCCCTTCCTCTGGCTGCCTGCCGCCGCCGTTGGGGCCTCCCTCCCTTCCCCCCCGCCAGCCCCACCCCCTGGTCGAACTCTTGGGCAACTCCCAGTTGAGGGGACAATTTGCATACTATGCTTTTATTACATAGGATTGTTTTTTTTAGTCCTCAACCCTAGTTACCTGTCATTACAGCTATCAATTTATATGTCCCCTATTTAGTAAGTTCCACATCCCAGCCTCTAAGTGCCTTGGAGCCAGGCTCATTCTTTAGTACAGTGGTTCTCAACCTGTGGGTCGCAACCCCTTTGGCGGTCGAACGACCCTTTCACAGGGGTCGCCTAAGACCATCCTGCATATCAGATATTTACATTACGATTCATAACAGTAGCAACATTACAGTTATGAAGTAGCAACGAAAATAATTTTATGGTTGGGTCACAATATGAGGAACTGTATTTAAAGGGCCAGAAGGTTGAGAACCACTGCTTTAGTATGTCCTCCTCAGTCCTGTCCCCAGCCCTATGCTATGCACAGAGCAGGTCCTCTGCAAACAGAATTGGAATATTAATTGAGAATCCTGGAATGACAGCTTGGTCTTTCTGTGACGTATTCTCAGTTACCTTATTGTTCTGTATGTGGAAATATTTCAACTCTACATGGAATGAATAAAACAGCCCATCAGCAGGAAAACAAACACAAAATGCACAACTGATCCTCAAACAATGGATTGTTTTTTTAAGAAGGAGTAATGAAAAACTATCTGAGTTCAATACCTTTATATCTGGTCACTACAGCTGCATTGACACTAAGAGGCTCTTGGAAGCTGACGGTGAGTGATGTGCTGCTGGTTACCATGAGGCAGACATTGGTTGGCACCTCGGGGGCTCCTGGGACAGAAGGAAAAACACAAGGATCTTAACATAACAAATCCTTTTCAATGTTCTCGCCTCTTCAAAGGATACCCAGAAACACACACTATGGAAACATTTGTTTTGTAGAGCCTAATAGCTTTTGCTTTTGAACATTTTCATTAGAAGTCTCAATGGCCTTTATTTGTTGCCATCTTGGTCTTATTTGATCATTAAAACATCATTTGAAGGGGTAAATAATACCAGTTAAGCCTTCCCAAAGTATCCTGGAAACATAATAGGAGGTTAGCTGGACCAGCGAAGAGGAGGCTAGAAAGTGTTAGCAGGAACTATTATATTGCATTAAGTACTTTTGTGTAAATCATCTCAGGGGAGACTTTTTGCAACCCTGTTGGTAGAAAGGGCAAGTAACAGCATTCCATTCTCTTTGGGTGAGGAAGCTGCAGCCCAAAGAGGCCAAATGACTTGTTCAAGGACATATGGCTTTGGATGACCAATTCTGGACTCTTCCCAACATGGGATGTTAACTCACCTTGCTCTCATTGTGCCTGCTATTACACAGTAGTATTTTATTAGGAAAGAATTCACATGCAAATGTCATGTCTACTAATAGATTTCTTATGGTGTTAGGTATTTCTTCTAGGTGTTTTGTGATTTAGAAAATTAAAAATTGGTATCAAGTCTAAAAATATGATTTCTTCTAATATTAATTTGTCCTGAATGAAGCACAATAGCAAGTGCATTTATTAAAACAATGGCTGGATTTTTTTTTTTAAAGAGCAAACATATCAGCATTGCTTAAGAGATTGTTAATAATAAAAGCAACCTTTCATTCATGTCAGTTATTTGCTTCAAGAGAAAGGAGTAGGCCTAGTTTGGGGCTTAGTATTCAGTACTACTACAGAAAACAAGACTTACTGCTTTGTTTTTATCACAGCTAAGGTTACTGGAGCAGAGGCAGATAATTTCCACACTAATGAACTGACCTTTTCCTTATATTTAAATTTTCAATATAATTCTAATATTTTTGCTGTTTGAATAAGATTTTCTTTTGGAATTAAAATTTAATATTTCACAAGTTTGAGTTTGAATTACATACATATTCTTTTATATCAGAGGCTGCAGTAAGCAGTACCTTCCAGTGCTAGTATAATCCAGAAACAAGACTTGTTTAAACTAACAAAAAGGACTGGTAATAGAGAATGGACGTGCAGACAAAAGCATAATTCATGGGTTGATTGCCTGTCCTCTGCAGCCTGTATTCACTGAAGGTCAGTTTACATAAGCTCTATATAAAAAATGCAGTAGAGAGTCGAAAACAACTTACACTTGAGCCCGAAGCAGAAACTGGACAAATAGGCAAACAAATATTTTTCCACCTCTGCATCCCAAAATATAGTCACTTAGGGCATCAGACCATCCAGGTCATTAGGCATTAGGGCGTAACGGGTGGAAAGTGCTAGATGAGTGTGACATGGTGGAGGGAGGCCAGCAGCACTGAAGCCTCATGGCTGTGGCCAGAGAACCTATCAGGAGCCAGAAAATCAAGTAAGACAAAAGATCCTTTTACAGTCTCCCAGAACCCTTGCTCCAAACAGGCCGACAACGGCCATCCATGACCCTGTAGTGTTACAGAAAAATTAGTAAAGGAAGGCCTGGCTGTCTCAAACAAAGGTTTGGTCCAGTTAAACGTAGAGGGCCTCTGCTTATACTCACTGGCATGTTCGAAGCCTGTTTTCATGCGTCTGTAGAGCCGGTACCTCCACTCCCAAGCTTTCAGCTGTTTCTCTTTCTCTGTGTTGTCCAGACTGAATCCTTCGTTCTCCACCTGAATAGACAGTTCACTCACCCTCTCCTGGGCTTCCTGCACCAGTGTGTTGAGGTGCATGGCTCGACTTTCCAGGCTGACAACTAAACAGAAAGAAATGGGTGATGCCTTTTTCTTGCTGGGAAAACGCTGCTTCACTGGCAAGAGATCTGAGAGTCCACTATAGGTTTTAAAAAATGCCCGGCGGAAGTGGGATCCATATTCGTTACTAATGTTTTGTTACGATAAGGTCTAATTAGTGACATTTACAAGTAGATTAAATGGTAAATCCATCCATTTAAGATATTCCCATTGCCCTCTGGCCCTCTTGTGACACACACCCCATACAACTGCTTAGCAGTTAATTAGAATTCCACTGTCAAGTGCCCACGAGGACCGCTTCTCATCCAGATTGCACACGTTTCCATGCTCTTCGGAGGACAAACACTTAGGAGCTAAAGCTCTGCAGGGCCAGGACGGCCCTAGGAAAAGTCATTGATGAGGGAAGCTACATTCTGCCAGAGTTGTTTGTTCTTTATTTTTTTAGAACTTGATTCAGATTTTTTGCTCTTATCACTTTCTGCCCAGCCCATAGACATTTTTGTATGTGTATCCTAGTGGCATAATTCTGTTAGTATTAGTCAATTTATTTATTGCTAACAAAGTGTTCTGCTGCTGCCACAATAGGTCTAGTGCAGCGGTTCTCAACCTGTGGGTCGCGACACCTTTGGGGGTCAAATGACCCTTTCACAGGGGTCGCCTAAGACCATCGGAAAACACATATATAATTACATGTTGTTTTTGTGATTAATCACTATGCTTTAATTATGTTCAATTTGTAAATGAAATTGGGGGTCACCACAACATGAACTGTATTAAAGGGTCACGGGATTAGGAAGGTTGAGAACCACTGCTCTAGTGAATTCTGATAGCTGACTTGAGTGTGATCAGACATTGATCTTTGATTGTGATCTGATTGTAGGTATGGTCTCTGGAGATGCCCATGCCCAAGAGAGAAAGCTGTCCTAGCTCTTCTTGCTGAGAGAACTTAAACAGCTTGATATTTCTGTTTTACTCAATGCATGATAGTCTTTATTTGATTCATATCATGTTGTTGACCCAGTCTGCTCTCATGTGAGTGAATATTCATGTTCATGATGTTTCACATTCTATGTCAGGCTAGGAGGCTGCTTCTTATGGTGGCTCTCCTGCATGTGAGGGTCTGCCTAGTTGGTCACTTCTGATCTGGGCATGTGGTAGGGGATCAGATCATGAAACAGATCAAAATCAAGTTTGGCAGTTCTGTTACCCACTCATCAAACACTCTCTGTGACCAAAACAATATTTTCCCCCAGGTGGGTGGGGAAGAAATCCAACTATTTCATTCTTCTAATGAAGGGGGAAAATATGATGAAGATAACTCAAGTGAAAATTTGTTAGGTGTATTTTGAAATGGAAATTAGGTGGTTATATATTCATATTCTCTGTGTTCATAGGCATGTTTGCATTAATTACAGGAAATGAATACTAATTTATTATTGCCCCTGCTCACTATCAGTCTAAATTTATTTACCGATGAGGTCAATGAAAAATGAGTTGAGTCTTTTTTTCCTTTTTCTTTCTTCTTTCTTTTTAACATTACTATTTAGAACACTTGGGACTGTGTTTTGCTGTAGATTTGTCATGGTTAATGAATGTTGCTGTAGCAGTCAATCATGTACTCTAAATACTGTCACGCTTTTTTTTTTAAAGCCTCAGTCATGAGCCATGACAGAAAAATAAACAAATAAATATAAAGCTAAAAAACTCTTTCACTGAGCAGCTACCCTATGCAGAATCCCCCGGGAAGGCTAAAGGAGGCCAGAATAAATGATAATATAAGTGCTGTGGACCTAGGGAAGCAATGATGGGGTATGAACAGGAGGTTCTGGAGAAAAAAAATACACATATACACATGCGGGCGCATACTCCAGTGGAAAAATTGGCAATATTAGTGGCCTCAAGGTGCAATTTCCTGGAGCAGTGAGATTGACAAGTCAGTACTAAATGCTGTTAATTTAACTAACTTCAGATTAATGGTAGAGTCTGCTATGACTGAAGCCCTCAAACACAGTCTCATTATAGCCTTGCTGGGAAGGTCCTAAATATAGGCATTGACAGTTTAAAACAAATTCGTATACATTTGTGTATTTTTAGACATAGGTTAGGCGTCAGAGTTTGTGTCACAGTTTTCAGGTTGATTAATTGACCCAGTAACTGCACCCTCTACCCAATCCCCCCTCCTTCTTTCACTCCAAATTATAGAGAAAATGGGGGAATTGTCCTTGCTAAGTCATTCAGTGAGCTTTTTATTGTAAGCCTGATGTTTGAATTGCATGCATGCGTCAACACTTGGGTGATAGACACATGATTTATAAAAATAAATTTTTCTAATACTATAAAATCCCCCCTATTAATTTTTATATTCACAACAGTTATTACGGGTGTGAATTCCAGGTGGCATTTCAGATGGACAGCTTCTCTTGAGCTGTGCTTGGCTCCCCTGACATTTTTCCTGCTTTCCCTAGTACAACACGCTTTGTTTCCAGACTTTCCCTCTCCTCCCAGGTTGTAGACATGATGTTATTTTACTTATAGGGGTAAAGGGATTCTATATCTTCAAGATAAAGCACTTTGCCTTTTCATAGACTAACAAGGGAGATGCATATAATTTGATGACTAAGTAAGTTTTCCAAGCCCATATAGATCCCCGTGCTTCTTTCTCAAACTGGGGTACCTAAACCACAGCCTGATGCCCCAGAATGAATAGGCACATCTTCCTGGATCACCAAATTTCCTGTGTAGATTTTGGTGAAAACACATTATTTATAAATTAAAATGAACACTTTTGTTATGGAGAAGAGGAAAAATTTCCCCCAAAATTGAAGATTTTTTTTTTTAAGGGAAACTTTATAGAAGCTCCCCCGCCCCAGGCTAAATCTCCAGGTGCCCCTGAGAATATGCACATTTGCCTCTGTTAGAGGTAATCCCATGCATGAGTGGGAGAGGCACTGACTGAGCCAGTGGTTTCACCAAGCAAACCTTCCCCCCCACCCCCATGGACTTTTTAATGGCTTAATAAAACACTCTCTTTTGAAAGATTTTCTTTATTGACTACCAAATCAGCTGACTCATAAATTAATCATCTTCTCCCTATTATTAATGAGCTATATAACTGCCAATAGAAGCATCTGTTCAGTAGGAGATAACCAACCTAACAAACTGGGTTAATACATTTTAAGCAAAAGTAAGTAAAAGTGATAATTATCTTAGACTGTGTAGTTTTATCTTAAGTAATGATGTGGTAGGTTAGGCATATGATCCTGCTGGGAATCGCATTCCTGTTTCTGCCTCCTCAGGATGAGAACCTTTGCAACACCCTTATTTTAAGGTGAAGAAACTTAGACCCAGGGAGGTGGAATGATTATCCAAGATTTTCTTAAAAACCTTAAAAACTCAGTGAACTTCCTCTAAACCAAATGGAATGCAAATTAATCTATTATTTATGTATTGCCATTTTCTAACAGCTACCTGTTTGTCATGAGATTGGTGAATTCATTTTGATTGGTTGGTTGACATAGAAACTAGAAAGGCTGTGTCTATTTTATGATTGATTTTCCTGCCCATCCACTTCTCTTATTCTTGGATCCATTCTCCCTTTGCTTCCACCCTCTGAATATTTCCCCCTTGAGTCCAGAGCTCCTGGATCTGTTTGCAAGCTTGGGCCTTTTCTCTCTTACTTCTGTAGATCCCTTCTCCAGCCAAGCAGCTACCCCTCTGCACTGCCATAGCCAGCACAATAGAGGGTCTGTGAGTGTGCCGGGAGCAGTCCGGCTGGGGCAGGACCACTTGGCGGCTCCTGAAATAGGCTCCTTGCTATTGTGGTGTTTAATTATCAACAGCATTTCTACCACCCAGTGTTTCTGAGTATTTGTTATAAGACCTGCCCAGCTAATTAACTACCGGGTAGGCGTAGGGGGAGGGGCAGGCACTTGGTGTTCAAAGAATACAATTACGGTTACTGTTTAAACCCTGAGATAAATAGTGATCAAACACCATCAGAATCTAAACTACAGATTACTAACTACTTCTTCGCCTTACTAGTTCTTAATTTCGCCCTTGCCCTGCAATTCGTAAATTTGGGCCTGATTGATAATTGCTTAAAAGCTTGAAAATATAATGAGGGTAAAATGTAATTTTTTTTTTAGGTATGAAGGTGAATATATTTAAAAAAATTTTTTTTCAATTAGTTTACATTCAGTGTTGTTCTGTATTAGTTCCAGGTTCACAGCATAGTGGTTAGATAATCATGTATCTTACAAAGTGGTTCCCCGATATTTCTAGAACCCACCTGCCACCATATATAGTTATTACAATACTAGAGGCCCGGTGCATGAAATTTGTGTGCTGGGCAGGGGGCGGGGGTCCCCTCATCCCGGCCTGTGCCCTCTCACAGTCCAGGAGCCCTCAGGGGATGTCCGACTGATGACTTAATTCCCATTCCGCCTGAGGCATCAGTGGAACATCCTTAGTGCTGCTCCAGAGGCGGGAGAGGCTCCCACCATTGCCGCTGTGCTCGCCAGCAGTGAGCATGGCTTCTGGGAGCACACTGACCACCAGGAGGCAGCTCCTGTGTTGAGCGTCTGCCCCCTGGTGGTCAGTGCACATCATAGCGACCGGTCGTTCCGCCATTCAGTTGATTTGCATGTTAGCCTTTTATTATATAGGATTATTGACTATATTCTCTATGCAGTACTTTACATCCCCGTGACTATTTTGTGACTACCAATTTGTACTACTTAATCCCTTCATCTCTTTCACCTATCATCCCTAATCCCCCTCCCATCTGGCAACCATTAGTGTGTTCTCTGTATTTGAGTCTGTTTCTGTTTTGTTTATTTTTTTCTTTAGATTTCACGTATAAGTGAAATCATATGGAATTTATCTTTCTCTGTCTTACTTAGCATAACAATCCTCTAGGTCCATCCATGTTTCACAAATGGTAAGATTTCATTCTCTTTTTTTTGGCCAAATAATATTCCATTGTATATATGTACCACATCTTCTTTATCCAATCTTCTATCATTCACTGTAATGTTATTTACAATAACCAAGATATGGAGACAACCTAATTACTCACTAATTTTAATTTTTTAATTGAGACTTTTAGGGAACAATTCATTTGGCTTGCTTGAAAAAAAAAAAAAAAAGAATACATTTGCCCATTACTAATGATATGCCATCTTTCAATTTAGCACTAACTTTTCTATTGTTATTAGCATTTTCCTTGTTTTTATTGTTCTAAGACAAGCATTTGGTCTAGTGCTCAAAGGATCCTTATAACCAGCTTTAGGTGCTTTTTCCTATAGTCCCTTGGCCCTATATGATTTCCTTTGTGAGGAGACGTCATCAAGGTAGCCCAGTCCTTTTCACTTTTAATATTAACTTAAAGAGTTTAGTTTAAAGAGTTTCCTTATCCTGAGCTGGTTATAAAAGGCTGTAGGGACCCTATACCACTGCTCCTTATGAATGTATGACCCTAACCAGTTATGGAGCCCATGTCTTATCACTAAAAGTGGCATAATAATGGTACCCCTCTCATAAATTGTGATAATTTACAGAAAAGAATCAATTAGTAGAGGCTTGTATTGTTGTTATTATACCCATTGGTATATGTTATGTTTTTTTAGAGGCACACAAAAATAAATACTTGTTTTTATAAAATAGCTTTATGTTCTTACATTAAAAAGAACCCCCTCTTTATGCAGATAAAAATTTTCTGTTCCAGTTACCATTCAGAAATATGTTATGTACTAAGTGGTATCAGTTTCAACCCTATCTGTTGTTTCAAAGGATAAAACAAGGTTACTTAGGTATAAATCTTGCATTGTAAGCCAGTATCCTCTGGGCAAACAAGAATAGACAGTTAATAAAATTTACCTTTGCTGATCATAAGTGACAACCTTCTAACAACCTCACAGCTGACTTATTTTCAGGTAGGAACATCAAAAGAAAGAATATAGAGGTAATCCAATAATTGAACATCTTTAAATTCAAACATTCTCATCCCATAAGTTTTAGTTTACCCATTTTGCTAAGGTTCAGGACTCAAAATTCATTTTGGCTTTACTTATTTTCAGGTTTTCCCAAGGACTTTGAGAGTGGTTCCAAAAATGTTTTACAGATTTGAAGGTGAAAATTTTCATTTTAATTACCATAGAACTTTCTTCTCTTAGAACTCATTATACTCTGGACATGAGGTCTGGAGTGTTTTTCTGTGCTACTTTCCATCAGAATGTATATTCACAAAGTCCATATTATATAGTTTAGGTTGCAATTGTAGTTCTTTAAGAAGCCAGGGCCAATGACACAGAGAGGGACTCCTGCCAGGTATCCCAAGAGGCAAATGGACATTTTCTCTAAAACAAACACAGAAAACACTTGAAGAACTTATTTAGGAAATACAAAGCATATTACTCAATAATGTTCATAGGGAGCTTAAGTATGAAAGACGATAATTATATGTTCTAATTTTTTAGTGCTACCTGATAGAAATATAGTGTGAGCCATATTCCTTTTAATTTTCTAATAGTGACATTAAAAAACAAAAGGAAATAGATGAAATTATTCTTACTATGTTTTAGTTAACTCAATAGAGCGAAAGTATTAATTTAACATGTAATCAATATAAAATTATTAATGAGATATATTCAGTGTAAAATTTACATTTAGAACATGTTTTGGACTAGATACATTTCAAGTACTCAGTAGTTATAGTGGCTAGTAGCTCTTGTGTTGGCCAGTGTAGTTTTGGAACATAAAATTCTATAAACTTTAAAAAGTGCTTTTTTATTGAGCAATGTTTTCATAGCACAAACTATACAACAGATAGATAAAATATTTAAATACTAGAAACTCTAGTGTTTATTGTTTTTGTTTTTTTGAGAGTTATACTGGCTTCCAGTGTTTTTGACCATTTATAATGTGCCAGGGAAATGTTTTAAAGCTATTATTACATTTAATTCTCAACAATCCTAGATAGGTAGTGGGGTATCCAGTTTCCAAGAGGGCCTAAAAAATCTTTGTCTCCTGGTGTTCACATGCTCCTACATTGTACCAGGGTTGGTCTGTGTGGTCAACAAGATTAAGGAGAAATGAAAATTGATCATTTTTGAGGTTAAGTTATAAAAGACACTGTTGCTTCCATTTTGGTGTCTCTCTCTCCAGTCATTTGCTCTGTGGGAAGCCAGCTGCCATGTCAGAGAGCAGCTTTATGTACAAAGGAACACAAGTCTCTTGTCAACAGTCACTCTGAGTAAACGTGGAAATGGGTCCTCTAGATCAGCAGTCGCCAACCGGTGGTCCAAAAGGTTAGAGGCCGCTGCTCTAGATTAATCAAGCCTCTAGAGCAGTGGTTCTCAACCTTCCTAATGCCGCGACCCTTTAATACAGTTCCTCATGTTGTGGTGACCCCCAACCATAAAATTATTTTTGTTGCTACTTCATAACTGTAATTTTGCTACTGTTATGAATTGTAATGTAAATATCTGATATGCAGGATGTATTTTCATTGTTACAAACTGAACATAATTAAAGCATAGTGATTAATCACAAAAACAATATGTAATTATATATGGGTTTTCCGATGGTCTTAGGCAACCCTTGTGAAAGGGTCGTTCGACCCCCATAGGGGTCGCGACCCACAGGTTGAGAACCGCTGCTCTAGAGGATAGGAATGATTATTTTGCAGGAATTAAGGATGGGAACCTAGACTGTGAGTGTGTGCATATACACACACATATGGTCAAAGATATTTTCTAACTTTATATTTTACTTTGTGACGAGGAGAATATATTCTGTATATATTTAGAAGTGAAAAGCAAAAGCATGAAAAGACAATTTAAGAGCAGGTAACTATAGCTCAAGCTGTGGCCACCTGATGTCTAAATAATTATTTGGAAATATAAAGATCAATTCACTTCATATTCAGTGAAATCATTGCCTTAAATATAAATAATATATTCACACCCTTAACTAGAAGTAGCCTTGGGATTCATTCAATTAAACACATTTATTGAGTGCCTACTGTTTGCTAGGGATATTGTAATGAATGAGATAATTTCTGCTCATGTGGAATTTACATTTTAATGAAGGAGAGAGAAAATATCAAATAAAAACATAGACATAAGTGCTATGCAGAAAATTAAAATAAAATGTGATTAAATAAAAATGAAAATAAAATGACTTTAGCCTTTAGACTTGGTGGTCAGAGAAAGCTTCTCATACTAGAGGCCCGGTGCACGAAATTTGTGCACTCGGGGAGCGTCCCTCAGCCTGGCCTGTGCCCTCTCGTAGTCCAGGAGTCCTCGGGGGATGTCTGACTGATGGCTTAGGCCAGCTCCCCGTCTAAGCTGGCAGTCAGACATCCTTAGCACTGCCGCGGAGGCGGGAGAGGCTCCCACCACTACGTTGCACTTGCCAGTCATGAGACCAGCTTCTGGCTAAGCAGCGCTCCCCCTGTGGGAGCACATTGACCACCAGGGGGCAGCTCCTGCATTGAGTGGGATTGGGCCGAAACAGGCTCTCCGACATCCCCCGAGGGGTCCCGGATTGCAACAGGGCGCAGGCCAGGCCGAGGGACCCCACCGGTGCACAATTGGGGCTGGGAAGGGTCTGCAGGAGGGCTCCAGGGCATGTCTGGCCTATCTCAATCCTGGTCATCCAGACCCCAGCAGCAAGCTAACGTACCGGTCAGAATGTCTGCCCCCTGGTGGTCAGTGCATGTCATAGCGAGCAGTTGAGCAGCCTTAGCATATCAATAGCATATTACACTTTGGTTGAACAGACAACTGGACACTTAGCATATTAGGCTTTTATTATATAGGATATTTAGCCATGGAGTCCGTACCAAGAGATTATATGCTATGTTCTGCTTGATCCTATCAAATTAACTGTCCACATATTTTAATGAAGCAGGTAAAAATATCTTAGGACTCATTCTAGAGATGTGCCTAAGGCTAGTTTTTTACATATTCTTAATGGTTGCAAATCTTTGTCCTTTGAGGGTGGATTTGATTTCAGGAAAACTCTAAATCTAGTCTGGTGAACATGGAGGGTGATGACGTTGGGCAGTGCTGTTTTGGAACAAAAATCAGGTGTGACTCTAAGCAACGAGTCAGATTTTCTCATAAACTGGCTCTAAGGACAAATCCAAACGTGTTCAGAGCAATGGCAGCACTGTTGGAGCAAGTGTGGGGTCTCCCATGAGGACCATGTTAAAGGATAACATTCGTTTGGGTTGTAGACTTTCTGGTGTGTTTGTTTACATAAAGCCGGCCTCATTAGTTTATAGTCACACCTCTTAGACGTGCCCTGAACCAGTCCCAGCACCAGCACGAACCCCCAACTACCACAGAAACGAGGGGTGCATCCTGACAAGTCTGCCAAAATTGTAACACTGGTGTCTGTGTCCTACTCAAATGACAGTTACTATGCAGTTGCATTTTATGAAGTAACTGAACATAACTCATTCTGGGAGACATTTCCTAGTCCCATTTACAGTATCCAAGAGAAAGCAAGAGAGAGGAGTTCACAAAGAAATGCAGAGAGAGGGGAGATGGTTTGAAGAGGAGGGAGAATGCTACCCTAGGAAAGGGCAGAAAGACTAAGAGTGAGGAGCATTCCACCATTCTTACCTTCATATTATTATACTGTGTAAAAAGAAAGATAATCAGGCTACATCTACAACCAAATTCTACAACAGGTACCCCAAATATAAATTACTGGAAAACTTAAAGGTTTTTTCCATACATTTATGAATATCACACACACAGGATTATTTGTGTGTATGTGCTAAAATTTGATACCTGTACTTCCCAGCAGCATAAGAAAGGGCTTAAAATTACAACTGAAAATTACAATTGAAAATTTCTAAGTACCTACTATGTGCCAGATACTGGGATTAAAAGGCGAGACAAAATCCATGTGAGTGATGGGATTTGCACATGGTAGATATGCAAAAACAACACCTGGCTTCGTTATGATTATTTACAGAGCCTAAATGATGCCAAATAAATAGCCTCAGAAAGGCTAGGACCTCGATGATTCAGTAAATTCCTCTGGAGACTGTTGGACTGTGATTTGATGGTATGAGTTAGTGAGGATAAGGGAGGGTTTATGACTAGGGACTTTGCCATGCAGAGACAAGTCTTTCTCAGATACCACTGTTCAGTTGAACATGAGTAGTCATGGACACTGGAACACTGAATGGATGAACTATCAAAGGCATAGCCTCCAGGTATCCTGAAGTATCTCTGTACATCAGCTTTCCTAACTTCAGTCCTTTCAGATTCTGTTTCCTGAACTCGGCACACCAGTCTTAGAGGAAGTACTTGGGATGCTATTATAATAGTGACTGAAGTTTCCTTCTAGAAGGTATGAGTATTACTTTGTGCTGCTTGCCTAAAGGTGAGAGGAACAGAAAAAAGTCGCTAAGATAGTAGAGTCATCTAATGAGCAGGTGGGAGTTCTGAATACATTTAACCTTTGCAGTGTACAAGTTTGGGTGGCCACTCTGGGACTTGCCCTGTGAATAAGAAAATGTACATGGTTGAGTTTCAAGCTGTGTTTATAGTTCTATGACTGAGGAACTAAAGACTGTAAGACAGGGCCACACCAATGGTTAGGAGTTAAGTCCCTAAACTCCTCTGTGTCCTTGTGATTCCTGTTACAAAATGGGAGAATTACAGAGGACTTTCTTCTGAGTTGTGCTGGATTCTAGATTGGCATAGTAGAAAGAGTACTGGGCTAGTTTTCAGAAGGGAACACACAGGGGGAGAAGACAGAAAATTAACCCTATTAGAAACCCTGCATTCTGCTTTGAAATACTTGACAAGCATTAGTAGAGGAACAGATGGAGAATCAGGGAAGGAAGGAATTGAGCATCTGTGGTGTGATAGAAAGAGTGCTAATGCTTTTCCACAAATACCAAAGAATTGAATACTCAAGACCTGGGTTCAAATCATGCCTTCACCACTTATTAGTTTTGTAGCATTGGGTGAATTATTTGACTTATTCCAATTTTCTCATTGAAATGGGAGTTAGTTTCCTCATTTTAGCTCATTGGCTAAAATGAGGAAACTACCATCTCACAAGCCAGCGAAAACATTGTTGAAATATGTAAAACACTCTAGGAACTTAAGACTTCATTGTTATTTTTCTTCTCTTATACCCTGTCTCTGAAGTTACTGGGGAACAATTTGTAGCAGGTATTTGCTTATTTGGTTCTGGCTGGCAAACTAGTTTTTCTGGTGGGCTGTCTCATATTCAAGTGCACAATAACACTTTCTTTTGTATTTGGTATATGAAATGAATTAGAAATACCTGAAAACAGACTGTGTTCTTTTGTCCTGCCTCTCTCCTACAGGAATGGCACCTTAGTGCATAGAACAGGATTTTAGCACACACGGAAAGATGCAGGGTCCAATGGCCACAGCTTTCCGTTATTGGTTGTTTGGAAAGGCAGTAAATTTGCATAAAGGGACCTCAGGCACTGGTGTCCCACAGACTTGGGGTTGAGTTTTTGGTATGCTTGGGTCAGTCATTTAGCTTTTCAGCATGAAACTTTCCTCTTTGAAATGCAGTTAATAACACCATCCTGAAGGGCTAGAGTGAAAAATGGAGATATGTATGTGGAGACTTCATAGATAGATACTCAGTCAAGATTCCTTTGCCATTTTTACACCTGTGGGAGTCCATACCACTAAGTCTTTGACTTGTTGGGTGGCCAAGATGACTTAGGTGTCATATTTCCCAGAGGCTAAAACCTGGGTTGATCTCTCACTGTCCTTTCCAACTTTGTGATGATAATTGTGGTTATCATTCTCGAGGGAGTGAGTAAAACCAGGGATCTTTGAACACATTTTCTTTTGGTTTAACAAGATATTTAGTACTTGGATTCTTTTTAGAGATTTAATTATGCACAAAGAGGCTTGGGAGAGTTGGGAATCTTACAGTTTAATGGAGAATTCTTTGTAGCGTCTTAGGTAAGTAGGACTAATGTTTCATCCAGCCCAGTGCAAGCAACATCTGAATGAATGGTCTCCTTGTTTTTACAGAATGGGGCTCAGTCTGCATTCTCTATGTTCAGACCCTCTGATTCTTCCTCCACTGCTCTCTCACTGGATCTTCGGGTCAGACGTTATTGCAACATAAACTGGAAGGTAGCAAATAAGCCCTTTTGATTTCTTTGATCCTTCTTTGCCCATCCCTGCAAATCCTCCAGTCTACTAAAAGGAAGCAGCACTTTGATGATGACACTCTTACTGAAGATGAAGAGCCCCAATCCTGTGGAACCCAAACCCTCACACTCTTTGACATGGATGTGGTGAGCTTAGCATTTTTAAAATAAAGAGTTTTCTGATACAAGGATCTGTCTCTGGACCTAGTCTTTGGGTGGCAGGGGTTTATGAAATTTAGAGCCAGAGACGTGACCTCTAATTACATATTTGCTTGCTTCTCTTTCAGCCTCTGGGTCTCACCACTTGGAAGTAAGTGAATCAGTATTAGTGAAACTAACAGTTTGATGAGTTTACTTTTTTTCTTTTAGGAAACATAAAAACTGTGGCTCAGAGCCATTGTGGTCACTGGGTCAGAGAGTTTGCACCAAGGGGAATGTGAGTGCCTACCTCAGAATGTTGCTGCGAGGATTAAAGGAGTGAATACACGTAAAGTGCTCAGAATAGTGTCTGACCAGGGGTAGGGTTGTATGATTTTATCCCATCCACTCCTGGGTAGGGTCTGCCATTGGCTCCAGAGCAGCTCCCTTTGGCTAGTATCCTCAGCTCGACTCCAGAAAGAAGCCATTCACAAAAGACCACATATTATATGATTCCATTGATATAAAGTGCCCAGAATAGGCAAATCTATGGAAACAGAATGTAGATTGGTTGCCCAGGGCTGGGAGCAATGAGAGGTTAAGGTGATAACTAATGGGTTTGTTTGTTTGTTTGGGGGGAGGGGGGGAGGGATGCCGACAGTGGTCTAAAATTGTGATGATAAGTTTCACAATTCTGTGCATATACTAAAAACCAGTGAATTGTATGGCATGTGAATTATATCTGAATAAAGCTGTTAAGAAATACATCCAGAATTCCACCCCTGTCTGCCATCAGGGTCATTAGCCTGCTAGTCCAAACAACGGGCATCTGTCTTTTGGACCACTAAAACTAGACTCCTAACTGCTCTTCATAATTGCCTCACCACTGTCTAATCTCCACAGAGCACTGTAGTGATCTTTGAAAATGTAAAGCAGACTGTATCATCCACCTGCTGCAACTGCTCTACTGTCTCATCACACAATCAAAGTGAAGTATCTCACCATGGCCTGAATGATCTGGTTCTGGTGACTTCTTCCTCAGCGACCCACCTCTCCTGTGTTCATTTTGCTTTAGCCACATTAGCCTTCTTGTTCTTCAAATATGGCAATCTCATTTCTGCCTGCCTAGAATTTGACCCCACACCTCATTTTTTGATGTCCAGGACTAGGCTCAAATGTCCTTCCATCAGAGAGGCTTTTCTTGACCAACCCTATTTAAGATAGTTCCCACTTCTTCATAGTATTCATCACTGTTTGAGTTTATATTTTAATTTAGCTATTTACTTGCTTATTAGAAGTCCCCTGTACTGTTATTTAAGTTCTATGAGAATAGAGAGTTTTGTCTTACTCACCACTGCATTCTTAGTACCTAGAACAGTGCCCTGTCCTCAGTGTTTGTTGAATGAAGCAGTGAAGCCAGCATACAGATTATGAACATAAAGACAATATCTCACACGTACTTACTCTTTTTCTATGTATTTCCTGTTCTATAGCCTCACTTAGAGTATTTCACATTTAGTTATATTCTTAGGAGGATGTTCCCTTGAGGTTCTATTTCAATACCATTTAGCGTATTCTATTTAGAATGTAACCTGATGCCTGGACTGATCAATAGTTGCATGAAAGTCCATAAAAACATGGAAAATATTTCAGAACCTATGCTTAGTCAATCATTCATACTCCAAGGGTCAGCAATGGCTATTTCAGTGGGGTCTAGTCTTAAAAGAACATATTTTAATTCTCAGGTTTACTTACAGTGTGGACTTTCTCTAGCCCCCGTCCTCAGGAGAATCCTAGCAATGGGCACATTGTTGGTCATGATGGCAATATCGAGAGGTGTCAACCCCTCACTGTTAGGAGTATTGAGATCTAGTTCTTCTGCTGTGTACTGATACAGAAGGATCTGCACAGCATCCATGTCCTGCTGTTCGACTGCTTCAAACATGGCTTCGTTGCCCTGGAAGTTCTGGAGAAGAACAAAAGCAGGTTAGTACAATTTCATAGACTAGTGTATCTTAGCAGCTTAGCTGTCTTAAATTTTGGGACTGCTTCAGTGACTGCATTCTCACTTGTAAGTTATATAATTTTAATTTATGCCAAGGTCTCCAACGTAAACACTGTGTTGGATCTTCCTTCCATCATTTCTAAGGGACATTGAACAGATATGTACATTTAGATGCACTGACGCGTCTACGGCCATACCACCCTGAACGCACCCGATCTCGTCAGATGCACTGACGCAATACAATAGAGCGTGGATAGTCTACAGATAAGAGCAAACATCAGCTTTCTCAACTCAGTCTTCAGTGGAATACTTGTTTGATAGACGCTTAAAAAGTGTTCTATGAAGAAGGGAGCATGTGGTCAAATAAATTTGGTAAATATTGGATTAAGCCAAGTTACCCCATTATTTTACTCTAAGACTCTCAGGGTCTTTAATAATTTTAACGTACAATTATGACTCCAGTAGGTGGGAAATATGACCTGTTTCAAGTATTTGTTTATAGAATGTATTTTTAATTGCATTTGTTTGAACTGCCCCTGGAATAATGTTATTACAGAATCCAGTTTGGGAAATGCTGGCAGAAAGAACACAGCAATGTTAGTTTAAATTGTGACTAGCTTGGAATTGAGAGTACACTTTCTCTGTCTCAATCTCAGCCCCTCTCTTTCCACCCCATATCTCTACTATTGCTCAGACCATCATCATCCCTTGCTTGGACCATGGTAATGACCTGCCTGTTGCTAGTCTTAGTCTCCTCCAGCCCATCACTGATACAAGAGTAGTAATCTTTCTAAAATTTACATGACATATTCATTCCATATTTATAATCTCTAATAGCTCCATACCGCCTGCAGGCTGGTTTCCCAATTCATACACTCCTTTGTACAAGCCTCTGCTCTTTCTCAACCCATCGCCCCAACCACTGAACACCTGGCATTTCTGAGCCCTCAGGGGAGGGTGGTTCAAAAGAAGTGGTATCCAGGGAGGAATTCCAGGGCTGGGTGGCAAATTGGTCCCAAAGAGAACCAAAAGTTTAATACAATACCCATAAAGACATGGTTCCTTTGAAAAGTTCTTTCAGATACATATTTCTATAGCTCATGGGAGAAGAGCAACCCATTTACATTTACACATCTGTCTGGTATCTTCTCCAAGAGTAGCTCAGTCTTTAAAATATTGAAATATCATTGGTCTTGACCTAGCATAGGAGTCATTTAATTAAAATGTGTAAGGTCTTCAGTGACCAAGTATTTAGATTGGCAGGTTTTATTTTTAGTCTTGTCAAAAAATGATTCTCCCTATCAAAGGCTGCAGGTCTGCTTAGCCGAGTACATAACACATGACTGAAGAAAATACAAAGCGATTATGCAAATGCTCATTTTGACAGTGGGTACCCAGGGAATAGAGTTATTTTGGCATGCAGCTCTCAGGACAATCTGCTGAATGGAAAAGGGTTTTGTCAACAATCTGCCAAACTGAAGAGCCTCTGAGACTTAGGCCATAACTCAGCCACAACCAAGCCCTCCCAGAAGATGAGTTTGAAATGGGAAAACAAATGAGTGCAAAGTTAAAATGCTGCCCTGTCCAGAGTTGTGTATTTGTGATTCTTAGTATGTCTCATTTCTCATGTGCCATATTTGCTCTCACTCTTAAGTCATTTCCTCCCCCATGCTTTTGCTGGCAAACTCTAGTATGCTTCTATCTGGAAAGGCTAGGGCTCATTTCTGTTTTAAACTCAAACAAATGGTGCCATTACCCCCTGCAGAAATACCCTTGCTGAGCATGTTAATGTTATGCCCTCAGCTTTTACTGAGGGCCAATATAAGAAACTACTACATGAGAATCTTTGTAACATCACCAGTACTATTTTTTATTCTCCATTACATAATTCACCATGACAGCTTATAAAGGCCAGAGGATTTAGCAACAGAAAATATTAATGTCTCCTTATAAACCGATATACTTTCAGCTATCAGCTAATGGGATGCTATAACCGTTATTTCCCTTTCTGATATAACTGTATAGGAATTCAGAGATAAATGTAATTATAAAATTTAGGTACTATATTTGCCTAGGTTTTTGGTATATCTATTTCTCTTCCCATCCTCACCAGTTTCTTTTTTATCCTTCCTTCCTCTTTCCTTCTCACTCACTGTCCCCCTCTATCTCGTTCTGTCTTGTTATTTCCCATTATATAATGCATATGCATTTTTCTTGCTTGAATTCTGTCTTGAATGCCTTTGGAAAGCATATGGAATATACATTATAAATAAATAAAAGATTGTTTATTGATCATTCAATATTTAAATGAGCAATGAAGCTCTCAGAAAGCTATTTAATTTCATACTCCCTATTTGCTGCTTTTGGTTTCTTTGGTCTATTAGAGAATGAAAAATGAAGATGAAAGGGGCAAAATTAAGAAAGAGAAAGGGGAAATCTCACAATCACTCATACTTCAGCTAACAACATAGATATATGCAGCTCCTGTCTTAACTGACTCCCAGCATTTCTAACATTGCAAACATGAAGTTTTGAGGTAAATGTGGATATTAGCATTCCCTTAAATCCAAACACAACTGCCTAAATCAAACCGAGGCAAGAATATAAAGAGTTTTCTTACCACCGAGGTCTTCCTGAGACTCAGCCGGTCAGTCCTCGCTCTAAAGTAGGCCTCATCAAATGAAGAGTGGCTCCCCTTCAGTTTCTCAGAGAGGTTTCTGTACAGGCGTTTGGCAGCATTGGGAGATGATGGGGCGCTATGTTTTTTTGACTGAGAAAGATGTAAACTCTGCATTTGTTGGGTCATTTTCACACGACAGTTCCTAAGAGGAGGAAAAGATAATGTATCATTTACACAACATAGTTATAAATTGATACAGAATTTTATCTTCTCTAGTAACCATCTGGAATCCTAATAAAACATTATAGCTGGAAAAGACCTTCAAAGTCATCAAGCCAGCCTTCATGTTCTAGGTGAGAAAGCTGAAACTCGGGGGGAAAAGAAGAAGCTTGTTTATGGACACATAGCTAATTACTGGCAGAAAGGAAATTACCTTCATTTACCATATGAACATATACATCTACATACAAACATATATATGACATGAGCCTCTACTTCACATCTTTTTGTCTCTATCTCACTTGGAGGAAGCATCTCAATTCTATAACCCAAGGAGTCTATTCAGTTCTTCTTGGGTATATGTAATTGGTTTCATTCTGTTTACCTCCTTCTAGATCAGCGGTTCTCAACCTGTGGGCCGCGACCCCTTTGGGAGTTGAATGACCCTTTCACAGGGGTCGCCTAAGACCATCGGAAAACACATATATAATTACATATTGTTTTTGTGATTAATCACTACGCTTTATGTTCAGTTTGTAACCATGAAAATATATCCTGCATATCAGATATTTACATTACAATTCATAACAGTAGCATTACAGTTATGAAGTAGCAACAAAAATAATTTTATGCTTGGGGGTCACCACAACATGAGGAACTGTATTAAAGGGTCACAGCATTAGGAAGGTTGAGAACCACTGATCTAGAGCATGCTGCTGTCTTCCCACCATCTCCCTTCAAATCTCATCCTTGAATTTTTATAGCCTTATGGATCCTACAATATAATAACATGTAGAACCTCTTTTATTGAACTGTTCACAGGACTAACTTTAATGATTCCCCAATTCCTACAGGATGAAATCTAAATTCTTTAGCCTCACATACACTGCTTCTCCCTCAAGCATCATCTCCTACTATACCTCTACATTTTATGTTTCAGTCTTTCTGACTTCTTAGGGTTTCCTGAGTAGTTTAAACTTTTTCCTACTTCTGGGTCTTTGTATGCACTATTTTGTACATATTGGAATTCCGTCTGTGCTCAAATGGTCTCTCACATCCCCAGGCAAAACTATGTAATTCGTTACTCATTCACTTAGTATATACCTGTTATAACAAATATTTTCTTGTATTGCAACTTTTTTTGGCTTTCTGTCTCCTGACTAGTCTATATGCATCTCAAGAATAAGGATTGCCAAATATATTTTTTTATATCCCTAGTACCTAAAATGTGCCTTCCTCAGGGTAAAAGAAACATAATACATATTAGGATATGAATTGTTACTCTTCCACCTACTATGTGAACTTGGGCAAGTTACTTAACATGTCTGAATCTCATTTTTATCATTTATAAAATAGGGATAATAATAATAACATCCACACATTATAGTTGTAAGGATTTGATGAGATAATGCATGTAAAGAGCTTAAAGTATAGGTAGTTCATGGCAGCTGTTATTTTTCTTATAGAAGATAATAGATACCTTAGAACGGTGGTTCTCAACCTTGGCTGCACATTAGACTCACCTGGGAATCTTTTTAAAATCCTGATTTCTGGGCCTCATCCTCTGGAAATTCTGTTTCTTTGTTACTAATGCTGTGGTCTCACCCCATAACAAAGAAACAGAATTTCCGGAGGATGAGGCCCAGAAATCAGGATTTTAAAAAGATTCTCAGGTGATTCTAATGTGCAGCCAAGGTTGAGAGCCATTGCCTTTGAATAAATGAAGGCATATATATGAGACTGTTACATATAATATACGAAGGGGATACCCAGAAAGCTAATTTCCTCCTCATGCCTCTGAATTGGGTTTCATGTCTACTAGCACCAACTAACCTTGATTAACTTACACTTTCACAAATGGAGGCCCATCTTCACTACATTGTTGAATGTCTTTAGGCACTTTTTATGTCTTGCTTGTGATTTCCTCCAACACAAAAAGACGTTCTAGTGCCTTCTAAGTTCTAACGTGGCCAGACCTATTCAGAATTAGTCATGCCCAGTCTTGTCTAATAGTCTTATTTAAATTTAGGAGGATAATATAAAGCACTGTCTGTAGTGTATATGTATGTGTGAATGTTTTCATAAATCTTTAATCTTTTAATTTACACAAAAGCAAAAATGGAAAGAGTAGGTGATTTGACATCTTTCTTTTTCCATCTACAAGTCCTTTACTTTTGATTTAAAAGCAACTATAGTGATACTTCTATATCTTTTTAGTCCTACAAAAATTCCAGGTTGATATAAGCTGGCTCACAAGGGGATTGCCTTAAACTCTTTATTTCTGCCCTCTGTCTGTAGTCTTTCCCTTCAAAATTAATGCCCCAGTTAGTGCCATCTGTCTTGTCTACATCGTTATCATTCCCAAAATAACACTACATTTTTTGTATCTGACACAGTGCCCAGGAGTCCAGTAAATAAGTTCTTTTCAATTGGTCAGATTCTAGTTACTTGCTCTACAACTGATGACACTTACCCACTGGCCCCTTTTGTCTTTGCTCATGTCCCATCTGTTCTTTTTAGTCAAAATAGATTTACTTTCTCTGTCTCTTTGACTTCCTTATCATACTCCCCAGCTGTCCCTTCCAGGCTATCCTTCAGCATATTTTTATTCTTCTAGATGTTATCTGTTATTATGTATTTTTCTTCCTCTATATTTAAAATTTTGTCTGATTAGAAATACTGAGAAAGACAATTTCCTATTATCTGTTCTCATAAACATGCATGCCCCTTTCAGCTAACTGTGCTCTTAAATTTTTACCTTCATGGAAAGGAACAAGCATTTGAGAAGCATTATAGCTTTGGTTCTGGTATTTGGCAGACCCAAGCGTGAATCCTGATATTATTATCTATAATCTATGTTACTTTGGACAGTCACATAAAAATGTAAATTATCTGAGTTTGTTTAATCATAGTAGCCACTCAATAAGTAACAGCAATTATTAAAGTTATCTCAAATCTTTTTCCCAAACCAGAGACACCAAAGTATATTGCAACAATCTAAATAGCTTTCTTGTTTTAAACATTGTTTTGAAATTTGACTTTATGTATTATACTATTTAGTTTTCATTTTGATAGAAAATATAAGTTTAAATATTTTAATACATGTGTTTTTAGTAACTTATAGTAAAATGGGAAGAGAGGATTAAAGATAAAAATTGTAAAACAAAGAGGGATATAATAAGAAAACATAATAAATACACATGTAAAGTAAAGTAGTAGGGTTAAGATTAAATATATCTGTGAGCACAATACATTCACTTGGTTTACTTTTTCTAATAAAACTGTCAATTGAGATTTTTAAAAAGCCATTTACAAGTTATACACCTAAATAAACATGTCACAGAAAGATGATAAATAGAATAATAGTATGACAGTGGAAACAGCAAACTAAGGACCTCTAAAAATTCTCTCCTCCACAAAAGCAATGAGAACACTACCAAAATTGGTCAGAATTAACTTTTTCAGAACCATATAAATTAATAAAAATTTTGCAGCAGTCCAGGAAGTGTTTATTCAAGAAGAGTGGATAAATTCAGTAAGAACAGCAAGCTTAATGGCATTTTTACCTTGCTTAATTTCCATATTCCCCATCTCTGTGGTGTCCTTGAAGACCAACAGCCTATATTCATGGTAAAACAAAACAAAATTAAAAAAAAAAAAAAAGCCTGGCAGCCATTGGTGGTGCAGAATGGTGATGGAGTTCCTTCAAAACTCCATTTTCAGAGAATTGTCATTATTTGACCTGTTTGGTGGTTTCTTGGAAGACCGCACTCTCAAGGCTTTTCTTTATTTGCCCTGACTTTGAGCTTACCAAGTGCAAATAATCTTTTCCTCTGGATATCTGTCAAAAACAACCATCAGCAACTGTTTAACATCACAGCTGCCTGAGGTGATGGATAAGAGTGGGGCAAACAATAGACTAACCAAAAAGCTTAAAGGAGAAGCTTAAATGTAATGTACATGGAAGACTTTGAAGAGCTCTGACACATTCCTGGGGCTCTATCAGACCTCATGCATGCCCAGGGTTGGGAGCATTCTCATGAAACACCTGAGAAGGTCCTAAGCTCTCATCTCTATCTGACTTTGAGGCTCTGTGCAAGCACGAAGTGAAAGCTAAGGCAGAGATGTCAACTGCCTAATGAGTATTGAGGGTATGCCCACAACTGCACACAGAGCCCCTCTGCAATTACTGGGAGACTTCTTCGTTCCAGGCACTTAAGAATATTTTTGTTCAATCATTAGCTGACCACTAAACTAACCAAGAAGAGACTTAGTAGCCACATATGACAATAAATACAGACTTTACAGATACAGTTCTAAGAAAACATCACTAAACAATAAACTTTGAGGAAGGGGGATAATCTGATTTCTAGAGTTCCTGCATTATGTTATTTAAGATGTGTTTTCAACAATAACAACAACAAAGTAAGGCATGTGAAGAAACAAAACTATTTTCCATTCACAGAAAGTAAAGCAGTCAATAAGCAAGGCCAGATGCTAGATTTATTAGACAAAGACTAAGTTTCATATTTTAAATATTTTCAAAGAACTAAAGGAACCATGTCTAAAGAAACTAAGGAAATTATGAGAATGATATCAAACAAAATGTTCTAAAGAAACATGTTTCTTTTTTTTTCTTCTAAAGAGAAGGGGACAGATCTGTTGAATGAAAGTGGGCTGGTCTCTGCAACATGACTATAGGATCAGACTTTAGGATATAGTTAGCCAGGGAAAGATATTCTATGGAAAAGTTACTTCTAGTTTTATATTTTCTTTTTTTGCATCTTAATACTTTTTTTAATTCCCAGATCTTTAACTGAAGTCACGTTAAATGTTACGGCCTGCCAAACATTTAAGGAAGAAATAATACCAATTCTACACAAAACTCTTCCAAAAAGCTTCATTTTGAGGCTACCATTGCCCTGATAGCAAAGTAAAAAAAAAAAAAGACATTTCAAGAAAAAGCTATCACCCAATGTATCTCATGAACAGAGGAAAAAAAATCTCAACAAAACGTTAGCAAATAAAATCAGCAATACACAAAAAGGATAATATGTCATGATCAAGCATGATTTACTCCAGGAAAGCAAGGTTGGTTTAATATTCAAACATCCATTGATGTAATTCACTAAATTAACATAGTAAAGGAAAAAAATATGGATATCTTAATAGATACAGAAAAGTAGCATTTGACAGTATTCAACATCCAATCATGATTTTTTAAAAAACTTTCAGAAATAAAAGGGATCTCCTCCACCTGATAAAGGAAATCTGCAGAAAGTTATAGTCAACACTGTATTTAATGATTAAAGAAGACCAAATGCTTCCTTTTGGGTCAGATTCAAGGCCAAAATGCCCACTCCTACCTTTTCTATTGTACTGGGCATTTAGCTAGTGAAATAAGGCAAGCAAAATAAAGGAGTATAGATTGGAAAGAAAGAAGCAAGACAGTTTTTATTTGCAGGTACCAGGAAAGTTTCGTAGAATAATTTAAATCTTCTTAGGAATAAATACAAAATATATGCAAACCACATATACTTAAAATTACATGACATTAATGAGTGAATTTAAATAATACCTAAATAAATAGATATACCTTGTTCATGCATTGGATTAAAAGAAACTAGTATTATTAACATTCAAAAAAGAATTAAAACCTATCCTCCTCAGACTATTCCAAAAAATTCAAGAGGAAGGCACACTTCCAAGCTCTTTCTATGAAGCCAGCATCACCCTAATCCCAAAACCAGGTAAAGACACCACAAAGAATGAATTACAGGCCAATATCCCTGATGAACATAGATGCTAAAATCCTCAACAAAATTCTAGCAAATCGGATCCAGCATTACATTAGAAAGATCATACACCATGACCAAGTGGGATTTATTCCGGGGATGCAAGGATGGTGGTACAATATCCACAAATAATAAATGTGATACATCACATAAACAAATTGAGACAAAAATCACATCAATTGATGCAGAAAAATCATTTGACAAAATCAACACCTATTCCTGATAAAACCTCTTAGCAAAACGGGAATAGAGGGATCATACTGAGGAGGAAACTGGTCCTGCAAGGTGTGTCAGGCCATAGAAACTGTGAACAATGAACTGCCCTTGGGGGAGGGGGAGAGGGTTGTTATACTGGTGCCAGGACAGACCATCTGATGTGGCCAGACACCTGGGGGCCTTCCTGCAGGGCTGAAGGGAGCAGGGGGCAAATCTGCAAGACAAAGATCCCAGCGGGATATATATAGACAGGCTCTCCGAATGTTTCTTCCCTCTGATTTGGAAATGATTCCCTCAGTCCACTAGTGTTAATAAATGGGGTCCCTCCCTTTCTCTAGGAAGCGTGCTTGGTATTTCTTGGTCTTCTGTAACAATACTTCAACATAATAACATGACATTAGTGCGTGAATTTAAAGCCTTATATGACAAACGTACAGCCAGCATCATACTCAATGGGCAAAAACTAAAACCATTTCCCCTAAGAACAGGAACAAGACAGGAATGCCCATTTTCACCACTCCTGTTCGACATAGTACTGGGAGTGCTAGCCATAGTGATCAGACCAGAAGGAGAAATGAAAAGGCATCCAAACTGGAAAAGAAGAAGTGAAACTGTCATTATTTGCAGGTGACATGATGTTGTACATAGAAAATACTAAAGACTCCATCAAAGAACCCCCAAGACTTAATAACTGAATTTGGCAATGTAGCAGGATACAAAATCAACACCCAGAAATCTATGGCTTTTTTATATACCATAATGAACTCACAGAAAGAGAAACTTAAAAAAAAAAATCTCATTTACCATTGCAACAAAAAACTTAAGATAACTAGGAATAAACTTAACCAAGGAGGTAAAAAACAACAACCCTGTACTTGGAAAACTGCAGGGCGTGGAAAAAAAGAGAAGAAGACATAAACAAATGAAAGAATATACTGTGTTCATGGCTTGGTAGAATCAACATCATTAAAATGTCCATACTACCCAAAGCAATTTATAGATTCAATGTAATCCCCATTAAAATACCAACGGCATATTTCACAGACTTACTAGTACAGTGATGGCGAACCTATGACATGCGTGTCAGAGGTGACACGTGAACTCATTTTTTTGGTTGATTTTTCTTTGTTAAATGGCATTTAAATATATAAAATAAATATCAAAAATATAAGTCTTGGTTTTACTATGGTTGCAAATATAAAAAAATTTCTATATGTGACACGGCACCAGAGTTAAGTTAGGGTTTTTCAAAATGCTGACATGCCGAGCTCAAAAGGTTCGCCATCACTGTACTAGTAGAACAAACTCTCCAAAAATTCATATGTAATAAAAAAAAAGACCCCGAATAGCAGCAGCAATACTGAGAAAGAAGAACAAAGTTGGAGGGATCACAATACCAGATGTCAAGCTATATTACAAAGCAACTGTTCTCAAAACTGCCTGGTACTGGCACAAAAACAGACATATAGACCAATGGAACAGAACAGAGAACCCAGAAATTGACCCAAGCCATTATGCTCAATTAATATTTGACAAAGGAGGCAAGAGCATACAATGGAGTCAAGACAGTCTCTTCAATACATGGTGTTGGGAAAATTGGACAGATACATGCAAAAAAATGAAACTAGACCACCGACTTACACCATACACAAAAATAAACTAAAAATAGATAAAGTACTTAAACATAAGATGGGAAACCATAAAAATCTTAGAAGAATCCATAGGCAGCAAAATATCAGACAAATGTCATAGCAATATCTTTACCGAGTCAGCTCCTAGGACTGGAAACTAAGGACAAAATAAACAAATGGGACTTCATCAAAATAAAAAGCTTCTGCACAGCAAAAAAACCCATCAACAAAACAACAAGAAAGCCCATTGCATGGGGGAACATATTTGCCAATGTTATATCTGACAAGAGTTTAATCTCCAAAATTTGTAGGGAACTCATACAACTTAACAAAAGGAAGATAAACAATCCAATCAAAAAATGGCAAAGGACCTAAATAGATACTTCAGAAAGTGGACGTATAGAAGACCAAGAGACATATGAAAACATGCTCAAAGTCGTTAATTATCTGAGAGATGCAAATCAAAATGACAATGAGGTACCATCTCACACCTGTCATAATGGCTATCATCAACAAAGGACAAGTGCTGATGAGGATGTGGAGAAAGAGGAACCCTCATGCACTGCTGGTGAGAATGCAGACTGGTACAGCTACTGTGGAGAACAGTATGGAGTTTCCTCAAAAAATTAAAAATGGAACTCCCATTTGATCCAGTGATCCCACTTCTAGGAGTATATCCCAAGGAATCAGAAACCAATCAGATAGGATATATGCACCCCTATGTTCATAGCAGCATAATTTACAATAGCTAAGATTTAGAAACAGCCTAAGTGCCCATCAGCAGAAGAGTGGATTAAAAAGTAGTGGTACATCTATGAAATGGAATACTATGCTGCTGTAAAAAAGAAGGGACTCTTGGCATTTGCAACAGCATGGTTGGACCTGGAGAGCATTATGCTAAGCGACAGAAGCCAATTGGAGAAAGATAAATATCACATGATCTCACTCATTTGTGGAATATAATGAACAAAATAAACTGATGAACAAAAATAGATCCAGAGACACAGAAGCATCAAACAGACCTTCCAACCTCAGAGGGAAGGTGAGTTGGGGGGAGCAGTAAGAGAGCAACCAACGGACTTGTATGCATGCATATAAGCATAACCCATGGACAGACACAGAGGGGCAGGGGGTGAGGGCATGTTCTGGGGGGTGGGAGTGGCCTGGGAGAGGTCAATGGGGGAAAAAAGGAGACATATGTAATGCTTTAAATAATAAAGAATTAAAAAAAACTAGTATTGTTAAGTTGTTAATTCTTCCAAATTGAGCTATAGAGTCAATGCAATTTCAATAGAAATTCTAGCAGGATTTTAAAAAATAAGCTGATTCTAAAATTTTTATAAAAATAGGAAGGGTCTGCCCTAACCGGTTTGGCTCAGTGGATAGAGCATTGGCCTGCGGACTGAAAGGTCCCAGGTTCGATTCCGGTGAAGGGCATGTACCTTGGTTGCAGCCACATCTCCAGTAGGAGGTGTGCAGGAGGCAGCTGATCGATGTTTCTCTCTCATCAATGTTTCTAACTCTCCCTCTCCCTTCCTCTCTGTAAAAAAACCAATAAAATATATTTTTTAAAAAATAGGAAGGATTTAAAATTTTTAGTCAAAACAACTTTGGAAAAAAAAGAACAAAGTCGGAAGACTTACATTACCTAATTTCAAGAGCAGCTTTAAAGTTATAGAGATCAAGACGTGCTATATTGGTGTAAAGGTAACAATAGAGATAAAGACAATGACATAAAGTTAGATGAATGAAACAGACAAGAGCCCAGAGATAGCCTGCACATAGATAATCAGTTGTTGACAGAGGCGTCAAGGTAATTCAATAGGGAAAAATAAATATTTCAATAAGTAGTGCTGGAACATTAGGCTATTTATATGCACCTCCCCCCGCAAAAACCCTCAACCACTACTTTACATCATTTATAAAAATTTCAAATGAAAATAACTGCAAAAGCTAAAACTATACAACTTCTAGAAAAAACATAGCAGAATATCTTTGTGAACTTGAATAAGAATGATTTCTTAGAGGAGGCACAAAAAGCATAAACTATAAAATAAATAGATAAATAAGACTTTACGAAAATTAAATATTTTCTTCTTTGATTACCCTGTTGGAGAACCTTGAATACACCTGGAGCCAAGCTGTAAGGAAAGCGTGATAGTATCCTGGAGCAGCGGTCGCCAACCTTTCAGACCTCATGGACCACCAGTGGTCCACAGACATGGACCACTGGATGGCGACTGCTGTCCTGGAGAATCCAGGTCCAAAATGGCAACATAACCTGAGGAGAGTGGAGCCTCCTCATGTTTACTTCAAAACCACCTGGTCCCCAGGCCTTGACTGCTTTATCAGGTAGAAAGAAAGCCTTGGTTGCTGCCCTCATCCTTTCTCCTAATACCATCAGCTGTTCAAGTGAGGGGCGTGTTCTGGCATGGCCTCCATCATGATTGTGGTGACAGTAGCTCTGACCCAGCCAGACCCATGGAGGGAGGCTCCCCTTCACTGATGGCTACCCTGAGGGACTGGGTAACATGATCTAGAAATGGGAAAAACTGGACCAACAAGAGACAGGAGACTGAAAGTAGCCAAGAGGTAATTCTTCATTCCTCTCCTGTGGACTATTTTGAGGGCTTCTTGGAAGCAATCACATACGGACAACCAGATCTGTTTGCTTGTGAACCCTTGCTAATTCATTGCACTTCAGCCTATACTTATTTTTTCTCCTTCCTTGACTCATTTCCCCTTTTCCTTAACTCCTGATGCCCTGAAGTTGTATCTCCCTATAACCAATAGAACATTCGCAATCAGCTTTGCCTCTGGCTCTGTTTTCACAGTCTAAGATAAATCTATTTTACAAAGAAGGAAACTGAGGTCCAGGGGGATTAGGTAACTTGTCCAAGATCCTATAGGTGGTAAATAGATGAGGCAGGATTTGAACTCTGACTTCAAAGCCCATGCTCTCAGCAACTCTGATGTTATTCTGCCTGAGGGTCTGGCTGCCTGTCAGTTTCTTCTTCTAGACCTTGATTCTGAAGAAAAGATCTTGCCCTCATGAGTTCTGGCATGTCCAAGGTCCTGTTTCATACAGATTACTTGGGGAACATTCTTGTTGCATTTGTACTGTGGAAAACGATTTGAGCCAGTTTGGAGGAGGAGCCATTGTAAGACAAAGCATGTTAGAAACAGGAGTTCTAGGCACTTCTGACAGCTGGGTAGACAGATACATTCAGTGAAGGGGACATTCTGACTGGGACAAGATTGCTCTTCAGGCTGTGGTGCGAACCAGGCACCTTCAGACTTCAACCTGCCTGTGACTACACAGAAAAGAAAGCATGACTCTTCCCTCTAACTCCCCACCTGCTGTTAACACTTGGAGTGGGGGAAACGAGTTAAGTCGGCTCGCGTGAATTGCGCGTACTCCGCGGGAGCCGTCTTAACTCGGTTCATATAGATTTGCGGTGGAGTGCGGGAAACGTGTAAACTCGGGCCGATTGTAACTGCGTATTACCAAATATCACTTGGAGTGCGGGTGAATTTCCCGCCAAAATATAAGATGGCTCTGTCTTTTGGTTTTGTTCCATCCACCAAAAGGGTGGATTACAAACAAATATTTGGTAATACGCAGTTACAATCGGCCCGAGTTTACACGTTTCCCGCACTCCACCACAAATCTATATGAACTGAGTTAAAGACGGCTCCCGCGGAGTACGCGCAATTCACGCGAGCCGACTTAACTCGTTTCCCGCACTCCAAGTGATATTTGTTTGTTTGCCGTTCACAAAGATACCTACCTGCGTATGCGAACCGTTTCATACCCATTGGGGTAATAGGTATCATAAAAATCCCTGATTTTGCGCGGGAAACCTAAATAATTGCCCGCGCCATCTTATATTTTGGCGGGAAATTCACCCCACACCGGAGTGTTAATATGACAGATATGTCTTTGATTGCTAGAGGGTGGTCAATGCTATTACACTGATGATATACAACAGATGGAAGCATCCTTTCAGGTTCCTGTGCATTTAAAAATACTATGTATTCAATGACAATTTTTGAAAAGTCACTGTGACTTCACAGCAAGAAGACTGGATTTTGAAGTTTCAAAGCATGTTTATGAGGAAGAAAGTAGAAAGACAATATCGACTTTATAGCTTAATAAACTCTTTGTAACTTAGGTATCTTATGATAGATCCTGGGGATTCAAAGGTGAATGAGATAGGATTTCTCATAGTTTGCCAGGACTGAGGGATCTCCCAGAATGCAGAACTTACAGTGCGAAAACTGGAAAGTGCTGAGCAAATTGAAACAAATTGATTACCCAACCTTGCCCCAAGGAGCTCATAGGATAAAAGGGACTCTGGAGGCAGGCTTGCCTGCTCCTCGGGCCGGCCCTGTGGGTGGCTGGGCAGCCGCCATCCGAGACTTGCCTGCGCCTTGGGCTGGCCCTTGGGGACTGAGGGGACTGGGGGACTCTGGAGGGAGGTGGGTCCGGCCTTGCTGCATGCCTGCCACCCCGGTGGGGCTGAGGAGACTGGGCGCCGCCATCTTTGAAGGCATGGCAGTCAATTGGCATATTCCCTCCTTATTGGCTGTGGGCGCCACCATCGTTTGCGATGGTGTGAGGTTCCATTAGCATATTCCCTCTTTATTAGATAGGATAATAATATAGACTTCCGCCAGTTCACAAAAGGGAAGCACCAGGGAACTTTAAGTAAAATCTGAGATATTCATTTTCAGATAATTACTCTGATAGCACCTGGCGGGTTATTTGAAGGGGAGGTGGGTATAGTGCAGCCGTGGGCAAACTACGGCCCGCAGGCCGGATCCGGCCCATTTGAAATGAATAAAACTAAAAAAAAAAAAAAAAAAAAAAAGACCGTACCCTTTTATGTAATGATGTTTACTTTGAATTTATATTAATTCACACAAACACTCCATCCATGCTTTTGTTCCGGCCCTAAGGTCCAGTTTAAGAACCCATTGTGGCCCTCGAGTCAAAAAGTTTGCCCACCCCTGGTCTAGAGGAAATTTAGATGGTATGGTCTAATACAAGCATTCCATAAAAAGAAGGAATTTGCTTGTTCTAAAAGCTACTTAGTTTTCTGATTAAGAGTGAAACAATTATGAGGGTTGTTCTTGGAGAAAGTTATGAAATAAATAGGAAGCAATAGAATTCATATAATATTAATGCAACATCCTTTGGGTTTCCGCTGAGATGGAAACATTTAATATATTCATTTATGGTAAGGCATAAGTGGCTTAATTATTCTTTCTCCTAAGAATATTTGTACTTTATAAAAGACAGCAGTACTTAACTGAATTCCTGATAAAAGAATTTCTTCCTCTCTCTCTCTGAAATGAGCTGTCTAGAACTCTTCAAATCGTAGTGCATTTATATCTGTAATTCCATGTATTAGGGTATGGGGGTAATTTGAACAACTGAAAGTAGTCATAAGTTCTATACATGAATTCTACTTATTCATGAACTAACCCCCCCCAGATATTTGCATGTTTGTTTCAAAACATTTAAGATCTTTTGGATCTTAGCATCATGAGGACAGAAAATCAGTTATTATTGATCAATATTGAAAAATTATTTACATGACTTATTTATTTGAATTTGAAGCTATTTTAATGCTATTTCACAGCTCTGTTCTCCCCTTCTAATCCCATAAGTGTGATCATGCTCTCTTCAGTGTGCTGTATATCCCTTGCACGGGGAAGGGGCATACCTCTCCTCTTCCCCACATACCCACTCAGCTGTGGGTTTCTGATGCAAGGTCTCAGTGTATATACAATGGTCTTGGTTATCTGTTGCACCCTTTAACAAGAAAGCTTTTAAGAAGCATCTCATGGATACATTAATTGAGCTTAGCATGTCTTCTTTGAAACTATTAGGAATGGGAGGAATGGAGGTCTAGGGAGAGTAAAACCATTTTCCAAAGACATAGGCTGCTATTCTGACATCTCTAGCCACTAGAAAACTCTATCTCCTTCCTGTTAGAATGTCAAAGCATGGGAGAATTATCCTGCTCTTGTGATGGAGTGGTCTGAGGATACTTTCTACTAGGCAAAACGTCACCCATCTCTCAGATTTCCTAACTTTGGTTTTTATTTAGAGAAGCATGCTGCTCACTGTTCCAACATCATCCATCTTTGTCAGCACCCAAGACCACAACTTCATCCTAATGGCCAGTGATATATTGCAGATAGAGTGCACCAAAGACATTAAACCATGTATGACATTTATATGGACTCTGAGCCCACCAGAGATGGATTGATGCTGCCAATAAAGTCTTGTAGTAGCCAAGCAAACAAAAGACTAAGGAGACGTGGTGGTGGTGGTGGTGGTAGGAAAGCAATAGCTTTCTCCATTCAGTCTCCCCTCTATAGAGGTTGGCTTACATCTGACTTAGGAAATGAAGAGGACGAAGTGAAAATAGAGGTTTGGGGGGCCCCAAATAGGAAAAAACAACCTTGATTATCAGTGGTACTTCTAACAGCCCTGGCTCGGCTAATGACCAACACAGGTAACGGAACACTTGGAACAACCCACTTCGAACCTAGTGCACACTAGCTACCATATATCTTCATGGAACGAAGAAAGGATTTAAGGAACATGGGTGCAGAAGTGCAGTGGAGGGAAGGTTGGCATGCAGCATGTGCACTGTGTCCCTTTGGCAGGTATCCTCAACATCACAATCATTATGTCATATATGGGCACACTGACCCAGAATGGACAGAAGGCTGCCTTCTGCTCTGTCCAGGCTTCAAGCTGCATTAAAGATGGCAATATGTCTGGGTTTGTACCCACGATTACCAGCATGATAGGATCCATCTTTACCTGATCCAACAGGTATTTTGTAGGTACTTGGGTACCTGCTTAGACAATGATCTTATGCAACAAAAGAGTAATTTATTTTTCATAGCTAATGCTAATCAGTTATGCAAGCACATAATGTCTTTAAGCTTGCTGCAAACAAAATGCTCGGTGATCAGAAGTGGGGGCTTTCCCACCCCCACCCTTGCCTCTCCACATGGACGTGTGTGCTATGTTATGGACCACTCTGTATGTGCTCGTGTGCATTCTTCATGGACCACCTGCAGCTAAGTTCAGAAGATGCAATTTTTTATATCAGGAAACCGCAGCAACACATACACATTAAAATTTAACCAGTGACTAAGAAAGCCCCACATTCACACGGAGAAAGACAACAATAAATTTGACTTACCAGTTTAGGTTGTTCGAGGCAGCAGAAGAGCAAGTTGCTGGTGATTGTCCAGTGCTTTCATTCAATAAATCACATTGACTTTGCCTTCTCCTGTGGCTCAGCCTCTGCACAAAGCAAGCGAACCTCCTTCCTATTCTGTGTAAGGAATAAAATGTGAACAGGATCACTACAGGCAAGAGCTGAAGTCCATGATCACTAAGCTACTCTTAATGCGAAATGAAAGAGCAAATGATGCACAGAGAGGAGGGGAGAGGGAGACAGCTTGGCTCAGAAACTAAATGTATTTCGTGACTGCAGCCTCGGGAAGGCTTGATTTCTCAAGCTCTTGTGCATGTAGTAAAAGGATGCCATGCCTTCAGTGTGTCTTAGCCTATTGTATCTGGGAGGTCCTTTAGGAACAGAACGCAGGGACAACAAGCTTCATGGCAAATAAGACTGGGTAGGAACCGGCTGTCACTCAAGGATGAGCTGTGGGGCAGCAAGGCAGCCAGTTAGCTTTGCACTACATCAATTGCAGGGAAAGAAATACCGGCTGGCTTTTAAGAGCCTGTCCAGCAATCGGACTGCAAGTGATCTGCAGCTCTCCGGGGCCAGTCACCCCCGTACTCCCACAGCTGTCGGACTAGAAGCACCCAGGTGGCAGCCACACCCCCACCTCAAAGCCCCTGTGCAATCCTTGACCAGTTTCCACAGAAGCAAGGGACAACTTAAGAAAGCTCCCAGTCCCGTCGGGGCTAATCAACCAAGCTCAACCTTTTGTTGGAGCAGGTTCTGAGAAAGTCTGCAGACAGGGGGCAGAGGACATGGAGAGTCTCAGTCTTAGGAGGAAGATTCCAGTGCTTCCTACAGGCGAGCCACCTATGGGTGCACCTGGCTCCTTTCACAGCAGCATGCTTTACATGACGAAAAAGACACAGAATGAATTTCCTAGAAAGCCGCTAATGTAGACAGTTTTTTATGTTTCTCTCTGAAATAAAATGGCAAGAGACCTTCACAGGCTGCTTATTGTGTTAGGGAGACATTTCAGATTGAGAGCACATATGAATACTCCCCCCCCCCCCCCCCAACACACACACACACACACACACATGTCCCTAGCAACAGCTTTAAGACCCTTTCTAAAGCTCTGTTCAGATCCTCTCTCTGCCAAATGAAAGCTTAGATGCTGGGATGACTTCAGAAATAATTTTGGGCCCTTCTACTAGGTAGTGACTCTGGGCTGTCATTTATACCTGGAGCGGAATCAACTCCCCAACTTTGAATGTGACTCTGTGGGTAATCAGTCTCTTGGTTATAAACAGGAGGGTGGAGTATTCATCTTTGTCCTGGTTAACTAATTAGAATCCTGGAAATGGCATGCTGTATTCCTGAACATCTCCCCTTTTCTAGGGATAGCAGCTCACCTGGCAGCCCACTGGTCCCCGCCAGGTGCTGTTCTGGAATCTGAGCAAGACTGAGTGATTCCTAAAACCCCATGTTCAAAGGAAGAGTTCAGTTTAGCTTTTCACAAGGGTCTTACTTTTCTTTCCCATTAACATCTTCTGGAACATTTTTTCTCTCTCTTTCTCTCCTTGGACTTATTTGTTCAGCATTGCTACAAATGATCAAATTTGGGACTATTCATGCCCTTGAGTTTCAGAAGGCTGTTTTTTTCTCCTCCATCAAGGGTTAAGGAGGAGTCAGGCTATACTTTCTCAGCTTAGCCTAAATGATCACCAGGTAACACTTTATCCTCATCTGTAAAAAAACCTTTGACTTTATTGCTGATTTACTTAAAAGCCATCTGCTGGGGTAAGGCAGGTGACTGAGTAATTCTTCTAAGGTAAGGGGCAGCCTGACAGGGGTCAGCAGTTCATTATGCTCTGCAAACCTAAGGGGACGATGCTCCCTGTAATTGCTTGTTGGAGCAAATGCTGAAGTCTGAGTCATTATATAAGCCCTCATCCCTTGCAAAGGAGATCCATCCATTCATGCATCCATCCATTTATTCATCCACTCTTCAGCAGACATTAAGTACTAGTATTTATTAGGTTAGATACACTGAGCCAAATATTTTAATGTTACCAAAAGCCTATTGATGAAATATAAACTCTATGATATATTCTAGCAAAATTCTTTATAACCTGGTTCTGCCTACCTCTTGCCGCCCCTTTTACTTAACCTTCATGCTGTCTCTTTGAATGACTTTCAGTTCCTTGGATACACCATACTCTCTTAACTCTAGATTTCCGCATATGAGATTCTTCTTCCTGAATGCTCTGTCCCTTTTGTCTAACTAACTCATGTGCAGCCTTGGAGTCGGCTTAAACATCACCTCTCAGGGATATTTTCCTAGACCTTGGGCTGTGATGTTCCCTGCTTTTTGGCCCTACAGCACCTTATACCCTCCCATCATTATTTTGTTGCAACAAAATACTGTAAGAGTTTTTTGACACTGTAAGAGTTCAAGTGCAAAGTCCCTCATTCACAGCTCTGTTTCCAGTGCCTCTCAGAGTTCCTGGCACACAGAACGCATTCAATAAATATTTAATGACTGTTTTGTTGAAGTGCTTAGCATGTATTTGCTGAATGAACCAACCATCTCAAAGAATAAATGGGGTCTGAGGATTGAAAGGAACCCTAAAGTTCACTGAGTACATCTAATTTCTCTTGCCAAGTGGCCATCCATTGGAGGCTTGCCTGGTCTGATTATTCCTTCTTGATTAACCATACTGATTACACACTTGCTTGTCTCCTACCTCCCAGCACTTTTACAGCATGTTCTTGCTTTTTGTTCTCCAGCTGTTTCCTGGAGTCTGTCTCATTTCTTACTAACTGATTTTCTCCACAATTTCTAGCATAAGCCTGCAATTATTTGATGCTTGATTCATTCGACAGCAAACATTTAAACAGGGAGTTAAGTGATCAGAGACTTGCTTTAGGAAGATTACTCTGGTATTAGGGAAAGATGGGTTCATTGGCCAGACGGAGACAGGACTCTAATAATAACCAGAGCAGAGATAGGATTTAAAAGCAGCCTTGCCTTTTCTTCCCCTCTATTACTCCCCCATCACCCCACCCTCCATATCATAACACCAGTGTTCTCCTTTGGAACACTGAGAATGTTTGTTCCATACTCAGCACTTCCCCTCCACCCAGTTCCACCCCCACAATCAGTTTACTTGCTTAGGTTCTTCCTGAATATGTCTCACTGATTAAAGCTCCCCCGAAGAGAGGGCTTGCATTTTAATTATTTTGTATCTTCCTCCTCCAGCCCTTAGAGTTTGTATCATGCAGATAGTAAGTGCTCAGTAAATATCAAGAAAGAAAAGCACTTGGTGAAACACTATGGTGAGGAGTGGGTACACAGAGGAATGAGGCACCTTTTCAAAGGTAAAAGAGATCCATTTCATGAGAGAGATGCAACTTATAGTACAGGACAGAATCACATGAGTGCCACAAAAAAGTCTGAGGGAGCACAAAAGAAGTCTTCCTTCCTTCTGGGATGGTTAGGGGAGATGCGCAGAGGTGGTGGCATCTGACTGAATGTGGAGGAATGAAGACCTCCAGGGACTGAAAAGAAGGAATGGAGTCAATGCAGAGTTCCAGGAATATTTGGGAAAGCACAGTGGTCCAGTTGAGATGGAGTAAATGGTGATGGGGAGGGTGGGGCTACTGGAATCTAGATTCCAAAAGTGGGCAGGGGCTAGGCTGGAGAGTGCTCAGATGCTCTGCTAAAGAGTTTGGACTTTATCCTCTATCAGTGGTTCTCAACCTTCCTAATGCCGCGACCCTTTAATACAGTTCCTCATGTTGTGGTGACCTCCAACCATAAAATTATTTTCGTTGCTACTTCATAACTATAATTTTGCTACTGTTATGAATCATAATGTAAATACCTGATATGCTATATGTGTTTTCCGATGGTCGTGACCCACAGGTTGAGAACCGCTGCTAGGGATTTGAGCAGGAGAAGTCACTGTAGCTAATTAGATCTCTCTGTCCTAGCCACTGTGGACCATAACTGAAGTGGTGAGAACCTGGAAACAGGAAGACCTTGATGGTGAGGGCATGTGGAAATGTAAATTAGAAGGTGAACATGGGAGGTGGTCTATGGTGCCGGTGAGAGCAGGGGAGGAAATGAGAGAAGGAAGCTCATCTCTAAAGTTTTAACCTGCGTGATGGCAGATGATGGTGACATCGATAGGTCCCAGTAAACAGAGATCATTTAGGCAGCTATGTCATGGTCTGTACACCTTTTGAAGACAGAGAAAAGAGCAGGAGGCTGAGCCCTGGGAGACATGTGCATGTGCCTAATCTGCTTTGAAGAAGCCATTTAGTAGCGGCTGAAGAAGTCATTTCAGGCTGTGACAGATGAACTACCACAGGCAACACGCAGGGCCATTGGCAGGGGGGCGGGTGTGGTTTCCTTAGAAAGGGGACTTCTGGATTAGATGTGAGGGTTTGCAGTTTCTCACCTTGGAACTGTTTAGCTCAGGGGAAAGAAGCCTAGTTTGAGATGGGGGCTTGAGCTTGAGTCCTCAAGCTGCCCCTCACCAGCTATGTGACCTTGGGCAAATGACTGTCTATCCTGAGGTCTCCGTTTTCCCACTTGTAAGATGAGGGAGTTGGGCCAGTGAAATCCAAAGGTTCCTTTTATTTTACTGTCCTCTGATTTGTGAAGTGCAACATTTAGAATTTCAGAAGACCTGTGATATTAGGCCAAAGCCCACCAACGACTAATGTTCGCCCTTTCCTGCAAAGTTATGCCCATATGTTGAGACTGTCCATATATCATTGCAAATGCATGTCTGCCCTGCGGTTAGTTCCATGTGGTTTGTTTGTAAGACATAAATTTAAATTGATCACTTTTTGATGACCATTTTCTAACAATTTTTCACTTTTTTTTTCAGGAAAGACTTTTTTGGGGGGCAGGGGGGGGTTACCTTTTCATTGGAGTCTCAAAATTAAATTATGGGAGGAAAGCGGCAGTCCCTTACTGTGGTCAGCAGAGTCTGGCCAGCCTACTTCCGCTCCCTAATCTCCTGACCTTCCTTAGGGCGCGGCTGCTCCGTAAGGGCTCTGATTCTTTTTTCAAAAATAAAATGTGCTACTTATTGAAAGCTGCTAAAAAGGAGACAAAAAATAGGAAAAGAAAACTATAACACCCCAGGGTGTATCTGAATATGCTTATTATGTGTGAAGTTGTTAGTAATGAATGTGAAACTCTTCCTCCTCCTCCCTCTCCATTTCTAAGCCCCAAAGAAAAAAGAAAAAGGGGTTGGGGAGGGCATGGGCTATTCAGTGCCAAAGCAGACCTTTTCAAAAGGTGCAGTCTGTTCACGCAGGGTATTTCTTGATTATTTTGTTTAAAGCACCAGTTGACCTTTCAAACTAAAAGTAAAGGTCCCCAAATATCCGGAGAAACCCTCTAAGTCTTGGAGACTAGACTCATGACATTCACAAAGACTCTTCGAAAAGAGATGGTTTGCACGACTTCTGGCGTGATTTGATGACAGAGTGTTTACGAACCATGTGAGATTTTCCAGCGGTGCATTTTTGAGAAATGGAATTCTCTTAAGGAGCTTACAAACACTTCACTGACGGCTTTCCAAGAACGGCCTCACACCGCCTCTCGGCAGCCTCTCGCTGCAGCACCGATGTGATAATCAGGGTCCCTGTTTCTGAAAAGTCTTCTTGTTCTGCCTGCCACCCTCCTTTCAGTCATCATTAGAATTCTCAAGCTATGAATCCCCTATTGTCTGTGCGAGCCTGGGATCCCCCACACCATGCCGAGGGAGGAATGTGAACCTCCTAGGTCTGGCTCTAAGTCTCAACCTTCTCCAGCAGGTCACAAAGCCCCATTTATACACAGCTCCAGAGTTTTATCATAATTCTTTATCTGCTCAGCCCCATATATCCTCTAGGGCAGTCAGGAGACATTTGGTAATGAAGCCCATTTATCCTCATTTTCTCAATTGGCACACTTAAAGTTCTAATATTTATGTTCACACTGTCCTAATTTTGTACGTCAGAGCTACTACACGAGACAAGTAGCATTGCTGAAGGGTAACTGAACAGCGCAGAACAGTCCACCAGAGTCTGATCCCTGGTGTGGTTTGTCATATTATCTACCAATCATGACATCACAAATCGTTACTTGTAATGGCCCTGTGGAAAAATAATCGCAAATGTTGCCACTTATCAAACACCTCCTGTGTGCTGTGCAGCCATATCACTGAGCTCTCACACCCTACAAAGAAGATTATCCACTTTTTATTGATGAGGAAGCTAAGGTTCAGAGAGATTAATTAACTTGTTTATGTGCACTAAGGGCCCGAGCTGAGACTCAAACCCAGATCTCTGTCTGCAAAGCTCCAGACATTTGTGCCTCGATCCTTTGCCTCTTACCAGAAATACAATTTGTGAATTGTTATAAATTACTATAAAATGCATATTTTTCATTACAAGCATAGGAAGAACTATGAACTTAGGGCTGTTAAAATGTTTTGACCAACACAGAGATCCGCTCTGATAAGCATTAATCTCAGGGCAGAGTAAGAATTTGTGGCATATATTTCACTTATCAATAGGTGGCAGTATTCACCTAAATCTCTCCAGGAGGAATTAGCACAGGTCACTTCTCCTTACAGCCATCCCCAAGGCCATCTACATTCTTTGATGCGCTGGATTTTATCATAAAGAATAGCATTTACAATAAATGGGTTGCTAACTGGATCTTGATTGTGCCTTTGTGTAGTGAGAATTGGGCTGAGGGAGTGTGGGGGAGGATGATGAGCCATTGAAGAGATGTTGGGATGACATTCATTTTGGCCATTTTCCTGGGGAGGATTTTTATATGCAGTTCAAAGCCCAAGATGATTTTTGCATCTTCACTTTAAGAAAGATTTCTCAAATAACTTAAAATGAAATTATTAATGCTTAGGATTTGAACATTCATACATTCATAATTCAGAGGAAAAGTCTACTCAGATCAGAACAATAAAGCAATCGGCAAGACTGCATGGTTTCAACACAGTGTCAAAACCCTCTGTACAAGTAACCATCAAACCATATGAATCTTTACCAGGAAGCATGAAAATTGAAGTCAAAGTGGTCAAACTGATGAATTGAAATACTGAAGGATAAATGACTGCTGAATTTTCAGCAGACTCTTCTCTGCCTCCTATTCCTATGTATTCTCTTCCTCCTTTTTTGTGAAAAAAAATTTAATATAAAAAAGTTTGTTAGATATATTAGCACAGACTCCAATAAGAGTCTGTCTAGGAAGATATACTTCATAAAGTCAAGAAAGCAGATGCAGTGGTAGATACAAAAATAAGCTGAAAGATTCGTAGACCTATCTTAATGTTGACCTTCCCATTTTCATTTGTAATATTTGGAAATGATCCTTACCAATGATGACCAAGAAGCACTTAGAAATCAGATCAGATGGGGAGTCCTAACTCTCAGAACTAAGAAGTGGACTCAAGATATTTAGGAGACCAGTTTCTGTCAAAAGAATCTAGATGGGTGAAGATAGAAGTCTTTGGAGATTGCATATTAACATTCTCTTTTATGCTCCCAATAGAAGGAGCATCTTCTCTTCTCTCATTGTAGAATTTGTAACTTCCTTAGAGTTATGTGTGGCTCTAATTTCCTTACTGGATTGAGATCTCCATGAGGGCAGGACTCAGGTCTTGCCAATCTTTGACTTTGCCTCTCAGCTCAAGGATTGGGGTCTGTGCCTAGTAAGATGATGTTCAATAAGTGTATGCTTTAAATTAGTACAACATATTTACTTGTCATACTCATATGAATTAAAGAGAACTCAGAAGGATGTATTTCATACTTTTGTTTTTAGGTTTAAAGAAAAATTGCAGCTTAGATATTAGATACTACACACAGGTCACATTTCTTGGTTCTCATCTAGTTCTTCCACTTCAGGACAGCATTGCCAAAGACCACCCCACCCCTGGGACCATTAATTAACTGGTTTTACATCCTTGGAAAGGCCACCTTGTTTTGTAGGATGCCTTGGCCATATGAAGGTTAAATGCAGAGGCAGGCAAAAAAGCTGTTACAAGGGACATTCAGTGACCCACATCTAGTGTATCATTCCAATCACTCAGGTTTCCTGCCTGTGTGGTTTGGAGACTTAACCTGCGCTAAGGCTGAACAGTACAATGCTGTTTCCTAATCGTAGCTATCATTGTTTCCCATATTTGGGCAAAGGTAAGCACATTCATCTCCAAAAGCTTGCAAAATTACATTCAACCCGTTAGGCATATCAGGAGATATTGCCATGCTCAGGAAATGAATTACCCAGCTGAATATCATAGGCATAATGAAGCTGTCAGCAGCAACAGTGCAAGTGTAGATTGTCTGATTATGTGCTGACTGTGCTGGCTATTCAGGGACACACCAGGAAGGAAATTGTTGTCATATTGTCCACCACATTCTCTGTCCCATCCTCAGCCATGGTGATAAACCTGGTATTCCTAGAAGCACACAGAAAACAACAATAACAACAAACCAGAAAGAGCATACTCTTATTCCTACTGTGCCTGGCGTCTCTTCCCTCCTGTGATTCAAATCTGTCATATTCTTTTTTTTTTTTTAAATGACCATGACAACAAGGAGGGTAAATTGAGATTATAGTCCTCCAAACATTTCACAATGGGCTTTCTTGGCCTTTATTTTAACTTCAAAATAAGCAGCTGTCCAGCAAGCAAGCTTTAACTACGTGGGTGGATTTTACACCTTCCCTATGAGTCAGAGAAAAAAAAACAGCTGAGCCAATCCTTTTGGCAGAATAATCTGAGTAAGTGATATGTAGTGTCTCTTGACATCAACTAGAATCTCCTCAAAATTCTCCTGGCTTTAAAACAATACTTTTAGCTTTCTCTTCTTTAATTGAGGGGGTCAAACTGGATCTTGAAGGCCACTTCCAGCTCTAACATGCTGGCATGAAAAGGCTACAAGAACATGTAGTTCAGAGAAGAGTATCTCTGTCACGAAGACAAGATGCTCTATTTCCCCCAGCTAATTGGCTTGTTTTGGAAATTTCTGATACTTCAGAACCAGTATGTGTGACTTTTCTTTCCTTAGAGTGCATGGAAATCTACTTGAAACATGTGCTATTTATCAGGAATGTTTGCTTAAAAAAAAAAAACTAACGTAGATGTGCCTTTCTCATTAACAGACTTCGGATAAAGCCAACAAGATTTTTCCTGTAGTGGGACTGGTTTTTTGTTTCTTTTTTTACACGCCTACCATAGTGCACGGAAGCATTGGTTCTTTGATTACCCAAGAAGCCCCACTGGGTGGGTAGTGATTTGCATGAGTAATCTGGGTAGTGTTGATGGTCAGTCAAGCCATAGAGAAAATTCTCCTCTTTTCATTCTCATTTTTTTTTCCTCCCGAGTACCAGCCAAACTGAATTTTCATAAACTCTTCGAGGGGTTTGAGTCCAAGTAGAAGTTAAATTCTAGGCCCCTAAGACTAAATTTCAGAAAAGGTGCTGTCATCATCAGTTAACTGATGAGTAAATAAATCTCTAAAGAGGCCTTCTATCTTTCCCAGGTTTTCTTTTTCCATTACCTTGTGGCCGAGAGACCCTTAGATGACATTTGTGTGGTGGGCTTGGGATCCAGCCTCCTGCCAAATGCTCACTTTCCTACCCCCACAAGAAATACCTCCGCAATTGGACCAATGATTTAATCTCCTTAACTTCATGACATCAAATCTTAGTATGGAAGAGAGAATTCTTTATAATTAATCACAGTGAGAATTCAGCATGCCAAGGTAAAGGGCACATGAGGAAGCTACTTGCATTGGCACCCTCAGACATAATCATGGAGACCCGTGCCTGTGTGATAGGACCCGGCAATTATAAAGGCAGTCTACCCTGTCACTTAAACACTGAACTGCAAATGCCACTTTACCCATTAAAAGTACTCTCAGCTGCAAGAAAAAGCTTCTTTCCCTTTCTCCTAAAAATGCCAGATCAAGACTGCTGTACAAATGTCAGGAGCATCTGACCAAAAGCAAACAGCAGCAAAAGGCATTGAGTGAATTGGAGAAGAAAGAAAAAACAGAGGGAGAAATAAGGAAGTTAAAGAAGCTATACTAATACTTTTCTTTTTTAAAAAAATATTTTATTGATTTTTTAAAGAGAGGAAGGGAGAGGGACAGAGAGTTAGAAACATTGATGAGAGGGAAACATCGATCAGCTACCTCCTGCACACCCCCTACTGGGGATGTGCCCACAACCAAGGTACATGCCCTTGACCAGAATCGAACCCGGGACCCTTCAGTCAGCAGGCCGATGCTCTAGCCACTGAGCCAAACCGGCTACGGCTATACTGATACTTTTCAAGAAGGCTTTGGAGATTCATCTGGTTGAATCTGAGTCTCACCTCTGTTACTCCATTCTTACTCGGGTAGACACCTGTCATAGCCCTCTTACTTCTGGCCCAGCTCTTCTGTTCAGACTTCTGTCCCACTTCCCTTTCTTCACTCTGCCCGACTCTGAACTCCCCGGAAAGCAGGCCCAGGACGGGCTGAATGAGGTGCTCTGGCCACTTTGTCAGAGTGCTCAGCAGAGCTTTTTCAAGAACTGCATATGCCAAGTACTCAGTGTAATTCTTCTATGGCATTGTCAGACCTACCGGATGCACCTCGCAGGAGAGCAGAGGCATTGAATGGAATTAGAGGCTCAATGGCTTATTCACTTCATTCATTATTGGGGGAGGGGGTGTGGGGGGAGGGATCCAAGACTTTGCTCAGAGGGGATTAAAAGGACTGCAATAGGCGCCTTCCGTCTGGGCCGCCAGTCCAAGGAGGTTAGGCTCCTCTTGGTTTGCAAAGGAGGTCACACAGTTTCACTTGGTTCTTAGATCCTCAACACTCAAACTCAGTGTTTCAAACACAGCCAGAGCTAGTTATTCATTCTCACTGCTCCTCCAGTAATTTACCTTCAGCATCAAGGAAAAGGAGGGATTTTTCCATGACAGTCCAACTCCAAAATACATTTACTTCTCAAACTTGGGGGAAAATAATCACCAAACACACACTATATATTCATCGTCTCCTCCAGAAAAATGAGAGAAAATCCAGCACTTAGGAGCATTTACACTTCATCAACCAAATATTAATTTAGTGCAATGTGGCATATGGACAGGAGAAATTGTGGTTATTTTAACTGATTGAATTAAGACCAAATAGGCTGAAGGCAGTTCCACGTTGCCCAGTGAAACACATTTGCCCTTGAACAAGAAGAGTTTATTTTGAACTTGGCAGCGTTGAGTAGTTGAGAGTGAGAATAGATTCCTGTCTGAGATGGCATCAGGCATCACACAAGGACCCCAGAGTTAGAGTGAAATGGTTTGGAGTTCTGCTTGAAAAAAAGAAGCACTGATGTTTTCAGTTAACCCAAATCCATTACCCATCCTCTTTCTCCACATCTATTCATTTCCATCACATAAAAATTCCTCCCTGTTGCCTTTTTATAACCACACCCACTTCCCTGCCACTCCCACTCCTCCCTTAACCCCTGACAACCACTAATCTCTAATCCATTTCTATAAATTTGCATTTCAAAAATGTTATATAAAAGGGAATAATATAGTATGTGTCCTTTTAAAATTGGCTTTTTTACTCAGTATAATTCTCTCAGAATTCATCAGGGTTATTGTGTGTATCAAACGTCTGTTCCTAGAGAACCAAGATGGCAGCATAGGTAAATGCCTGTACTCGCTTGACTCCCACAACCACATCAAAATTACAATTAATATATAGAACAACCATCATTCAGAACTGCCTGGAAGCTGGCTGAGTGGAAGTCCTACAACTAGAGAAGTAACGAAGACAGCACAGGGAGACTGGTAAGAGGGGAGACCATGATTAGAAGGCTGGTCCGACATCCACGTGTTTGGCTTTTTTAATGGGGGGGAGGATCATCTCTGTGGAGGACATCAGAGAGGAGAAAGGGGTCCCAGACCCATATCCCAGGGTTCCGGAGCTGGGAAGAGAAGTCCCCATAATACAGCCTATAAAAACCAGCAGGAATAGTGGTTGAGAGACACGGAGGCTGCTAGAATCCCAGGTGTTCCTTTTAAAGGGCCTGTGCATTAAATTACTTGGACTTGATACCTCTGAGATTCAGCACCAGGTGGCTCTGGAGGACCCAGACACATATGGGGAGGAACTGAACTGTCTGGCATCAGGGCAGGAACTCAAGGGCGGCTTTCTCCCAGACAGGGGTGCTCTTAATGGTCATTGTTCCTGGACTGGGACCTCCTCTGTCACAGAGCTGACTGGCAGCCAGATCAGCATGGCCCACACTATTTGCTTCACCCTGGTGATTTCCTGAGACCCCAACCCATCAAATTTGCAGTCTAAATGAAGCAGTTTGTAGCAGCTTTTCCAAATGAATGGCCTGTCCTGGCTTATGCTTCGCTAAAATCTCTCAAACAAGCTGCAGCTGGTGACAACATTCTCCAAACCTATTAATAAAAGGCCCAAGATCCGGCACTAGAACAAGCCTGCCTTGCTTCACAGTTGGGCCTGGAATTCTGCACAGGAACTCTCCTGCTATAGTCACAGCTGGTCATTACAGTCAGCTGGACTGGAGGTCAACTCCTCCCATAGACACCAACAGCAAATAAGGCTCAACTACAAGACTGTGCACACAGCCCACACAGGGGTGCACCTAGAGTGCCCAGCTCAGGTGACTGGGGAGGCTGAGCCATTGGGCACTACAGGACGCTTACTACAAAGGCCACTCTACCAATTCCAGGAGACATTGCAGCTCTACCTAATAGAGTTTTACACTACCCAGAAAAACTCTCATTCAGAATTGAGGGGAAGATAAAGAGCTTCACAAACAAGGGAAGCAGCCCAAATGTGGAGACAAAGAAACATGTCACAAATGAAAGAAATGGAAGCAAGCAAACTACTGGATACAGAGATCAAAACCATGGTTATACAGTGGGGCCTTGCCTTACGAGTTTAATTCGTTTCGTGATGGAGCTCGTAACTCAAATTACTCGTATGTCAAATCAAAAAGTGAACGAGTGAGACATGTGATGCTGGGCTGATGTTGTGGTGTTCACTGTGACATTCGCTGCACCAACTAGCGGTGGGGTATCTGAAGCTGGCTCGTAACCCGAATTTTAGCTCACAACTCAAAGCAAAAAATCGGCCGAGAGACGGCTCGTATCTTGAAAAACTCGTTAGTCGGGACACTTGTAAGTCAAGGCCCCACTGTAAGGTTACTCAAGGATCTTGATGAGGCTTTCAAGGATCTTAGTGAGAATGTCAAAGACATGAAAAAGGACCAGTCAGAAATTAAGCATATGGTAACTGAAATAAAGAATAATTTATAGGGATTCAACAGTGGAGCAGAGGAGTCAAGAGTCAAATCAATGACTTGGAATATGAAGAGCCAAAAACACCCAATCAGAAGAGCAAAAATAAAGATTTTTAAAAAATGAAGAAAGGGTAAGGAGCCTCTGGGACAACTTTAAGCATACCAACAGTTGCATTATGGGGGTATCAGAAGAAGAAAAAGAGCACGGTATTCAAAACCTATTTGAAGAAATCATGACAGAAACTTCCCCTACTTGATGAAAGAAGTAGACCTACAAGTTCAGGAAGCACAGAGTCTTAAATACCAGGAACCCAAAGAGGCCCACACCAAGACACATAATTAAAATGCCAAGGGTTAAAGCAAAGAGAGAATCTTAAAAGCAGCAAGAGAAAAGCAGTTATCTACAAGGGAACGCCCATATAACTGTCAGCTGATTTCTCAACAGAAACTGCCTACCAGAAGGGAGTGGCAAGAAATACAGTGGGGCCTTCACTTACGAGTGTCCCGACTGATGAGTTTTTCAAGATACGAGCCGTTTCTCAGCCGATTTTTTGCTTTGAGTTGCAAGCTAAAATTCGGGTTACAAGCCAGCTTCAAATACCCCACCGCTAGTTGGCGCAGCGAACGTCACAGTGAACGCCACAACATCAGCCCAGTATCACGTGTCTCACTCGTTCACTTTTTGATTTGACATACAAGTAATTTGAGTTACGAGCTCCGTCACGGAACGAATTAAACTCGTAAGTCAAGGCCCCACTGTATTCAAAGTGATGAATAGTAAGGACCTACAACCAAGATTACTCTACCCAGCAAAGCTCTCATTTAGAATTGAGGGTCAGATAAAGAGTTTCACAAATAAGAAGCTAAAGGGAGTTCATTACCACCAAACCAGTATTATATGAATTGTTGGAGGGTATTTGTTAATAAAAGGAAGGAGGAGGAGGAAGAGAGGGAGAAATATGAATACTACAAAGGCAAAAATTACATATCTATCAACAATTGAATCTAAAAATCAAAATAAATGAACAAGAAATCTAATGAACAAAATAAATGGGTGAATAAAATGGAATCAGAGGCATGGAAGCATGGAACAGACTGAGGAATCTCAGAGGGAAGGGGGGAGGGGGAACGGGAAGAAATTAACCATAAGATTAATTTATGGACACAAGGTGGTGAAGGCCTGGGGTGGGGCAGGAACCAGGTGAAGGGGAACAATGAGGGGGGAAAAGGGAGATATCTGTAATACTCTTAACAATAGATATTTTTTTAAAAAGTCTGTTCCTTATTATTGAGTAGTATTCCATGGTACAGGTGTACCATGGTTTCTCTAACCATTACTCTATTGAAAGATATCTGGGTGGTTTCCAGTTGGGGCTATTATGACTAAAGCTCCTATAAACATTGGTGTACGAGTGTTTGTGCCCAAACCAGTCTTCATTTCTCTGACATAAATGTCTAGTAGTGCAATTGCTGGAACATATGTTAGTTGCATGTAGAGTTTAAGAAACTCACAAACTTTTATCCAGAGTGACTATACCATTTACATTCCCACCAGCCTGGGCTTTAGAGTTTGACAGAATGGTGTCTGAATTCTAGCACTTCCATTAACTATGCAAGCTTGGACAAGTTGCTTAATCTCCCCAGTAAGTAATGTTAGGAGCACCAGTTTTTGCATCTATAAAATGGGGATAATGATACTTAGCTTATTATAAAATTATCATCTGAATTCAGTAAGGTGATATAAACATTTGATCCAGGGCCTGGCTGAAAGCAGGTAAAATAGAGTATATTTGTGTACCTTTGGCACTGCCTAGACTGTTGAAGAGTAGTAGATTTCTGACTAGTGCACCTGCTTATGACTTACCAATCCTGTAAATCCTTGACGTCCACCAGGCCCCGTGGACTCAATGGATTTCCAAGACTGGCCACTTTCTATCATTTGTTTTCTGTTATCATCTGAGATCCAAAATAAAAGCGATATGCCATCTCACTACCATGGTTTGGTGTTCATGCTCTATAGAAATGGATATCTGAGAAGGATGTGAATCCTTCCAAAGACAGCCAAATCACTAAGCCTGAAGGCATGCCATCTTTACAAAGCATTGTGGGAACACTTCCATGGCAGTTAGCATGGGCCTGCTGACTCTGGCTTTCTTCTCCAGGGATGATGTGGAAAATGAGATTAGAAAACACTTACTGTATTTTAGAATTAGTGGTCTCAATTCTTTTAAACTTAATGTGTGCATGAACTTCTGGGGCTGAATGTCAGGACTTGACTATGGTGGAGGGCCCCACTTCTAAGGAGCAGATCTCCCAATATAGAAGCTCAGAGGGGAGAGAGGCTCTTGGCCTGGTGGGCGCACAATCAAATATTTGAGGACTCTATCCCAACACATTGTCACGTGACATCGCCCTTTCTCCCACCCCCTGAGCCTGCAGGAACACCAGTGGGAGATACTGCTGTCGCCAATGCACAGCTCCTTGAGCTTGTGTGTCTGACCCACCGATACTGACCTTAAGGCTTTTGGTTTGATTCATTTTCTTTTTAAAAAAACACAATTTCCTGTGTCTAAGGGAGGGGAGGAAGGTTAAAAAATATCATTATAAAGGCTCCAAAGATTTTTGGGACATCAAATTGCTCTGACAAACCATTTTTATGAGTTAAGTGTAAAGGAAACAGAAACATACGGATTAAATTTCCCTTAAAATACACATGGGCTTAAAAATTAAGGGGGAGAGAAGGACTTGGCAATGTGGGCCTCAGGCTTTGCCAAACCCCAGCTCCTGAGGAATAACTTGAGATGCTTGACAAACCCAAAAAGCAGCTGGTTTTGCCCTATGCCCTCATTGAGCGACATCTAGAGTACCGGGTGATTGGAGGCTCTGTAAGTGAAATATGCTAATCTGCAAACTCATGCTCTGATTCTTCAGGTTACCCCATACAGACCCTGTTTATAAACTTCTCCCTGAAGGCCTAGTCCTCCTGGAGTTCTTGCATCCAGGCAAAATCACAGTTCAGCGTTGTAATTCCCACATCGAAAACATGGAGCTTGATGAAGTATGAAACTAGATGGTCCATGGCAGCTTCCTTGAGACAGAAAATTTACCCATATACACCCAACACCTGCCTTGAGAATAAAACAGAATCATTGGCTCATTAAGTTCTGTAATAGATTAACAGACAGATGGCAAGTATACACTCCCCATGGAGCACTGAGAATTCAGAGGGGTGTGTATGAACTTAGCTATAGTATTTATTCATTCATGCATTCAATAAACAAATGCTTATAGAGCATAAATGTACTATTGGAACTGCAATGGAGAATAAAAATGAAAGGAGCTAACATTTATTGGGATTTACTATATGCTGGATTTTGTGCTAGCCCCCTACCATGCGGTATCTCATTTAATGCTCACTTGAATTCTAAGAGGTTGGTACTATAACTATCTCCATTTTACAGAGGAGGCGGGAGGCATGCACAGACTTAGAATTTATCTAGCTTTGGCTAGAAAGGGCAGATCTAGGATTCAAAGCCAAGACTGACGTTAAAGACACTGCTGCCTTCAAGAACCCTCGAGTCTTCTGAATAAAGAATGATCAATGTCCCAGAGACATTCAGAGCATGGGGGGATTACTTTCTACTGAGATTAGAAAGGCTTTGTGTAGGAGGCAGCTTTTGCATAAGATTTTAAAGGATGAGTAAGATCTGAATACCAGGGGAGAGGTCAGTCATCTCTTACTGGAGAACATTCCAGAGAGGCCCCGAGAGAAGAAAGCCTAGGGAATAGCAGAAGATACTGCGGAGGTACAGGGAAATCATACCAAATGCACTGTGAATCAGGCAGAGGCAATTATGTGCCACCAACCAAAGCAAAAACAAACCAACCCTCCAAAATAGTTTAAATAGTTCAGGCAATTTCATCTGCATTGCCTAGAAAATGAGTGTAAGCTAGGCGGAGTCTGTTATTTTCTCAGTTGGTTCTGACTCAGAACCTCTCACAGATCTAAGTGATTCTAGAGATGCCAGGTGTACCTTTGTGCATAAAACGGCCCCTAACTGTGTGAGGTTGTATTCAGGCAAAGCCTGTTCCACAGCTGGAGCAAGAAGCAGACTATGCTGGTGTTGCTGAGATGTACTAATTTTGACCTACATGATCGTTACCGTATTTGCTGACTTTAGAACTTAAACCTCCTGTCTACATGCAAATCCACTATATCTGCTTATTTTGTAAATGAACCCTTATAATTAGAAGCGTTAAGTTATTTAAAATGCTTTGAGTTGATGTAGTAAAAAGGAAATTCCAACAAATTGTAGCCAGGCTGGTGTGCCTCAGTGGTTGAGCGTTGACCTCTGAACCAGGAGATCATGGTTCCATTCCTGGTCAGGGCATATGCTTGAGTTGTGGGTTCAATCCCCAGGGTAAGGCATGCAGGAGACAGCAGATCAGTGATTCTCTCTCATCATTGATGTTTCTCTCTCTCCCTTCCTCTAAAAATCAATAAAAATGTATTTTTTTTAATGGAAATTGTGCATGGAAATATAATGCAGAAGTTAAAATTATTACCAATGCATGAAAATATGTATCTTTTGTATGCATATAATTTACATATTCACATTAAATATATCCAAAAGGAAATAGCATGCCTTAAAAAACAACAATTATTTATTCACTTACGACAAACCAAGCATAGAGACTTGACAGTTTCTAAAATTCTATTATTAATAGCAGGGGCTTCCAGACGCAAGGGAGGGCAAGTCAGTCCTCAAGCAGTGAGGCTGAGAAGATTTATCACAAAAGATGTAGGGAGGTTGACATGTAAGAATAAAGAACCAAAGAACACTGAAGGGGCACGAATAATTAAATCTTCAAGAAAGTGTTAATGGGGTATGTATTGACACAATACACGTGTCAGAAATATCGGATAACACTAAATACCAAGCAAGATATGCTCATTTTGGAAGAAGTAGATGATATAAAAAACACAAAAAATAAACAAGGAAGAGCAAAACATCATCCATAATCCTATCACAGGGAGAATCCCTTTATCTTTTTGTGTATTCTTTCTGTATGCATATAAATTACATATTTACATTGATTTATGCCCTATACCCATGACACTCAAACTTTAACATACATCAGGTTCACTGGGCTATCAAAACACACACTGCTGTGGGCTTACTCCCGAGTCTCTGATTCAGTGGGTCTGGTGGGGCTGTAGGGCTGGGTGGGGCCTGGGATTGACATTTCTACCACATTTACAGATGCTGCTGCTGGTCCAGGGACCGCCCTCTGAGACCCACACTGCTTTATGTAAGGCTTTGATTCTTGCCATTTTCACTTCACATTGCATCAGAAACATCAAAGTTATTTGAAAATACCTCTTTTCACTGCTGCAAAATATTTTAGTACCTGATTTGTTGAGCACGCCTTTACTGTCGGACAGTTTTCCCATACCCATGAATTGGAGGATGTATTTCTTTTAGAAAACACTGCTAAGATGAGTACAATGTACCTCTAGCCTTGAGACAGATCAGGCACACCCAAGGCTGTGCCATAAAAGGGGAAGTTTACATGTTTATGGTTACTTTGGGCTCTAGAAGGTCGCAATGCCCACACCACCAATAGGCATAGTACTGGCTAAATCATTTCAGGTGGGCAGTGAGGAGCCAATAAGCCACACCAGCTGTCGCTCACACGAGGCAGTTCTCACCGCCTTCTGAAACCGGCCAAATGGTTCTTTTGAAATCTGTAGGAGAGAACCAAGTCAAGAGTCTAGGCAACTGATATTTTGACATGCACCCAGCTAAAAATCCGTTTCAGAAGCCGCTTGATAAGTTTATGGTTCCAAAGAAACCTTTGACGCTCTTGGTGAGCAGGCTCTTACCACAAACAGAATCGCAGTGTGGAATGTCCTGGCCCTCCTGCCTTTTTCTCAGCCTCGGCAATGAGCAACAGAAACAGTTAAACTGCCAGCGGCTCCAAACAGTGGTTTCCGCCCTCAGCGACTGCCAGCCCCTCAGGCTCACCACACGCAGCCTCAGAGGTCTGGCTCCCGAGCGCCTCTCTGCCCAGACGCCATAACAATGAGCAAGGAAAACTGTGGCCACCACAGGGCTTCGGAGGCCAACCAGGCCCGGCAGCCTCCACCCTGCAGCGGCTCCCCACCCCCACACCTGTGCCTCGCTCCTCATCCCTGCCGTTGCCTGAAACATGCGCAAAAATCTAGGATCCTCTTTCTCCTTCGTTGTCTCCCACTGTCCCTGCAGAAGAATTCCAAAGAGATGCTATGACGCTACAGGTCATGGTGAGAAACCTCGGGCCACTTTGGTGCTGTTCCCTGTGGGTGAACCCAGTGAAAGAATAGTAACTATGAGACCACATGTTGCTTGAGCACTTGCTATAGGTGTGTATTATCTAATTGAATCCTCACATTGGCCTGAGGAGCTCAGTACTATCACCCTTCCCGTGTTGCCAGTATAGAAATGAACGGAGGGCCAGTGGTTAAACCACTTGCCCAGTGTCACTCGGCAAGTGGTGGAGGCGGACTTCCACCCAAATCTGACTCCAAAGCCCATGTTCCTCACCACCATTCCAATCAGTTTCCTTTAAGACAGCGGTTCTCAACCTGTGGGTCGCGACCCCTTTGGGGGTCAAATGACCCTTTCACAGGGGTCGCCTAAGACCATCGGAAAACACATATTGAATATATAATTACATATTGTTTTTGTGATTAATCACTGTGCCTTAATTATGTTCAATTGGTAACAATGAAAATATATCCTGCATGTCAGATATTTACATTACGATTCATAACAGTAGCAACATTACAGTTAGGAAGTAGCTACGAAAATAAATTTTATGGTTGGGGGTCACCACAACATGAGGAACTGTATTAAAGGGTCGCGGCATTAGGAAGGTTGAGAACCACTGCTTTAAGAAGATACCTACTATTTGTTAACGCCGTTCATCAGACTCATCTAACTGCCAAAGAAGGCATTACTAAAGATATGTATATATATTTAGTAACTAAGAAGGCTGTTTTGGTAATCAAATCTCAGAGTACAAAGAGACTCTAAATCCGGGTCAAAGTATATATCTGAGAGAACTAAGATGGCGACGTAGGTAAACACCTGTACTCGCCGCCTCCCACAACCACATCAGAATTACAACTAAAATACAGAACAACCATCATTCAGAATTACAACTAAAATACAGAACAACCTCATTCAGCCTGGAAGCTGACTGAGTGGAAATCTAGCAACTAGAGAAGTAAAGAAGAAAGCACACTGAGACTGGTAGGGAGGTGGAGGCGCTGAGTGGGCTGCTCCGCACCCACGTGCACCAGTTTTTAAATTGGGAGGGAGATTGTCTCCGCAGGGGCAGCCTGAGAGGAGAAAGGGGTCCTGGCCCCACACCAGACCCCCCGCCCAGGGTCCCAGAGCTGGGCAGAGAAGTCCCCATAACTATGGGCTGTAAAAACCAGCAGGAATTGTGGCTGAGAGACACAAGGCTGCTGGAGCCCCCGCTACTCCTTTTAGAAAGGGCCCGCACACAAACTTACATGGTCCAGCTTCTTCTAGGCTCCAGCGCCGGGGGACCCAGACACATAAAAGGAGGAACTGGGCTGTCTGGCACCCGGTTGGAACTTGGGGGCAGCTTTCTCCCAGACAGAGGGTGCTCACAGTGGTCATTGTTCCTGGGCTGGGGCCTCCCCTGTTGCAGAGCTGACTGGCAGCCATGTCTGTTTCCATCAGCGTGGCCCACACTGTTGCTCCGCCCTGGTGATTCCCTGAGACCCTGCCCCATCCAATTTGTAGCCTCAGACAAGCTGCAGGTGGGGCAGCATGCCTCAAACCTACCAATAAAAGGCCCAGGACCCAGCACTAGCACGAGCCTGTCTGCTTCACAGCTGGGCCCCATCTGGGCCCCTCCAAGCCCAATACAAATACAGTGGGGCCTTGACTTACAAGTTTAATTCGTTCTGAGACCAAGCTTGTTAAGGAGCTCCTTAACTCAAATTACTCTATCAACTCAATGCAAAAAATCAGCCGAGAGACAGCTGGTATCTCAAAAAACTCATTAGTCGGGACACTCGTAAGTCAAGGCCCCACTGTAGTTCCTGCTGGGTGGCTTAGGCAGTGGCTGACTTTGCACCTCCCTGGAGGCCCTAGAGCCAGTGCACATGGTAGAAAGCTTCAGACTGTAGCAGATTACAAATCTACACATCCACGAGCAACACACTCAAGAGGCAGACTCAGTGAGCACCCAAGCTCCACTAAAGCAAGTCCTGCTCCAAAAGGATGTTTCCTGCACAGCAGCTCTCCCACTGTAGCTGCAGCTGATCCTCATAGCCAATTGGCCTGGAGGTCAACTCCTCCCAGAGATGTCAACAGCAATCAAGTCTCAACTACAAGACTGTGCACACAGCCCATACAAGGGCACACCTAGGGTGTCCAGCTTAGGTGACTGGGGAGGCTAAGCCACTGGGCCCTATAGGACACCTACTACAAAGGCCACTCTACCAATCCCAGGAAACATAGCAGTCTACCTAATACATAGGAACAAACACAGGGAAGCAGCCAAAATGTGAAGACAAAGAAACATGCCATAAATGAAAGAAATGGAAACAAGCAAACTATTGATACAGAGTTCAAAACCATGGTTATAAGGTTACTCAAGGATCTTGATGAGACTTTCAAGTATCTTAGTGAGAATGTCAAAGAATGTCAAATGAAAACAGGGCCAGTCAGAAATTAAGCATATGCTAACTGAAAAAAAGAATAATTTATAGGGATTCAGCAGTAGAGGATTCCAAGAATCAAATCAATGATCTGGAATATGAGGAAGCAAAACACACCAAAGCAGAAGAGCAAAAAGTAAAAAGAATCCAAAAATATGAAGATAGTGTAAGGAGCCTCTGGGACAACTTCAAGGGTACCAACATTTGCATTATGGGGGTGCCAGAAGGAGAAGAGAGAGAGCAAAATATTGAAAACCTATTTGAGGAATTAATGACAACCTGGTGAAATAAATAGACTTACAAGTCCAGGAAGCACAGAGAGTCTCAAATAAGAGGAACCCAAAGAAGCCCACACCAAGACACATAATTAAAATGCCAAGGGTTAAAGACAAAGAGAGAATCTTAAAAGCACAAGAGAAAAGCAGTTAGTTACCTACAGGGTATGCCTATTTGACTGTCAGCTGATTTCTCAACAGAGACTTTGCAGGCCAGAGGGAGTGGCAAGAAATATTCAAAGTGATGAATAGTAAGGACCTACAACCAAAATTACCCAGCAAAGCTCTCATTTTAGCATTGAGGGTCAGATGAAGAGCTTCACAAATACGAAAAAGCTAAAGGAGTTCATCACCACTAAACCAGTATTACATGAAAGGTTGAAGGGTATTCTTTAATAAGAGGAAGAGGTGGAAGAGGAGGAGGACAAGAAGGAGGAGGAAAAGGAGGAGGAGGAGGAGGAGGAGGTAGAAGGAGAAGAACAAGAACAAGAAATAAAAAATATGAACAATACAATGGCAACAAATACATATCGATCAACAATTGAATCTAAAAATCAAAATAAATGAACAAGAAATCTAATGAACAAAATAAACTGGTGAATAAAATAGAATCAGAAGCATGGAAGCATGGAACAGACTGAGGAATCTTAGAGGGAAGGGAGTGGGTTGACAGGAAGAGATTAACCAAAGATCTTACCTATGGACACCGGCAGTAGGGTGGTAGAGTCCTGGGACTGGGTGGGAACCAGGTGGAGGGGGGCAATGAGGGGAAAAAGGGGGACATCTGTAATATGCTCAACAATAAAGTTTTTTTTTTAAAAGAATCATGTTAAGAGTAGAAAATAATAAAATGGGCATAAAGAAGAAGATTGAAAAATTGATTGACCTCAACCCAGTTCCTGTTGGACATTGCTGGTGTGTAGTTTCATCATGCACCATTTCTATTAAATGGCATTTTCTCCTATAAATTTATAGTGAAGGATAGTGAAATGAAAGGAGGTGCTTATAAACAAAGCTGTCCCTCTAAGAGCAGTAAAAACACAAGAGTTATTTGTACTGACTAGTGATAGAAGATATACCTGCTAATTATGTGGTTATTTCATTGCTCGATACAGAAAGGATAATTGAATGAGACATGTCACCATTGTACTCATGAAAAACTTCAGCAATGGTTTTTCCACTGGCATTTGATCTCAGGGAAGAAACATCTTAAAACCCACAGGCACCCAAAGGGAAGAATAAAATTTGGATTTTAATATCTATTCAATGTTATATAGAAAAGGAGAATTCAGGAGAATTAAGCCTTATTTGAAAAGGTGGAGCTCAGCATTAAACCCAAGGAAGAAGATCTTTAACAAAAGTCTTTTGACTGTAATCACCTTGCCATGAATGGAAGCTTGCCTTTCCATGACAGTCTGCAGTCACTCCTGGTTATTAAAGCTACAGCAATTGATATGATGGGAGATTTATAATAAAAAAGTAACAAACGTAGAGGTCACAAAATTCTCCTATCAGACACCCTGAAAAAGTTCAACATTCTATAAAAAAGATAGTAATACCAAATGACATTATCTATCGTAGCTACCATTTTTAAAGTGACACACCAATTTAAAAAAAAACCCCATAACTATATATATATATATATATATATATATATATATAATAATTTTTTTGACAAGGAGGGTGTTGTGTCTTCAGTACAGGCCTATTTCACAACCATGCATGGAAGAAGGTGTATTTTTGACTTCCCCAAACCCATGTAAACTTTGCTTTGAGATTCTGGAGATGTCTGAACTGTCTCCTGAAAGGCAAGAAACAGTTTCTTCCCTCCTCCTCTGGACAAATACTTGGTGAGCATCTACTAAATGCCAGGCACTATTCTTCTAGGGGCTCTAAGGGCCGGGGTGAACAGGACAGAGCAGCTCTGCTCTTGTTGACCTTATTATAGTCCAGTGGTGATGCGTTCAATAAACAAATAATAAGGTCGATTCAGATAATGGTAAATCCTTTGATAAAAATAATACAGTTTGATTGGATAGTGTTCAGACTATCGAAACTCAGAGGGTGACGCTGATACTGCTGGTCTGGGGAGCACCTCAGAACGGGGAGGAGAGAATCTGCCCGGGGCCTCACCCTGCAGAGAGAGAAGCCTTTGCCATGGTATTTGAAGGATACTGCCTTTCTTCCTTGAACTCCTGCCAGCTTGCCTTTCTGCTGAAATGCTGGAGCCATGACATGACCAGAGAGAATGGCCACCTGGAGAACTGGGTTCACTTCACCCCGGGCCCGCCTCACACCGAGCCCACTTTGCACATATGGTGACTCGGGGGTTTCCCAGTGAATGGCTAGACACTTGAAGTCCCAGGGGAGGTCATTAACAGCTAAAAGCTGGAGGAAGTGGATATTTTCCAATAGTCTCCTCGCCACCAATAACGGGAAAAGATATTGGCTTCTTGGTTACTTGGTGTATTTCAGAGATGGTGCAAACAAGCTCAGTCATTTTCTGTAGCCATCCCAGGAACTGGGCTTCCCCCGCTGCTGGGAAGATCAGGCTCCCTTGCTAAAGCTGTGGCTGCTTTCTCAGATTCGCCCACCAAAGCGCCTTGTGATCTGCTCCCCAGCCCCTGGTGGCTCCGGTCTTGTCCTGTGTGCATGGCTTCCGGAAGTTCCTCGGCATATCAGAGTAGGGGGAGCTTAGAACCAGTGTTCACGTAGTAATATTTTCATCTAAATGAATGGGTTGAGTTCTGTGGCAGAAAACTGCTTCCGTTTCTGCCAGACTTGGGCTGTCCCTGGATGACACAGCCGTGAACAAGGAGGTCAGGCCCTTGCTCCCGTTTGAAATTCTGTCTTGAGCTGTTTTGCTAACCAACGTGAGACAGTGTGCACTGTGCTGTACGAGCCGCACTGTCTGTACCACCACAGAATCAAATTCTCAAACGTCTGCGCTCTCTCCGCAGGATGGAGAAAGCCAGGCTCATTCCAGCCTCGCATTCTCAGAGCAGACCGGAGGCCCATAAAATGTCAGGCTGCTCCCTTCTTTGATAAGCTTCCTTGGCAAAGTGTGAGGACCTGAATGACCGTTTGGCCCCTGAGAATCTTGACGTGGGCTCTGCCTCCCCTGCCTCCAGCCCCTCTTCAGGCAGCGGCGTCTGGGCCTCGGGGCTGTGATGGATCACTCGTTTCCAGGGGTGATCATGCATTCTCTCTATGGTTATGGGTGCGACTGGGGGAGGGAAACAGCCACAGATAACCCCAAACAAAGTTCACCCAGAAGCCAGTTCTACTGTTTGCTTTGGGAAAGCATCTTTTTTTTTTCTTTTTTGTATAGCTATTTTGCCTTTCTAGATGAGAATGAAATAAATTTTTGTTCCCTGAGTACATAAGGCCTCAGGGTGGAAGAGGTGGACCAGCAATTTGCTAATGAGGGAAGAGAACAAAGCCCAGAGTTTAAGGAAAAGACTACTGAATGTGCCTTTAGGGGATGCTCCCCTTGCCCAGAGACCCTGCCAGGCGGCTAAACCACAGGGACGAGCTGTTTCTGCCGAGAAGGTTGAGAAGGGAGCTTGGCGAGCCTCCTGCACAAAGGCCTTCAGACAGCTCCCGGGGCCCTGGAACGGGGTGGATCCCTGGGACAACAGAGGGTAAGGCCCAGCTCTTCCCCTCCAGGAGCCCAAGTTTCAACAAGTGGCCTAATGCACATTCAGTCATTCATTTGACCAGTATTTCTTTTTTTAAAAAAAATACTTTTATTGATTTCAGAGAGGAAGGGAGAGTGAGAGTGAGCTAGAAACATCGATGATGAAAGAGAATCATTGATCAGCTCCCTCCTGCATGTCCCCTACTGGAGATTGAGCCCACAACCTGGGCATGTGCCCCTGACGGAATCAAACCCGGGACCCTTTGGTCCACAGATCGACACTCTATCTACTGAGCCAAATCAGCTAGGGCAATTTGACAAGTATTTCTTGAACACATAGAATGTGCAGGGAGATTGTTTTGGTAAACAAATCTCAGAGTAGAAAGAGTCTCCAGATAAGGGACCAGAAGTCTCTCCTGTGCCATCTTTGGCAGATCCTCTCCTGACCTCTGATCACATCGAGACAGGAAGCTAAACACTGTGCAGCTTATCCCACTGCTCCACACAATCATGGCTCAGAAGTTCACTTGGTGCTGCACTGAGTCTGTTATCTGTGGCCTTATATCTCACCCTGAGTGAAGCCACTAACTCAACAACCCTGCCCACCCAGCTGAGGCCCACTCTCCTTTCCCCCTAAAATAATCACAGAAATGCACACATGCAAAACCCCGACAGTTGTTGGATTTGTTTTTGGTTCTGTTCTTGGCAGTGGTGGTGGTGATATATGTGTGATACACTGAGTTAAGAGAAGATGGGATGAATGTTTGACCCAATGCCCAACACACAGCCCCTGGCACACAGCAGGGCTTCAGCAAATATTTGTTCAAGAAATGAGTGATAGGTGAGTGACTAGATGAGTGACCACAGTATGCATTACTAACCGGACTATACATTTTTCATGTAATGGATTATGTCTCTTACACCTAGTACCAAAGATGGTACTCGACCCATAGTAGGGGTTCAAAAAGAAAGAACTTCTTGCCCAGTTGGCGTGGCTCAATGGTTGAGTGTCGACCCATGTACCAAGAAGTCACGGCTCAATTCCAGGTCAGGGCACATGCCTGGGTTGTGGGCTCAACCTCCAGTGTGGGATGTGCAGGAGGCAGCCAATCAATGATTCTCTCTCATCATTGATGTTTCTCTCTCTCTCTCCCTTCCTCTCTGAAATCAACAAAGAATAATTTTAAAAAATGAAAGAACTTCTGAATAAATGGGTAGATGTGTGAAATTAAAAACCACTGAAATATGAGTGGGTACTAAATAAATGTGTGTGTCAGAGCAAATGAATGAATGAAGGAAGGAAGGAATGTGGAAGCCCAGGAGCCATGCTTCCCGAGGGACAATTCTTCTGTTTCAACCCGAGGGCCATCACAGTTGCAGTGGAGGTGAGAAAAGCATGCCTCTTTAATAGGGCTGCTGGTTGCCTTTTCAGCATGAGAGGCCCTTTCCTACTGTTGACTCAGCAGCCCAGGCAGTGTGCCGTGGTCCTGCGGTCTTTCCTGACACGCAGGGGTGAGCTAGGTGAGATGGCAGTGTTTTGTTTGCTTTTTAATTACACTCCGCTTTCACTAGAGATTCGACATTTATTTGATTTGCTTTCCGGTTGCTTAAGGGAATATGGATGTTCAACTAGAAATGGTTACAGACGCTAACAGAGAAGCAGTTTAATCTGGTAACAGAGACAAGAAACGTCTGGAGACAGTGAACAACACATACTGATTTCTGGGCCCTGGACCCCCTAGAACTGTCCGGAGACCCATCGCAGACACAGAAGAAGAGTAGATGCTCCATTTCCCCCGAGAGGTCTCCTCTGGGACCCAGCACACGCCAGTACAGCAAGTCTATCTCCCCCAGGCACAGGCCTTCGCCTTTCACAGCCAACTCCATGAAGATGAGACCTCTTGTTGCTTTTGATCGCATCACCTCTGTTCCCTGGAAGGCAGCCCTAAGATGATACAGGATTGAGAGAACTGAACTCTGGTTCGTTTTCCCTCTTGCAATGGTTAGATCCTCAACATCTGAGTCACTCCAGTTGTACTGCCCAGGAAACCAAGTTTTACTTTGTCCTTGCAGGGATCTGACTCAGCCTCTGCCTCTTTGGAAGGCACGGTGGTTTTCATGCCAGCGATGAAAAGGCAAAGGAGGTACAAGGGATGCCCACTACTTAGCAATGTGCGTTCCCAGCCACATGCTCCACGATGCCACCTGAAGAACGAAACCCGGGCAGCGGCTCTAAAGGAGATAAAGAATTTGTCATAAGCTGCGGGAGAATTTCAGGGAGCTACGTGCCGTCTCGAGCTAATTAGCTCCTGGTTCTTTGTTAAATCGGGGTCGTTTGTCAATAATTTTTAAGGCAAGTATTTGGCACTAAGAAGAGATTTAAAGAAATAGGTGACTAGACTAGAGAAGTTCAGCAGAGGCCTCTGGCCCAAGTGTCAGAAGTCACAGGCCTTCCTTGCTTCAAAGGAACGCAGACGAGTTTCTGAATCGCCCCAGGGAAGGGCCAGTAGCATGCTGGGTGGCCACACCATCTGGCCCCTCTATTTAGCTCCAAGCCCTCCAGCAAAGGACTCTAGGCCAAGTTGGGCAAGAAGTGAAGGCTACCCAAGGCCACTATAACAGGCAGCTGTCCAGTGTTCAGGTCAGCCCAGTTAGATGAAGCCAAGGTGCAATTAGCTGGAATAAAATCAGGAACAGTACGATTAGGCCCTTCAGTGTGCTTTGGGCTCTTACGTATCTAGGCAGCAGAAGGTCAGTTCTATCCAGTAGGAGAGCCCATGTCCATTGACATGGTCTTGATGTGCCCTACTTGGACCTTATTGGTCACTTCAAGCAGGCACTTCCCAATCATCTGAGTTTCCTGAGAGTGAGTCCCCTCAAAACAGAAAATCCTATATATTCACTCAGTTAATAAAGTAAAACACCAAACACTACAGAGGGTAAATCAGACGAGCAATTTAGGGAGACCTAGAGCAGATTCTGAAGAAATATGGGAATGGGACCAAAATATACAGAGACCCTTAAATCATCCAGGGACATTCTCCTATAAACATTTGCCATAAGGAATTACTGGCAGTCTCATCAGGGTTCTATGGTTCTGGTCCTTTCTCAGGATGGAATGTGCTGAAATGATCCCGACTCTTGTTTACAAATTGGACCAACAGCTTTTAAGAGTGGAGGGGTATGGTTTTGAGATAGTACCTTTCTATGTTTCTCTAAAGTAGGTTGGAGGTATTTAAATCCTCATATTGAGTCAAGGTTCTCTAAGCATTGCAGCCCTCAGAGCCTGGAGACTGGAGACAGGCACTGATAAAGCTTGTCTTTTTGTCACTCATTTTCACAGGAGGGGAGGAAATGAGATCAGCCATTGTTCAGAGAGCAATTTCGATAGTTAGATATTCCTGCAAACATCTGCCAATCAATAGAAATTGAGGGAGAGGAGCTATTAGAAGGCGTGGTGCAGTGACTAATGAGACTAGTTACCATCTGCCTCCGCTGGGCTGTGAGGGGAAAATAGAACAGCTTTGCTTTGAATTGCTAAGATGCAGAGGCCAGACAGCCTCAGCTCTTCACTGGGCCTTTTGACTATTTCGTTTGTGCGTCTCCCCAAGTAGGAAGGATGGTGTGGGGAGAAAGCTCCAGGTTAGGCTGCAACTCAAATGCTCCAAGAGAACATAGTTCCAAATTCTAAAAAGAGAAAGTAAAAATTGCTACATCCAGGCACATATAAATATGTTTTCAATTCTCACTCGAATATATGTTTATTGATTTTTAGAGAGCTAGGAAAGGAACAAGAGAGAGAGAAACATCAATGTGAGAGAGAAACATCAACCGGTTGCCTCCCATATGCACCCTGATCGGGAATCAAACCTGCAACCTTTTGGTGTACTGGACAATGGTCCAACCAACTGAGCCACCTGGCCAGCGTCAGGCATACATCAATTTGATCTAAAGAGATACAGGTTGTATGTAGCTCCTAAATCAATGTCATGGACGCCACTGGCCTTTAAGAATCCTTCCACACTAATCTTGTAGTTATCCACATGGCACCCTTATTTCATAGATGCAGAAGATGAGCTGTCCTGAAAGCTGTTTAAGTTCCTGTTTAAATTGCTGGGTTAATGGTGAAGCTGGTGCTATAATCCTACAGTGTTCGAAGACTGCCCAAATCTCAGTCTTCTCATCTGTGAAATGGGACTAGCTCCATCTGCCCTGCCTTTCACACAGGGTTCACCAGACCACAGGAGACCGGGTGTGTGATGGAGCTTTGGAAAAGAGAGCGCTGATCCACTCGAATACAGGACGACGGCAGGAAGTCAGTTTCTCCGTCAGGGCTTTGCTTACCTGGAGGGTGACTTCACAGCTGGGAACTCCCCATTGCTTACGGAGTGAGGAGAACCACACGTTACAACGGGGCCCATGTGGGCTTGGTTCGTAAACAGCGAGGATCCAAAGCAATGCCAAAGGGGGAAGGGGAGCTGCCCCACTGCGGGGCTCTAGGCACGAGAAGCAATGGAGCTGTCTCCCTGCTTTCTGATGCCAAGACATGAACACTTAACGCAGCCTCAGTGCAAGTTCAATGGGGAACCAGCAAAGCAGGGAAAGACCTCAACCGAGATGCCCCGCCCTGTAGGCAGGCTTCCTGCCGCCCTGCTGCCCTGAATGAGAAGCACACTGGTGAGGAGTAGAAACCAGTTGTAAATATTCAGTACCCCTGGGGCTTTCTTATGAAAGAATCTGCTGTCTTTGGGCCCTGGAAGCAGAGGCGAGGCTGCAAAGGCAGGCACAAGTGATGCAGCAGAAGAAACAGGAACATTATTCCTGAACTCCAGCAAAATGCCTTTTCTCGAGATCTTCAGTGAGCCTTTCCCCTGTCCCCGCAGCAGAATCTCAGATCCTTCACTTGTCTCTCATGAATGACAAATGTCCTACCCAGTGGCCTTCGCAGCAGAACACTGTGTTCTCTTGAAACAATGAGAACAAAATGCAGGGCCTTTCCTCGAGTCTGGTCCACCTTCACAGAAACGGAGACAATACAGTAACTCGCCGCAAACCTCCACTGTGTGAACCTTGCGCTCTGCCCAGCCACAGAAGGTTGGCCAACTCCAAGATCATCTCCCAGCAACGCCGAGCCTGCTCCACAGAGCAAAGCAAACCCTGCATCCCTAGCAGCCTTTGGAGCTGGAGCTGTATTATTGGCCTGTATCCCATTCAATGTTTGCGAGGAGGCGTTTGAGAACTGCCCGCCCTTTCTAAGGTTTCTTCTTCAAGCTGGTGAACAGTATTTCTCTGTGAGAAGAGCTCTAAGATGAGTGGCTTGTAGGCGTGATTATAGGGTGGAAAGCGTCTATACCTGAGGGAAAGCATCTCCTGCTTGTGGTGGCCAGGTGCAGCCGTTACTTTTTTTTTTTTTCTTCAAAATATATTTTATTGATTTTCCACAGAGAGGAAGGGAGAGAGATAGAGAGCTAGAAACATCGATGAGAGAGAAACATCGATCAGCTGCCTCCTGCACATCTCCCACTGGGGATGTGCCCGCAACCAAGGCACATGCCCTTGACCGGAATCAAACCTGGGACCCCTCAGTCCACAGGCCGACGCTCTATCCACTGAGCCAAACCGGTTTCGGCAAGCCGTTACTTCTTAAAGGGAAGGCTCTAAACAAGTGTGTCACCTGTTGATCACACATCAGCATTCAAATGAACTTCTTAGCTTCTGCTTGGGCACCAAAGACGTGTCAGGCACTGTTCTAGGCACGTTACAAACACTGTTTAATTCCACACAGGAACTAAACATGAGGTAGGTTTGACTGCTTTTATTCTAAGGGTGAGAAATAGAAAGAAACTCAGGGAGGGTAAGCTCTTTGCCCAAAGCCATCAAGCTGAAGAGCCAAGACTTGAATTCAGGTTTGTCTGGTGCCAAGACAGGGCTCGCGCTGACGGGCTTTGCTGTTAGCAGCAGGTACTTGGCGATGGAAAGAAAACTGAGGCCGCATCAGTCTGCCTGTGCTGAGAGCCGGCTCTGTGACTTGGGGAAATGATTTATCTGCTGTGCTTCCTTTGTCTTTTGTGAAAAGGGGAGAGGGAGGCCTGCATCATCTGCTGACACGGTTTGAGGATCACATGCGGAGATTTGTTGAAGGTCACAGGCCTTACAACCATCAGGGATTATAGAAGCACTGCTGATGAAAAAGTTACCGCCCCAGAGAAAAGGGAACCCTCGTGCATTGGTGGGATTGAAAAATGGCACAGTCACTACGGAAAACAGTAGGAGACTTCCTCAAAAAATTAAAAATAGAACTACCTTTGGACCCAGCCACCCTACTTCTGGGTATTTATCCAAAGAAATCCAAAACAGTAATTTGAAAAGGTATATGCGTTCCTATGTTCACTGAAGCATTAATTACAATAGCCAAGCTATGGAAGCAACCCAACTACCCATCAATAGATGAGTAGATAAAGATTACACACACACACACACACACACACATACACACACACACACAATGGCATATTACTTGGCCATAAAAAAGGTAAAATCTCACCATTTGTGACAACATGGATGGACCTAGAGGGTATTAGGCGAGGTGAAAAAAGTCAGAGAGAGACAAATACCATATGAGTTCACTTATATGTGGAATCTAAAGAACAATATAAATGAACAAACAAAACAGAAACAGACTCATAGATACAGAGAACTGACTGATGGTTGCCAGATGGGAGGGGGTTGGGGAGCTGGGTGAAAAGGTGCAGGAATTAAGAAGTACAAATTTGTAGTTACAGAATAGTCACAGGGATGCAAAGTACAGCACAGGGAATATAGTTTATAACATTGTAATAACTATAGATGGTGCCTGGTGGGTGTAAGACTTACCAGGGCAAACACTTTGTAAATTATATAAATATCTAACCACTATGCTGCCTGAAACAAATATGAAATAATATTAAATGTCAACTGTAATTGTAAAAATACAATAAAAAAGAGAGAGAAAATGATCAACCCATGTCATAATATCAAGGGGCTTATCCTTGGAAAATTTTGATAGAAAGAGGTAGCAAGGATGATGACATCTTGCCTGTGGTTGGTGGGGTGCTTGGAGGAGGTGGCCGGTTCTACTACATATAGATCTCTATCTCCCCCTTCCCACATGATCGTACACTGTGACTACACTTCTCCCACCTAGGGGTGGGGATCTAAAGATCTTTGCACTTGAATCTTGGCAGTGGCTTGAAAGTCCTTGATCAATGGAATAGAGTGGGGGTAGGGGATGCTATGTGACTCGATGTTAAATGAGCCTAGATCTTAAAAAGGATCGGCTTCCACCTGGCTTGGTACTTGTCCTTGGACTCCCGCCACCATGTGGGGAGGAAGCCCCGGTCACAGGGGAGGCCCTATGTGAGTGTTCCAGGCCTCAACTGACAGCCAGCATCCATCTCCAGATGTGTGAGCAAATGTGCCTTCAGATAACGCCAGCCCTCAACCTTTCCATCTTCCAGCTGAGGCCCCAGACATCACGGAGCAGTGACAAGCTGCCCCCAATATGTCCCATCGGAATGCCTGAACCACAGAAACTATGCTGGAGAATGAATGATTATCATTCTTTCAAATCGCTGGGTTTTCAAGATGAGGCCGGGAGGCAGGAGATGTTGAATCTGGGCCAACCTGGGACTGCAGACCTAAGGGATGGACCTGCTGCAGGCCACAGGCACAGAGCTCGCCAAGCAGGCTGTGCGGGTGTTGGTGTTGGATAGGTGCCTTTCCACACTGGAATGCTTCTGACAGGGAAAGGGGGTGTTACTAAGAGTTACTCTGGGACAACCCGTGTAGATGTGGGCGTCCTGGGTAAATTGAGACTTGGAGACTAGGATGACACTGGGGAGATCAGTAAGAGCCTGTGAGGAGTCTGATGGGCAGGCTGAACCCAGCAGGGGGACTTTAGGAAGGATAGTCTGGAGATCTGGGCAGGGAGGCTGCTGTTTGTAGCAGTGACACATGGAGTCGGGAGGCCAGGTGCTGAGGCAGGCTTCACATCCTGGGTGGGGAGAGGGAGGCTCAGTCAGGAAAGCTACAAAGGAAAACATACTGCTCCCATCTGAGACCTCTGTTAGCCGAGAAGGTGAATTTCAACTAACCATTTTGTTTTAAGAAACTCCTGAACTAGATGTGGAAGATGGAGAGAGGCATTTGGGGTGTGTGTGTGTGTGTGTGTGTGTGTGTGTGTGTGTGTGAAGGGAGGAGGAGGAAGTTCTGGAGGGAGAATGTTTTGGAGCAGACCTGAGCTGGGGTGCTGCTAGCTCCTGACCTCAAGACCCCAAAGATCGTGTGGAAGGTGGGATGCCACCTCCTGCTCAGCAGCTCAAAGGAGTCAGCCTTTAGCAGCCTGTCCAGTCTCTGCTTCGGACTCATTAAAGAATAGCAATTTGTCTGCAAGGGAAAGACCACACACAGTCCCCAACCACACCCCTGCTGTCACCCTAACTGACATTGGCATGGCTCAATTAAAATTTTGTCAGAAGGGAACAGATTATAAGGATGGCGTAGTTGCAGATTTCTCCAGGAGATGACTTAGTCGAGTAGTCAAAGATTCCTTTCTATCAGAAAATAGTGCAATATTTACATAGTCGCAGAATAAATAGAATCCTGACTTGGGCTTTATATGTTACATAGCCCCTTCCAGGTCATTGGGGCTCTTTCTGACATGCTTCTGACAATTACGGCCATTGTTCCCCTCTGGGCAGCCGAGGGGAACGTGCCTGCCCGTCTCCCTCATCCCACTAAGCTTGTCTCAGTGAACTGAATGAAGTCTCTCTCTGGGCTGCCTGGGAATTAATCCCCTGTTTGTTTCTGAACCTTTCTCACTTCTATACACATCGACGCTCTGAAGGCCCTGTCCTGTGACCAGATTTTGGTTCTCTCGCCTCCGTTGTTGCCTGGGCATTTGGTGCCGTTGCCCACTAACATCTTCGACCACAGCTTATATTAGGGACCACTTTTGACGTGGTGGCCCAGTGAACGCACACATCACATACACAGGGCTGGCTGGCACCCACATCTCACGGAATGTGGCTAATACGATTGACCGTGCTGTGTACTCCAATGGCTTCCATCCCATTCTATTCTAGGCTGTGCTTTCCTGGGCTGGGCTGTTTTATTAGATTAAGCAAAATGCAATCAAGATAAACTGAAAATCATTAGTGCTGATTGGACGCATTAAACTTGAGAAGGTTGTGTGTTTATTTGTGAAGGAGAAGAGGGGAGAATGAAAGCTCTTCAGTATTTTTGACATTGGACCTTCTAAGACAACTTTAAAAGTCGAGTTCGAATGGGAAAGTTTAGAATGCTTTTTAGTGTCCTAGGAAAGGAATTTAAGTCCATTGCTGGAATTTTACAAATCAATCTCTGTCTTTCGTACACAAACCTGACACACACAGACACAATTTCCAGGTCTCTCTTACCAATGACCAGATATCGGTTCCCTCATAAGGAGACGGGCAAGCGGAAGCTCTGAGGGCCTGGGTGTTAGACTGCTAGAGCTAACAAGGGCATCGAAACAATGCAAGTTTTCTGCAGTGGCTCTTTAACATAGCTGGCTGCTGCAACCTCCCGGGGATCTTTAAACAACAAAAATGCGGCTTCCACCCTGAGATATTCTGATTTAATTGGCCTGGTGTGCAACGTGGGCATCAAGGCTTTTTAAAAGCTCTCCTGGTGATTCCGACGCTCAGCCAACTTTGGGAACCACTGGTTTAGTGCTGGGATTTATAGAGGTGGAAATTGAGGCCCAGAAATTAGAAGTGCGTTGCCTAAGTTTACCAAACTTACAAATTGCCTCACTCTAAACCCACGACTCCTCGCACAATGTCCTATGGATGTTCACAAAGAGTTTATGTAAACCTTACAAAGCAACCGCCGCCGCAGCTCCCGACCAAAGCTAATCAGCTGCCGCGTCCCTGCCAGCAGAGAACACGTCACCCAGCTCTTTGTGTCTTGTCGAACGGAGCTCTAAATATGAATTTCCCCGGGGAAGTAGCAATGAGCAAGAATAAAGAAGGGGGTGGGGGGGGGGGGGGCGGATTAAGAGAAATGCCACAGCCCCGAGGACCAGGTATATGCTGCCTTACCCCTGGATGCCAAGTCAATGGCTGTCTTTGTGTTGTCTATTTCCAAGCTCTAAAAACAAAAGACTGTTTGGAGAAACACTGTGATTGATGCCTGAAGTCCTTATGCTTCTCAGGGAAAAAATACAGAACATCCAATAATATTGCTAATTTCAATATTAGCACTTTCTATTTCAATTTCTTGGAACGAAAATTGCTTTTTCAATCGCCACAGGAAAAAAAGAACATTGCCCAGCATGCATAGTTATTGTTCGCTCTCCATGGGGTTCAACATCCTTTTGTTGGGAAAGTAGAAATTATGGGACAATAGGTAGAAAAATGGATGTGATGCAATGATCAGTTCTTTAAAGTGAGAATATTAGGATTTGCAGTGTGCCCGCCCCCCCCTCCCCCAACGTAAGATTTTTAAAGCTCCTTAAGGACAGAAACCACATTTCCCTTGCTCATGTTAGCACGTGGCCCGCGGGGAGCTGCCAATCACTGTGAAATTCAACTATTTCACTGAAGAAGAAAATCTAAGGGCTGCGCCACCATGTCTCTAACGAAAGTCCCATGGCTTTTACTTTAACAATCAGACGCTGTTCATTTCCAAGCTTTTACAAAATCCACACTATATAGAACTTTCACCTTTAAGCTTCTTGTTAAACATCTTTCAAAATAAATGTAGAGCCCTAGCCTGTTTGACTCAGTGGATAGACCATTGGCCTATGGACTACAGGGTCCCGGGTTCAATTCTGGTCAAGGGCACATGCCTGGGTTGTGGGCTCAATCCCCAGTGGGCGGGGGGGGGGCGGGGGGGGGGGGCGGGTGGGGATGCAGGAGGCAGCCAGTCGACGATTCTCTCTCATCATTGATGGTTCTATCTCTCTTTCCCTCTCCCTCCCTCTCTGAAATCAATAAAGATATATTTAAAAAATAAAATAAGTGTAGAATTTCATATTATTTTCTCATTTAAGGCAGTTCAAAACACAAGAAGACTATTCAAGGTACCTATTAGGTTAGGAGATTGGGGCTTTTGTAAATTGTTTTTGCTTATTTGTATTTTGTCACACAGCATCTTTCAAGCTTTCTATTGGTCATTAACGCAGAATTACCATTGCCAATAAATCACCCATTCTCGAGATTCTGAACTAGGACCAGTTTTAAAAGGATGGTGATGTTCCAGAAGCACATTGAGAGTCACTCTGCATATTCAACGCAGTCAAGACGTCTCTGTCCGGGAGCTGTCTGTGGGGTCCGCCCGAGAGCTGTCCTGTTTGGACGGGGCCAGATGAAGAAAGAGGAGGCATGAGAGCAGCGACATGCCAAAGTTTACTTTGGGGACGGGAGAGGATAAAATGAGGCGACAGACATTGCTTTCTGCTATTTTTATCTCTCAGATTAGAAGAGAAAGCCATGATGAAATAAACATGTACTTAATACCTAATTTGGGGATTTTGGAAAACTGAGATGCAAGGAGGAAGAGGGTGCCTGGAGGAGGGGGGGTGGGGCAGCAGGGAAGGAAAGTTCCTTGGGAGCCATCTGGCCAGACTTGGAATTGTGCTGCACTGTGGTTATCTGTAAGAGGCTGGCAAAGAAGCATGTAGACGGGACAAGGCTTCACCATGAGAGATAAGCTGCTTTCATACACTCTGATATGTTTTTATTGATTTGAGAGAGGAAGGAGAAGGGTGGAGAGCTAGAAACATCCATGAGAAACATTGATCAGCTGCCTCTTGCACGCCCCCTACTGGGGATCGAGCTCACATCCCGGGTGTGTGCTCTGACCTGGAATGGAACCGTGACCTCCAGGTTCATAGGTGGATGCTCAACCACTGAGCCACACCGACTGAGTGACATTGTTTTTGAAATTTACTTCTCACACTGTCGCTTATGAAAACTACATAAAATCCAGGCAAAGATTTATGTATTAATAATACTAGTGAAAAATTAGGAAAGAAAAGCCTAAGTATTGAACAACAGAGGAATGGCTAAGAAAACGATGAGCCAGTCATAGAACTGAATATTACACACCCATTCACGAAAGATACTTATGAAGAGTTGTTTATCACAAGGAAAATGAACATGCATAATATTAAATGAAAAGGGGACACATATTTATAACTTAGTCATGCAGAATATTTTATGTAGATTGTATCATATAAACGCAGAAACACTGAAGGAAAACACCAAAGCATCTGTCAGATGCAGGCTGCCAGACATGTGTCCTGTAGGAGTCAGAATTCGCTGTCTTTTGTGTCAGAGCGATGACTCAGGCTGTTAAGATGCATTAACAGCTATATCTAGAAAAAATATTTGGGCTGTTGCACCAGGGCCCCGATCCAGGCCTCATCTATCAGTTTTCCCTGGCAGGGAATTAAAGGAAACAAACTGAAGAACATTTTCCCAGACAGGCGGGGCGAAGTGTGGAATTAATATCCCTTCTCCGCGGTATTCCACTCAGCCCTTGCATTGCCCTCCTTCAGCCTCTATTTAAGAATGTAACTGTTGGCTGGCTGGGTGGAGACAGGTCCCAGGGCACTCCGGTCTGGAGAAGGACCTGTCCTAATATTGTAACAAAGCCACGTTTCTCTGGTTCATCATCAGAATTCTAGTACCTCTACTCTTCCCAAGAACAACGATAGCTCCCATTTACTGAAAACCCTTTTTATGTCAGGTCCCGTGTTTGGTATCTTATACATTTTATAGAAGTCAACACTCTCTGAGTTAGATATTATCATTCTCATTTTACAAGAGGGGACACAGGCTTGGGGAGGATAAATGACTTGCCCACAGGCACTTGGCCCATGAATGTCAGAGGGGAAATGTGTGGGCAGACATGCCCTGGCTGTGGCTGCTTCCCAGATCCCATGAGCTGCTCTCTCTTGCAGGTCCCAGGTCCCAACTTGTCTCTATAGCATCAAGCCTTCCAACACGCCAGCGGTTTGGGCCAGATGTTGCTCGTATAGTTACGTGCTGGACGCTCCCCTGCCTTTCCTGGTCACTGCCACGGCATGTACCCCAAGGGACAGAGGCCTGAGAACACGGGGTTGATGCCATCTTATCCCAGACAGAGGCAAGGATCCTCCGGGCCTCCCTGCTCCTACTGCTCAGGAACTGGAAGGCATCCCTGGCTTCTTGAAGTTATGTGTGACTCTAGGTTGAAATAGCTGTCAAGGGCATTTATTTATTTATTTATTCATTCATTCATTCATTCATTCATTCACTCAACAGATATTTATTGAGATATACCCTGTATCGAGTACTGTTCTGGCCACTGGAGATTCAGAGGCGAGTAAGGAAAAATGGTCCCTGACCTTCTGAAACGTTTGCTCTCATAGGAAGTCAAAAGAAATGATCATATAAACAAAGACAATTAAGACAATTTTAGGAGGTAGTAAGTGCTAAGAAAAAAATTTGCCCTAACCAGTTTGGCTCAGTGGATAGAGCATCAGCCTGCGGACTGAAGGGTCCCAGGTTCGATTCCGGTCAAGGGCATGTACCTTGGTTGAGGGCACATCCCCAGTTGGGGGTGTGCAGGAGGCAGCTGATTGATGTTTCTCTCTCATTGATGTTTCTAACTCTCTATCTCTCTCCCTTCCTCTCTGTAAAAAATCAATAAAATATATTTTTAAAAAATTAAACATTAGAGAGCAGGTTAAGGTGGAAGTGTACTGTAGCAGGAATAATAAGGAAAGACATGTTCGAAAGAAGAAACGGATAACGAGTTAGAGTCAGCTGTATGACTGTGTGAAGGAAGAATCGTCCAGGAGGTGAGGGAGCAGCCAGTGCAAAGATCCTGGGGTTGAAAAGAACTGCAGCTCAAGTCAGAGAACAGCAGCTGTCTGGCTGGAGCCGAGCGGATGAGGACAGACACTAGGGGCTGAGGTTGGAGGGACAGGTGAGGCTTGGTCACTATGAATGTTCTGACCATGGCAAGAAATTTGAATTTTACTCAAAGTGTTTCAGGAAAGCATTGGCAGTTTCTAAGCCAAGGAGGGGCGAGCTCTGATTTCTATTTTAAATAGCAACTGGTTTCTGAAGAGTGAAATCTGGGCTGTAAGGGGGTCAAGAGTAGAAGCAGAGTCACCAGCCGGGGGCGCTGTTGCTGGGGGTCCAGGAAGGTATGATGGTGGCGAGAACTGCCTGCCTAGTGAACAGGACTCTTTTCTCCTGGTATGACCATCTCCTTCTGAGCAACAATACCATAGTTTTCCTCTCCTTCTTGTATCTCTGGAGACTGGGCAGGACTCAGAAAACCCTCTACCTCAATCCTCCAACCCTGTCCGCTTCTTGCTGGTCCTCAGGGCACCTCCAGGGGCATGGGCCTGAGCAAACTGCCCTGTCTCGTTTCTCTGGGGTCCCCTGGTGGAGCCCCACTGCCACGGAGCCCAGGAGACTCTGCTAGCAAAGATGACCCTCTCAGTCTCTACGCAGACTGGGGCCTGCATGTCCACTAGGCTCTTTGGATGCCTTAGTATGTTTACATGCGTTCAACTCAAGCATGGGCATGCCGGGAAAACAAAGTTCAATGGCTATTCAGGGGGAGGACGACTCCAAAAGATTTTTGGACATCAGATAGCTCCTCCTAAACAGAGCTTGATGAGTTAAGTGTAAATGAATCAGAAACATGTGCATCGGATTTCTCTTCGCAGGCCCCTTGGTTTCAAAATGAAAGGCAGGGGCGAGGGGGATGCGGGAAAGCGTGGCTGAGCTCGGCAAAGACCTGAATGAGAGCTTCACAGAACGGAGGGCCCCAAACGTGGTGAGATCTTTCCCCCCTGCTCTAATTTCTTTCATCCCCGGGCCGTGAGAGCTGCTTGATATATGTGGCATTCGGCTCCATTTTCCTTGCAGACACTGCGTTCCTGCTATTCCTTGTTTCCCTGCCAAAGGCCTCATTATGCTGTGGGTTAAAACTATGTTCACCAAAGGCCTTTGGACTTAAACATCCCAGGAAGCTCACATGTTCTCACAGGGTCCAGGCTTTTGATGGCGAGGACTGACTCCATCTTTTTTTATTGTGCTGCAGGCTCATGGAGTTGAGAGAAAACACTGTATTGGCACCATTCAGAAACCCATGCCAGGCTCTGTGACCGTGTGCCAGTATTTATATCTCAACCTTAATTGTCTCTTATGTAAAATGGGGATAATTTATCCTGTTTCCTACAGTTGTTTGGGAGGCTGTGTAAATCGCAGAACACATTTAAATAAAATGGTTGCTTATAATGAATGTGTCAGCTTTCAAATGGAACATCCAGCCCCGGCTGGTTTAGCTCAGTGGCTAGAGCGTCAGCCTGCGGATTGAGGGGTCCCAGGTTTGATTCTGGTCAAGGGCACATGCCTGGGTTGCAGGCTCCATCCCCAGGGGGTGTGGGTGTGTGTGTGCAGGAGGCAGCCAATCAAAGATTCTCTGTCATCATTGATATTTCTATCTCTCTCTCTCCGTCTCCCTTCCTCTCTGAAATCAATAAAAATATATTTAAGAAAATAAAATAAAATGGAACATCCAGCACTGGTTGGTGTGGCTCAGCTGGTCGGGCGTTGTCCTGTACATCCAAAGGTCACTGCTTGGATTCTGGTCAGGGCACATACCCAGGCTGCAGGTTGGATCCCTGGTCGGGGTGTGTACAGGAGGCAACCCATTGATGTTTCTCTCTCACATCGATGCTTTTCTCTCTCTCCCTCTCCCTTCTACTCTCTCTAAAATCAATAAAAAATAGACTAAAATGGTATGTCCAACTTATCTGGAAGTGATATGGGGTAGAGGGGCAGAGAAATAAAATTGTTATCTTCTTCTCTCTGATGCTGAGAGGGGTGAGGGTGTCAGCTAAGTGGAGTGAGATAATTAGGGACCATATGGCTGCCCATGACTTAGAGCCCTAGATTTTTAGAGCTCAGGGAGCTTCTTGTTAATCTATGTCACACTCGAGAAATCGGAGGCCCAGGAGGGAACGGACAGTCCCCAGGACACGTCGTTACCTCACGAAAACTGCTCTGCTGCCTGTGGCGGAGAGAACAAGCTCCATTCTTAGCAGTTGGAACATCACAAGGAAGGGGGTTCAGTTGTTTGTAAAGCATTTTCTAAGAATCTTGTATTTTTAGTTTTAAAAGCTCTGCAGGGCTTAGCACCATTCCTGATATGCAACAAATACTCAACAAAATTTTGCAGAATGAGTAAATGAGTGGAGAGTATGATGTGGGAGAGGGAGAAATGGGAGAATCAAAAGAAAGCATGGTTTCTGCCCTGCAAGAGCTTACAGCCCAGCTGTGGAGACAAGATGTACAGGAAAGAAACTCAAAACTCTGCACACGAGAGCAAAGACATTCAATGTTCGTAATTCTAAGTAGAAGAAAATAAAAGCTTTTCTTTTTCTTAAGAAAGATGGGTTTTTTTTTGACTGAGCAGGAAAATTCATAGCTCCAAAACAAGCAAGACAAATGTTGGTATTCATGGGGTAAACCTGCAATTTTTCTCTGTCGTTAACCCTCCGGAGTAAGTGGCCCACATCTCGGGCCAAACAAGCACTCCCGGGCAACACTCTGACTGCAGCTCTTGGTGCAGGAAGCACAGGTGGCTTTGTAAACAGGGGCAGCCCCGGCGCTTCCATGTTACTTGGTATATGAACAATAGAGAGAGCGGGTCTTTCTTCCTGTTGGATTTGGTTTGCAGCATGTCCATGTGGAGTAGTCAGTGGCCTTCTTCTCAACACACAGAGAGATACTAAGGATGACATCAACGGACAGTCAGAAGGGGAGCCAAGAGGAAGAGAAAGGAGTAGGTGTGAGGAGTCATTGTAAGTCTCTGGATTAATCCGTGCCGTCAGTCCATGCTGAGACTGACCTCCAGTTACATGAGCCAATACATTCTTTTTTCTCCAAAAGATTTCTGTCATGTTTATTTTTAAAAGTTGAATACAATGGGTGAGAAGCTCTGTGCGCTTGTTAAAATTGGGTGGGGAAGTCGAGCTGATGAAGGTGAATGGATCATTTGTGGAAGCCAGTGATATAGGGAAGATTTCAACAGTATGGAGGAGGAGTTCAGGGTTGAGTGCTAAGTCAAGCAGGAGAGTGGGCAGTTACTGCCGGTCTTACCTGGGAAGTAAGAGGTACTGATCCTATGTCACCTCTACTTGCTGTCCTCAGTGCTCAAAAGATCAACCACTGAAATCCACTAATGGACTAAGTAGAAGTTGACAAGGTGTGTCCTTCTGAATACCACGTGTAAAAAGACTGTTTAAATACATTTATTTTCTTTACTTTTGGAGCTTTTAGAGATCATAATATTCTTAGAGACTCTCCAAGAGGAAGCAGGAGTACATAATATTTCCTAATCATTTTTGTTCAAAGAACTTTTTGTTTTGTTTTCCTTTGCTTGGAGGAGCCTCTCATAAAACATCCTTCCTTCGGCCTTGGGTTAAAGCCATTTCCCCAGAATGTAGCAGATTATTGTAACCTCTCTTCCTTCTGTAAAGCATTGGAGATTCAGAGGTGGAAGAGTGGGAACGCATGGCTAAGAGGCCAGGAAGAACGGGGTAGTGGAAAGAGGAGAAGGAAAGAGAAGCGCTGGGCCAGTTCAGAAAGTAGGATAAGGGAGGTGCTGACAACGGAGTGGAAGACTAGGGCCAGAACTATCCTGATGAGTCTCTTTCCTAAATCAAGGAGTTATTCCTCTAATGCTCTTGAGCCCAGTGAGTTTTGTTGCTCTAATTACCTCTTAAATGCAAGCAAAATAATTAACTGAAGAGTCAAAGAATATTTTTCCTTTAAGCGCTCAACCCTAAGAAAAAAAATTGATTATGTTTAAGAGGTATTGATGCAGCTGTAAAAAAGAAGGATCTCTTACCCTTTGAGACAGCATGGAGGGACCTGGAGAGTCTTGCAAGAAGTGAAGTAAGCCAGTTGGAGAAAGACAAGTATCACATGATCTCACTTATATGTGGAATTTAATTAACAAAATGAACTGATGAACAAATAGATCCAGAGACATGGAAACATGGAACAGATTGATGAATCTCAGAGGGAAGGCAGGGGAGGGAGGGCAGAAAGAGATTAACCAAAGAATTTACATGCATATATGATTAACCCATGGACACAGACAATAGAGCAGTAAAGACCTGGGTTGGGGGCAGGAGCAGGGTGGAGAGGGTCAACGGGGGGGAATATAGGGGGACATCTGAATACTTTCAACAAACAAATAAATAAATAAAAGAAGTATTGAATAACATAATGGACGGTCTTCAAAAGCAAATTTACAAAAGACACAGAAACATCCTTCATATGGCTGTTTCATCTATTAACGTTCATCAAACCAAGGACACAGAATAAAACACCGCTCTTTGTAGGAATATCTTCAGTGAACTTAGGCCATGTAGACTCACACTACACTGAGGTGATCTTAACTCATCGGGATAGAGAGGGCAGCTAAGGTCACCCAGTAGAAACCACCAACATGCGCAGGGTGGACGATCACCTTATGTAACTGTTAGTGAAGGAGCTGAGACTAGGGTCCTGAGGGAAAGGTATGTAGGGCAGGGTCATCTTGAAAGTAGAAGGAGAAAACAGTAGGGAGAGGGAGCTAAGGGGAAGTCGGGACCGAAGGGCTCAGGTGAAACCAGCATTCAGACTATTCTGACTCATGATTCAGCAAGGATGTGTTTGGAAGCCAGAGAATTAGATCCAAAGGAGGGTTGCATTCTCACAGAGCAGATGCCTGAGAGAGGCTGGTACAATGAGGCCTAGCTCTGAGGCCCCAAATCAGAAATTGAAGAAATAGAGAGCCTATGGCTCAAAATGATTATATTTCCAAATGGAAAAGAAACCCGCTTGATGCTCTCATCAACTGTTATTTATGAATGACTCAAGCACAATTAAAAAATGTCAAGAAAACCAAACTTCAATGTTTCACCAATTTAAAAAGTTCCGAACTCTGGCTGCTCTAGAGAAAGGCCAATAACTCAACACTCGTCAGGGCAACACCTATGTTTGTGTGTGTCTGCCCCATCAGACACTGCGCCCTTTGATTGGTCACATTGTCCGGGCAATGCTGCACTTGGCATCCAGGCTGTGATGGTCCCAAATCCCTAGCCACAGCCATCAAACTCAGGTTTTATTGAACATCACACCATTTGCTCAAATCTTGGGTCTCTTCTCAGAATATCAGGGACTCTTCCATTCCCATAAAACAAATGAGCTATGTCAACATTAAAAAACAACCACATTCAACTGGCATGAAAAGGGAGATGTGGAGCAGAGAAGGAGGCAACAGAAGCTGATCAGGGTGGCTCGGGCTTACTGGGCTATCGGAGAAAAATGCCCAGAGTGTGTGATGACGGGACCTGGAGCTCCAGGCCTAGGGGGGTAACTTTGGGAGAACAATGCTGTTTACTCCCTAAAACGAGGTCTTGGGAAAGGGGAGAGGAGAGTGCTAGTAGTTTTATGGGTCCCCAGTGAGAGGAGCCAGTGAGAGAAGACAGACTATGAGTCACGGAGGGAGTGCTGAGGCCATCTCGTTAACTGCCCAGCACAATGACTTACAAATGAGACAACGAAGCCCACGTGGACTAGCATCGCTCTAAGAGCAGAGAGTGGCAGCCCTGAGCTTGGAGTCTAAACCTCTAGACTCCCAGTCGGTGCTCCATCTGCCCCCCTGGGCTGCAGCGCTGCAAGCATGAGAGAACTAGCTGGGCTCTGACTGCAAAGGAAAGATGGCAATTTGACAATTGCTCCCAGGGTCCTAGTGAGCTCCCTGAAACCAGAGTGGCAGGAAAATCCCCAGAATCCTCTGTTCGGGAGGCTCAAGATGCATGCAAAGTGCCCGAGCTGGGCCCGGCCGGCACGCAGCCTGCAGCCTGGCTGTGCACGTGTCAGGCGAAGGGCAGTGATATGGAGGGAATCCCTCTGCCAAGGACGAGGCTCCTCACTGAATAAGTTCCCCCACGCCGCTTCCTTCCGGACAACGCAGACCTGCTGTGGTCCCTTGACCTCGCGCTGTGGCTTTCTCCTTGCGGATATGACCCGCGTGTGCCCACCCTCTCGCGGAGATGATGCTCTTTCCCAGCACCTGCCCATCACCCCGCGCTGTGGACGGCTCCCAGGGGAGCCGGGGTCCCTACCACCACCTCTAACGGGATTCCAGAGATGTCCAGCCTGAGCGGGAAAACGTCCCCAGCCGAACACGTTCCCTCCGAGTTTCCTGCCTCTCTTTGATCTTTTCCAAAATGCAGTGTCACACAGTGGCCGCCTCGGGGTCAGACTTCACGGAGGGTCCCTCCGAGGCGTCTTTACGTGGAGAAGCGATGGAGGCCCCACCGGACGGAGGCGAAGGTACAAGGGCAGGTACCGGAGGGACGGTGACAAATGAGCGTGGCGTCGAGAGAGCCTGTGCAAATAAACGGCCCGGAGACCTCAGATCTTTCTCTCCCCTCTGTTTTTCCCCCCCTTTTCCCTCCCAAAACAGAAGATTAAGTTTGCTGTGAACATGAGCTGATGAAAAGAATTCAAATAGAGCTTTGACGAGGACCCGGGTCAGACCCACAGGAGAGCTACAAATTGCTGGTGGAGACACCCGTCTCCTTTATAGAAAGTTAGCATAGAGCCCACATATCTTCTTTCTATAAGGTACTAACTTGTAAATTAACCTTTAATGGTGTATAAATGATGTTCTGAAAGAACTGCTTATGCAGCTATATTTATGATCTAGAAAATGGCAAATATTTACAAGATTATAGGTGTTAATGGTCTGTCAAAAATGTTTGTATATTGTACATACATTAAACCCCGGTTTCAGACCACCCTGGTATGAAAGACCACCACTCTCTCGTCCCATATAGGGTTTCACTTTGATTCCATATATGCCAATCCCTATAATTAGCCTGTTCCCTAATATAGATCAAGTCCACTTTATAGGGAATTCTCCCGATAGTTTTCATTTAGTTGAAATCCAGGACCCAGGCCACCTATGTAAACTGTTTGCTAAATGGCCCAGGATGGCCAATCGATCTTATGTCAGCTCTTCCGAGGCTCCCGGGCAATGGCCTGTGAACCTGGCCGTCTTGTTCCTGAGCAGGCCCCACCATAGCGCCTAAGTGCTCCCGGTTTGATTGCTTTCCTGAAATAAAATGAAGCATATATGCGTGCTCCCATGACTCGGCCTCTCTGCTGAGGTCTGGTCACCCCAGCACTAAACGTACCTAAGCCACAGACATAGCTTATTTCAAAGGGCAGCTTGTTGTTACAACGGCACCTTAACTCTGGTGTTGACAAAGGGGACACTGGCCAAAGGGGACAATCTCCTTTGTCCTGTAATAGTTAATCCCATTGTGGCCCCTTCCTCGGAGAGATCTAACCATGTACTGTGTCCACAGGGGGTGCGGCAGGAGGAAGATAGAAATAGTCGCAGGTTGTTTAGAGACGGTTCTTCCCCTCTGGTTTATTATCTCACTTGCACATTTTCATTAACGTCAAACTGTTTCCACGGCTGTCTCAAGGGGCCCGTCTCCCGAGGCATTTGCCGGAGTCTGTCTGCCTCGTAGGAATTTAGAGAGCAAGCTTAGGCTCACATATTCCCAAATGAACCGCCTTCCCACCTCCTCCCACAAAAACACACAGGAGTATGTTTGCTGAAGTCCTGACATGAAAAGATTCACTTTTGGATTTTTAGAGAGATTTTCAAATAACCACTCCCTCCTACTCCACTCCCCACCCCACCCTCAGAAACAGAGCAGGGAAATCATAAAACCAATTTTCTCGTAAGCCCTTTATCGAGACCTGACGACACACACCTCATTTTCTTGAAAATGAAATAGGTGTCTGTGTGGCTGCGGGATTGAAACCATTGAAGTCTCAGCAGAGGTCTGAAATGGAGCCAGGAGATGGCTTCGGGCCCCCACTGAGGGCAGAATGGTGATTGAGGAGTCGGAAACTCCACGTTGGGAGAAAATGGAGCCATTGGCCCTCTTCAGCCTCCCCCTGAGATGATTCTCAGAGCTACCAAGTCTTGGACCTGCTTTGTATTTGACAAAAATTTAGTTAAACTATACAGGGATCTTTTACCCTTTGAGACAGCCTGGAGGGACCTGCAGAGTATTATGCTAAGTGAAATAAGTCACCAGAGAAAGACAAGTATCACATGATCTCACTCATATGTGGAATCTAAGGAACAAAATAAACTGACAAACAAAATAGATCTAGAGATACTGAAGCATGGAACAGACTGAGGATTCTCAGAGGGAAGGAGGGGTCGGAGCGGGAAAAGATTAACCAAAGAATTTATATGCATACTAGAAGCCCGGTGCACAGATTAGTGCACCGGTAGGGTCCGTTGACCTGGCCTTCGGGGATCGGGCCAAAACTGGCTCTCCGACATCCCCTGAGGGATCCTGGATTGTGAGAGGGTGGTTCTTGGGTGACGTACCCTGGAATTGGGCTTCCTCCTCTCTGGTTTTGGGTGCATCACCTGAGAACCACAGCTGCCAAGGCACTGCAGCTAGGCAGCTCCTGTGTTGATCATCTGCTCCCTGGTGGTCATTGTGCATCATAGCTACCATGCGAACGGTCGGACAGTCACTTCGGCTTTTATATATAGATATGCATAGCCCATGGACACAGATGATAGTGTGGTGAAGGCCTGGGGAGAATCATCAGGGTACAGGGGGTAAATTTGGGAAAAAGGGGACATCTGTAATACTTCCAACAATAAAGATAAAAGAAAACACCATACAAAATAAATAAATGGTATTAGGATTGATTCTTGGAGAGCTCAGACCTATAGTTTCCATTGGGGTTGTTCTGGAAATCTCGCCACCTTGAGATGCCTGTCAGACCCGTGAGGCTAAGGATTCCCTATCTGGGATCCTGGCCCTCTGGGGCCCGTGCAGGAGCAATGGACTTGAGATGTTCTCAATACTTTGTGACACTCACGAGTCATAGAACTAGCTGGGCTCTGACTGCAGAGGACAGATGGCAAAAATACAACTCTTTTAACTCAAATGCTATCCACTCAGTATGCTGATGTTGGTTTTCTTGCAACGGCATTTTCTGCTTAATAACAAAATGAGGAAAATATCGTATACAATAAAAGGCTAATATGTAAATTGCCTGAACGGTGGAACAACTGATCGCTATGACACGCACTGACCACCAGGGGGCAGACACTCAATGCAGGAGCTGCCCCCTGGTGGCCAGGCACTCCCACAGGGGGAGTGCTGCTTAGCCAGAAGCTGGCCTCATGGCTGCAGAGGACAGCCTCAGCGGCAGCACTAAGGACCCCTTGGGGGATGTCCGCTGACCAGGCCTAAGCCAGCAGTTGGACATCCCCTGAGGGGTCCCGGACTGCAAGAAGGTGCAGGCTGGGGTGAGGGACAATTCCCCTCCCCCCCCACAGTGCACGAATGTCGTGCACTGGGCCTCTAGTTCTTAATAATTGCATCTGGTGTATAGATCATATCTTCCAACATGGAATCTGAGAGGAGAGCAAGAAAACAAGGCCCATGGAGGTGAAAAGTGGGGAACCACTGGTTCAGGGGGCTACGGAGCACCAAGTCACTGCTTGTGTTATTCAGGTGCCCAATGAGAAAACCGGAAATATACACAGAATGCAGGTCCCAGTTAAATTCTGATCTCTGTTCAGCTGCCTTTATGTTTATCTAGAAAAACCAATGGCTGAATGGCCAACTGCACTCTATTTACTTGCTCGCAGAACAGGGGATAAGTTAGTGTCCTCTCTTTCTCAGGAAGTGATCCTTTTAAAGAGGGGAGCTTCGCATAAGGAAGCCTCCTGGGCACCTGGCAGGTGAGGCTGGGCTCTGGCCACTCTGCAGGGTGAAGGGGCGGGGCCTGGCACAGCCGCCCCATCTGCCCTGTGTTTGCTCCCCCTGGCGAGGCTGGCAGGGCCTGAGAGGGATTCATCAATTGTTTCAACCCCTCCCCCCCCTTTTTTTAATGTTATGGGTTTGGCAAAACCCCAGACATACTTTACCAAGTGCTTTTTCCCTTCATTTTTTAATCCCATGTGTATTCCAAATGCAATCCGTATGTTACTGATTCATTTACACTTAACTCATCAAAAATGCTGGTTGGGATGAATTAGTCGATGCCCAAGGAGAAGTATGGTCCCCTTTTAAAGAAGATGTTAGGAACCTTTTCCCTGCTCCACCCCCGTTTGCTAAATGTAGTTCAAAGTGAATCAGCGCCCCCGCCAACCTCTCTCCCCGCCACAGCCAATTTTTAATAACATGAGAAAAGGCAATTCCAAGGAGCACTAAATTTGGGGAAATTCTTCATTCCACTCTCCCTCCTTTAAAAATCCTTGTGTATTTTAAGGGAAATCTAATCCATATGCCTCTGATTCATTTACACTTAAATCATTAAAATGTTGTTTTGAACAAGCCACTTGGTGAACAGAAATGAGTCTGAGTCTTCTTTTATTATTATGTCTTCAAGTTCTTTTCTGCAAAACAGGAAGTCACATCGGGAAAGCTGAATACCCAAAAGTTTAAATTTGGTATGACCATTCTTAGGCCACCATGGTGTAGAGAAATCTATTTTTGGCTACTCTCGCATGAAACTCGGTGCAGGGCTCTGCTCGGATGGCAGATGCACGCTCCTAATTGCATGTAATCAGCTAAATTGCATTTGTGAATAAGTTACTTCCTTTAAGTAATTTGAACGGAGCGTGTGTGCGTGCATGAGGCTAAATCTTCTGGACCGTCCATGTACCTGGGAAGATGGGTCTGCAAGAGGAACTGCGTGCTGAGAAATAGGAGAGGACCGACATGAAATGGTTTATGTGTTTGCCACAATTAATGGGAAACACATGGGAGATAGTCTTCTTCAACTAGTCCTGGTTAAAGACTAGTTAAGATCACTGAACCAGTGTCCTCAAGCCCACTGACAAACGAGGAGCCAATCGTTACCATTTCCTTTATTTCTCTTCTCTGTGGTAACTGATGCCAGTGGACTTTTATTTTTAAAATCCTTTTTGTCTCTTTCCTGCATCTCATGGTAAATGTTATTCTGGAAACACCTACTCCAACCTTTTCATTGTACAGAGAGAAAACAGAAGTTTAAGACTCATAGATAGACAGCAGGCTGACAGCTGTCTGGGGAGGGGGGCTGGGGTAGTGGAGGGATTGAGCGAAATAGACAAAAAGAGACAGAACTCATGGACAACTGTGTGGTGATTGTGGGGGGAGAGGGAGGTGGGAGAGGCTAGAATGGGTCTAAGTGGTGATGGGGAAAAATTAAGTAAAAAAAAAAAAAGAGTTCATGACAAAACTCCAAAAAGAAAATTTGACTCCTGAAGTCAAATTGCACATGGGGTTTAACATGAGGACATGTGGTCGAACACTCACTCCACCATTCGCTGGTTGGTGACAGGCCTGTTCCTTAGCCTTGCGGTGTCTCTGTGCGCTCACACTGGGGATAGCAGTAGTACCCACTCTACAGAGCTGCTGTGACGAGAACCTGAGACACTCCAGCTAACAGGGTAGACGAGGAGGCACCCCGCCATCAGAGCTGAGCCGCTGCCCTCAGGGCAGAGGGATGTGCAGACCAGTGGGCGCTGCAGTCCCCTCGCTCTTCCAGCCCTTTATTCCGAGTCCTGCCCAGCAGCGGACAGGCTCCACGAGTGCCCAGCTCTGTGGGGAAAGCACGTGAGGCCAGCGCCTTCCCCACATGGGAGTCGGAACAGAGCCCTCCCGTCCTGTGGGAATGTGAAAGCAAAATGGAGACAACTTAGAGGGGAACATGGGCCACTAGAGTAATCATTTATGAATGCTATGATTTTCGCACCTCCAGGCTAGTGTTGTCCTTAAAATATGATGGTTAAAGCACAGCAGGGCATGATTGTTTCTAGGTTGGACTTTCTAGTGTGGTGAAAATTCCTAAAAGTTCACTTCTCAGGTAAAGCCATCTGAATCCCGTTAGAACTGTGAGATGGTGATTCCACGGCAAATAAAAACACTGTGTCCTTTCAACAAAATCATCATGTGCGAGTGCACACAGAGGCAAGGAAAGAGTTAATTTTGTGAGCCCTTACCTGAGCTTGCCTCATTCTGGCTAAAACTCTAAACTTCCAGAAGGGACCTTCACTAGCAACACCTCAATCTGCTAGAGAAGCTGATGGTCGTGTGTGGCTTTTTTCCTCTCTCAGGTGAGGCGTGGTAGTGAGGTTCCCAGGGCAAGCACTGACAAAGCGCTCTTGGAAGGAGGGTTGGTGAGGAGCAGGGAGAAGACAGGTGACATAACCCGTGCGTTTCCCCTTGGATTCCCAGAGCCTCTCCTGGAGCTCCAAGTGCAGCCCAAGAAAGCCTATGGCGACCTGTTTCCTAGGTCCAGGGTGACACATCGTTTCATATTAATTTCTTAAATTGTCCAAAGGAAATTGTGGCTATGCCTGCTTCCCCGGTGCCAAACATCTGGGTGGAGGGTGGGGGGAAGGAGTCCCCTGAATAGTCCCCGTGTCCTCATTTGCTTGTGGCCTGGAGGGTCGGTGGCTGTGAGTAAACTGGCAAGGTTTCTGAGGAGGCCGTCATCCTGGGAGAGAGGCTGCGGGTCCACACGGAGGGTTTTACACACTGTTGGAAAATGCTACCACCATGTCATCTGGGTGTCTGCAGGCCCTGCGCTTCTGAGACTGACCCTCTTTTTCCAGAGTCATGAGCAAGAGAGAGACTTAATGTTTAAGGGCCAGTGGATAAATCAGTCAGGTAGCACATTGCGTTAATGGAGCCCTGTTGTTTGCTGCTCCATTGGTAGCCAGAGGCCAGCAACAGATGAATCCTGAAGGTCCTTATGGGCTCCAGATTCCAAGGGTCTCTGACCATTACCATAGCCTTCCAGTGCCAGCGATGCCTAGTGAAGAAGTGACATCTCTGCCCCATGACTACTGCATCAATAATCATCATCATCATCATCATCATCACCACCACCATCATCACCATCACCACCACCACCACTACCATCCACATAAAGCTATGGCATTCTTACTATATCCAGGCACCAAACCAAGGACGTTAAGTTATCATTTCATTATCTATATATATATATAAAAGGCTAATATGCTAAGTGTTCCTCCTACCATCCGACCAGTCTCTATGACACGCACTGACCACCAGGGGGCAGACACTCAACGCAGGAGCTGCCAAGCTACAGTGAGTTGGCAGCGGCGGTTCTCAGATGGCACACCCCGAAACCAGAGAGGAGGGAGCCCAATTTTGGGGGGGCCGTGCGATTCCACCTTTGGCCATGGGTATGCTGCTGCTGGGGCACTGTCGGCCCTGAATCTGGTTTATTGCACACTTGCGCTTGCGTTCCACACCCTGTACAACAGCAACTTTGCAGAGTGCCCTCTCAAACTCCAGGACCCCTCCGGGGATGTCAGAGAGCTGGTTTCGGCCTGATCCCTGCAGGCCAGGCCGAGGGACCCCACCTGCCAGAGGGACCCCACTCACTCTGCAGACGCTGGAGAGGGACCACGGGAGGTTGGCTCCAGGGCGTGTCTGGCCCATTTTGCCCAGTCCCACCCTGCCAGCCACCTTCTAATTAATTTCCTTTCAATGTGCACGAATCCGTGCACTGGGTCACTAGTTCTATAATAACCCTTTGAAGTCAGTACCATCACAATCTCAGAGAGAGGGAGAAAGAGAGTGACAGAGAGAGAGAATCATCAATTTGGTGTTTCACCCATTCATGCACTCACTGGTTGACTCTTGAATGTATCCTGATGGGGGATCAAACCCACAAACTTGGCACATTGACATGACACTCTAACCAAATGAGCTACCTGGCCAGGGCTCTGGAATTTTCCATTAAATATTTTAGAACCACAGTTGCCTGCAGGTAACAAACCATGGAAAGTGAAACTGCAGATAAGGTTTTATTCTTGGTTTGTACGTTCTCTGGGTTTGGATAAAAGTCACTATAAGATCATATAGAGTATTTTCACTCTAAAAATCCTCTATTCTTCATGTACGCATCCCTTCTTTCCTCCTAGTTCCTTGAAATCACTGATCTTTTGACTGTCTCCATAGTTTCGTCTTTTTCAGCCTGTCATATAGTTGGGATCACACAGTATGTAGCCTTTTCAGGTTCTAGACTATTTTCATCTGATGCCCATCATGATTTTGTTTTCGTTCCTACTCGGCTGTTGAGAAGGACAGCATTATGTGGTGACCCGTTTTTAGCAACCATGGAGAACCTTAGAGGTGCATTTAGTTAGGTTACCAAAGTAACCTCTTGTTTCATGTAATTTTTCTCACCTCCTCTTTCTCACTCCAGATGGCCTCAATCATTATTTTGATCTTACTACATTGCATGTATTTCAAATTTATAAAAAAAAAAAAAAACCTTTGAAGAAGTGGGAGGAAAGTAAACACGCAAACAAGCAGAGGCAGCTGGCCTGGGAATACAGTGAAAGAATTCCCCTGCAGATTTACTGCCCTCGTTTTTCTTCAGTGAAAGAGCATAACAACAAGAGTTCTAGTCTTGGTTGCATCAATGCTTAGCTGTGTGACTTTAGGGAAGCCACCTTATCTCACAGGCCTTTGTTTCTCTGTCCGGGGGGAAGAAGTGAATATATAAAGGAGTTCGCATTCTCTAAGCATCTATCAGCAACCCATAAAGATGCTCAATGCCAGATGGAAGCCAGCGTGGGAGCCTGTGCTCCGTGACTATGCCACAGAGCGTGCAATTCACAATGAAACACCTGACAGCTAATTGCCTTGAGCCAACTTGGTACCTTTCTCCTCCCCCAAGGAGTCAACTTGGCAGGTTCCCCCAATCTAATGGGAATTTCTGAAATTCATTCTCAATATCCCAAAGAGTGGGCATGTATAAGCATTCAACACATATTTTCTGAATAAACAAATGAAAGGATGAATCCAAATTTTGGATATTTTTCCTTTTAAATACACTTTATTTATCAAAACAGCATCTATATGCATAAACATTGCTATATAACTGTAAGAGTTACTACTGATTCAGTATACCAATAATTCCTGAGGTCATTGGGATTCCCAGTCTTCTTGCTATAGCATCTCCCTCTAACTCCCCAACCCTAGAACTAGGGAAATACTTCTAAATAGTTATGATGGTACTTTGGAAGTAATATTTCCAGTTATTTTTTATTAGCACCTAAACACCTATCTATTCATGTTATTAAAATTAAATTGTCAGGAAAATTTTATGGTGTAAAAAATTCTGTTATTTTTATTGATAGCAATTTATTGATAAATATTTTTGTTTGTTTCTAAGGGAATGCTTCAGATCTTTTCCGATCTTTAAAGGGGCTCATAAATCAATACAAAGCTATAGACCACCGATTAGAGACAGATTAAGCTTCTCAATAGGACTTCTTGGCGTTCATTTCATAAGCTATCCTCACCCTTTGTTCCCTTTTTCTATTTTTAGTTTCTTTCTTCTTCTTTTTTTTTTAAATCCTCACCTGAGTATATTTTTTCCATTGATTTTCAGAGAGAGTGGAAGGGAGAGGGAGAGACAGAGAGAGAGAAACATTGATGTGAGAAGGATACATTGATTGGTTGCCTCCTGCATGCATGCTGACCAGGGCCAGGGATCGGGCCTGCAATGGAGGTGCATGTCCTTGACCGGAATCAAACCCAAGTCCTCAACCCTTCTGTGGGTGGGCCACGCTCTAATCACTGAGTCAAACTGGATAGGGCTATTTTTAGTTTATTAATGTTCATGTTCCAGGAATCCTTTGTAGAGACCCACAAGATCTCTTCCTGCAGAAGTTAAGAGTACCGGTTACTTTACAAAATTTTAATTCTGATAGAACATGTTAGCTTTCAAGCTTCACCCCTGATGGGAGTTACAACAAATGAGGTCAAGTGGTTGATGTTTAGCATCAAAGTAATAAGTGGAAACGAAAACTGTGCAGTTCTGACATGGATGTCTAATCTGAAAGTGGGGACATTGGAGAGAAACCTTTTGGGCAGCAAGAGATTTACATTCTCTGCTAATTGCACAACAGAAGTCTTCGTTGATATCAATGCAAGGAAGTCAAATGTTAGCCTAACCATAATGAAAACTGCCCTAGAAACAGAGCCTTCAATTTTTAAAAACCACCTACATACACTTTCATATAATTTCATTTATTGCACTGCACTCCTTGAGTAACAGATCATGCTTTTAGGAGCTCCTCTTTTAAGCTACAGTTGAAACATTATTTCACACCATTGCAAAGCAATGCAAAGCTCCCTTATGAAAGGAGACCAATTAATGAAATACTGAGGAAACAAATTTGGCCTTATTTGGAAAAAATGACTAATATTTTATTAACAAGACTATCCTTTTTTATACATCAGATTGTATATGGCTCTTGTAAGCAGCTCCGTTTTATTTTGACAGAGATGTAGTGTAACTACATTCACTAAATAAAATAATGTGTCAGGTTCAGTTTGCCTTCCAACTTCCCTGAATGAAAAAAATTGTTCATATTGCTCAAGAGTGATAAACTTTTAAGTGATAATCAAAGATGGCGCTATTATTTTAGATACACGATCGCACATAATTGTCTATTGTATTTAGAAAGGAAACCCTGGGCTGCATATCCTATTTCCTAATCAACTGTTGGCTTGCCGAAGCCAAATAACTTAACCCTTGAGGGTCTGCTTTCCCCTTTGACTTGAGAAGAGCTGTAACATGATGCATGGCCCAGTCTGTGGGCCTCCTCCATCCATACACTTTAAGAAAAAAATGCACTGTGGGCAGAACTGGTACTGAGCAACTGTTCCTGAATAATAATACCAAGCTCTCTAGATTAATGACATAAAAATTTATATTTCTGGACAAAAACATGTCAAATTAAAGAGTGATGAATTCTGCCTGGGCTGCGTGGCTCAGTGATTGAGCATTGACCTATGAATCAGGAAGTCACGGTTTGATTCCTGGTCAGGGCACATGCCTGGGTTGTGGGCTCGATACCCAGTGTGGGGCGTGCCGGAGACAGCCAATCAATGATTCTGTCTCATCACTGATGTTTCTATCTCTCTCTCTCCCTCTTCTTTCCTCTCTGAATTCATTTAAAAAAAGAATGATGAATTCTTGGGAAGCATGCTCTTACTTTCGCTTACTGTGCCCATGGCACACATTACTCATTCATTCTGCCTTTCTGTGTCATGAGCTGCCACTTGACTTGATGAGTTTTTGAACTACAGTTTCAATAGATTGTAGGTCACATGTAAGATGAAACTTATTCCCCATGCATTGTGAAGCAGGCAAAATCTAGCAAGAGGGCTCTGTGGGATGTTGTAAGTAGGTATGTCTCAACAATGCCTGGATTTTAAGCGAAGGGTAAAACTAGGTTTTTTTGAATCCTACATTTTCAAAGTCCTGGGTTATGTTGTCTTTTCTGCTCTAGTTTTATGAGTAAATGGGCCTTTTGTTCCTATGGAGATGCTGGGCGGGGAGGGGAGCCCAGCGAGTGGGGCTTCGATGTCCTAACCAGTGGTTCTCAACCTTCCTAATGCCGTGACCCTTTAATACAGTTCCTCATGTTGTGGTGACCCCCAACCATAAAATTATTTTCGTTGCTACTTCATAACTGTAATTTTGCTACTGTTATGAATTGTAATGTAAATATCTGATATGCAGGATGTGTTTTCATTGTTCGCGACCCACAGGTTGAGAACCGCTAATCTGTGTTTCAATCTCCGTGTAAATATATACAGTAAACTATTTCACAGAATTTTCTTATTTTCTTCCTTGAAAAATGCTAACATGGCATCAGCAGAAGATCCAGAAGCACTGGAAGCAGCCCCAGTGATTAATCTCAATAAGGGCTGTGGGACTATTGGCTTCCTTATGGAAAAAGCAAAACTCCTCTTCTCCTTTATCTCCATATGCAGAGCCACCAGACTCACAGCTCTTAGTGAACAACCCACATTCCCCACCCGCCCTCTTACCCACCAGGGCCCCCATGGGTCCCTCTCTGGAATCTCTGCCCCATCCCAGTGTCTCTTTGTCTACCCCTGTGTTAAGCATACTATCCTACTGACTGCAACCGTATAAGCCTATCTGTTCATGGCAAGTTCGTCCAACCTTTGTCCTCTTCAGAACTGTCATGGCTATTTGGGGGCTTTGTGCTTCCATACGAACTTTAGAATCAGTTTGTTGAGTTCTGTTATGAATCCTGTTGATATTTGGATTGGATTTCCTTTGAACGTACAGATTAGGAGGTCATTTACATTTTATAATGTTGAGACTTTCAGTGCATGAACATGACATATCTGGCCACCCATCACATCGCCTCCTATGTCTTTCAAAAACCTTTCCTTGTGAAAATCTCAAAGGTTAGGATGACCTGAGCTACAGGTGAATTATTTGCTTGCTGATACTCGGAGCTGCTCTAGCCAGACAGTATGTGACTTGGGGAATTTTCAGCTCCATTCCATGCTGTTCCCACCTGGGGGTGCTCTCCTTGCTGTCTCCCCAGTGGGCTGAAGTCCCACGGTTCACGGTGTTAACCTGCTTGGGGCTCTCTTTCTCACTCTCTTACTCATCTTTCCTGTGATCGCATCCTTGTAAACCATGTGTACTTTCATCCTCGCCTCAGGGTCTGCTTCTGGAAAATCCCTGACTAGTATTAAATCTGCTTCCATGCCAAATGTAATAAAATCGAATTCTCAGAACCTGAAAGCAAAAACAAAACGAAACAAAAAAAACTCCATCCGCCTTAACATCCAAGTGGGGTCATTTGGGGGAAGGGCATGGGCTTTGGGGCCTGATAGATGCTTGAAGTCTAGCTTCCCAAGTGTTTCACTGTATGGCCTTTATACACCTGTCTTTCACGTACGTGAAAATAGTAATTTAAGCCTCATAACATTGTTCTGATCACTAAATGATGTGCTAACTCTTGCATTCATTCCACAGATATTTATTTTTCCAGACTTAACTCATGTAAGGAACATAACTAAGTAACTGGCACCAACTGGTGTACGATAAATGGAAACTATGGTTCATTGCGGTACCCGGACGAATCAGAGGCAGAACAAATCTTGGCAACCTCAGGACAAACAGTGACCTTTGGTAGTGGGGACATGCATCTGTCATAGGTGTACAACTGGGCTCTTCATGGTCTGTGTCTTGGGGTGAACCTTTGAAGGCAGACTGATCTGGGTTCAAAAACCCTGTGTATCAGCTGAATGACCTTGTAAACTTCCCTGGGGCTATCTGTGCATGGGGATCATGACGCCTAAAGGACTGGTGAGGAGCCAACGAGAGGATGGACATGCAGGCCAGGCCTTCAGCAATGTTCCTTTAAAAAATCTTCCTTCCTGAGCAGCTCCTGGTTGCTGCCTACTGAGTACATGGCATCTCTTTCTCCTGACAAGACAACATGTCCCATCCAAGGGATTTAGAAAAGTCTGATCAGACACTGTTCTATCCAATTCTCCAGAATTCACAGAATACTGCTTTTTACACATTTAATTTAGGATCTTGCTATCCATCGTCTAGGAAAATTTCCAGAATGTAGCTTTAGGAAAAAACCTACTGAGGCCAAGTTTGAGGGCTGGGGGATGGGTCAATTCTTTTAGTCTTAAGCAATCTTAAGAAGACAACTGGCTGAAATAATCCCTGTTTGCAGCATTAGTAAGATTAAATCAGGTAATTCAGAAAACATGTGTATAAAATGCCAGTTTAGTGCCTAGCACATAGTCAATACTCATAGACAATGACAGTAAATGGTAATAACTGCTATTATGCAGCTAGTGTATAACTTTGAAATATTTACTTTAGCCTTTCCTTACCTAAGGCTTGCTAGTCTAAGGTATGGAGTATCTGTGGGAAATTTCTTACTTCCAATACTGTAGTGCTCAACTTTTAGAAGTTTAATGTTCAAGCAACCTGCATTTTTATATATTTTATTTATCTATTAAAATCCATAAACTTCCTTTCCTGTACCAAATCAGACTTGCACCAAAGAGCCACATCGGTTTTTTTTAATATGGTGCTGCTTGCCCATGGGTTTCAGCAGCAATGACATCGCTGTCTGCAAAGCAGCATATAGTTATCAATGCCCTGAGCAGCTTAATGTATTTTCTCTCCACATTTTATAAATATGAACAGAAAGTGGAAAAAATATATGGTTCTCGTGATAAGCACAGATTTAAGAAGAAAATCATTCTACACGCTGAAAGCAGCAGATCTTTAACCTTGGCTTGGCGTTCTACTGACTTAAGCTGGTTAACTACGGTGAAAATGAAACAGGACTCAAATGAGTAATTGACACTTGGCCCTTGGGCCTTAAAGACAAGGGATACCGGGGGCTTTTATAATATTCTTTAAATTGTTGAAATGAAAGCTCCCGTATAATATGTACGACTATTACTCAACATTCACGTGTTAGGCTTTCACATCACTTTTGGCGATGTACTGTATTTACCAATAAGAAACTGCCTACATTTCTCAAAAGCCTAATTAAAAATGGGAAGTTTCTTGGTTTTGTTATGGAATTGTAACAACTCCCGGGGTAACACGGATCACGTCAGCTAAGTCAAAGTTCTGATGGCCAATTTCCCCATTTTGATTCATAAAATCTGTCCCATTTCTCATTAATTAACCATTTATGTAGCAGACTAAGTTATTCAAAGCATGAGTTCCAACGTGGGTGGGAGGGGAGAGAGGGGGATACAAAAGGAGTTTGTGTGTAAAGAAAATAATCAGAAAAGATTGGAAACCAATTGGGCACAGCAACAAACCTAGCTGGGCAACTTTGTAAATCAATCCTCCACCATTAACTTGAGCTACAGCGATGGGTCAGGGCCGACTGGTGCAATTATGTCTCTGTAGGAATTTGATCTCTTTGAGATAAAAGGTCTCAGTTCAGTCTTCACTGAGGACTGTGCCCATGATGCTCCTGTGAATGAAGTAGGTTTGCTCCAAACACACTGATTAGGAAGCAGACCCCTGTCTGGGTAGCCTATACCCCAAGTTATGTTTCCGATATAGTTTGGCATCACCTTGCAGGTACTACTGCCTTTCCCCCCTCATTTGATTAGAGGTGGTGGTGGGGAAAATATAAAGGAGCAGCACTGACTTCAGATGCCTCTTTTTGGATCAATAATGTATTCTTCCACAGAGTGATCCTATCTTGACAGGCAGGACCGTTTTCACCTGATTCAGGGGAAGAGGCCCATCTGCTTTTTTTTTTTTTTTTCTCTCTGACCTTTAGTGGGTTGATGCTGCCTGTCTTTTCTTTTAATAAATTGCAACACAGATCTTCTATGAAAAGAATCCATTAAGCATGACTTAGTGCTGTAGCAAAACGACAAAAACCAGTTAACTGGTACAGCTCTTGCGGGTTTGTGAAAAGTTCAGAATAAAAGGAGGATTCTCCGGTTTCCTGAGAGGCGCTTTTCTCTTGACACTGTCTCTCAGCCCCCACTTCTATTTAGTCTTCATTTTAATGACATCATTAAAAGGGCCTTGGAGGTCTTCCCCTTTAAAACAGTGTAAATAAAATGATTTATCTTGATAACAGATAAAACAGGAGGACTTTAAGCGTTTGCCATCAGCTTTAAAATGTTACTGACAAAATTTAAGAATCACAGGGAGTCAGAGTCCACACGGGATTTAGGCTTTTAAAGTTGACATGTAAAATGTACCAGTTGTCAAAGTTACCAGTGCACATTCATGATACACTATGGGATCATCTTATAATAAGTCCAGAATAACCATGGTGGCAGAAAAGATCACCGTGATCACCAAGTAACGCAGTTATTTTGTGTTTAGGTGCCATGGTGTTAGAAAAACAAGAGCATCTTTAACTACTGGGATCACTCCAGTTTGTGAGACCTTCACCCAAGAGAGTCTTAAAGAGGGTGAAATGAATGCCTGAGGCACCAGTAGCTCAGGCCTCCCAGTGACCCTGGGGCCTGGCAAAGGATGATGGACTGGGAAGGTGGCCACCATTGCTCACACAGTTTAACTGTTGATTTTATTTTGCATTTTGCAGAATAGTGTACCGTTAAATTTACAGATTGCAAAAACAATGAACCATGGACTATTAGAATTTAAAAACAAATGTGATTTTTTTTTTTTCTGGAGCTATACCCAGCAAATTTCAAGAGGCTACAGACAAGTAAACATTGAGCAACTGTTTGCTAATTCAGAGATTTGGGAATCCTGGGGAGCTTGATCTCTTTACCCTCTATTCCCTGCTAGTACTCTTTTTTAAAAAATGTTTTTATTGATTTTTTTTAAGAGAGAGAGGAAGGAAGAGGGATAGAGAGAAATATCAATGAGAGAAACATCAGCTGCCTCCTGCATGACCCCTGTTGGGGATTGAGCCCGAAATCTGGGCATGTGCCCTGACTAGGAATCAAACCTGTGACCTCTTGGTTCATGGATTGATGCTCAACCATTGAGCAACACTGACTGGGCACTGCTAGTACTCTTGGTAGAACCATGGATCTAGCAGTTCTACTGAGGTTCCTTGGATGCAGTGATGTTCAGCCCTTCCCTGATGGGCTGCATTTATGAAGTGACTCAGCATCTAATTCCATGTATAAAGATCCAAGAAACACAACGATGAGTGGTAGTATCACTCACTCATTCAGCTTTCTCAGGACCCCAGGCTGTGGGACCCTAAATGCGAAGGCCTGGGAACTGTCATAATGCAATCACATTGAGAGATTACTCTGGGCAGGAGACTTTGGGTAGGAGGCTGAGAAATCTTGAAAAAGATTCCAACCCAGGAAAAATGACTAAAGGCAGTCTCTCCTCATTTGGGGGCAAATGTTGTGGAAGAAGGTATTCCTTTAGTTATTCTCTATCTTCACCTTATCGCCTCCACTGGAATATGAGCTCCTTAAGTGCACAGGTGTTGCCTGTTTTTATTCAGGTAGTGTATCTCCACCTAGCATACCTCGCTCAGTGTCTGACCAATGGTACATGCTTGCTGCACATTTTAAAAGTATGTTGAAGGGTATAGGTTATGAGCAGAGAAGGAAAGACAATCAATAACTTCACAGTAGTGTAAGTTACCACTCCCTTCCTACCACACTGTATGTGTGCCACTCAGAATCTCCCTTTAAGCAGCATCTCCCTGCTTTCTTAGCTACTGCCCCACCTCATCTCTGATAGTCTAGGGCTAAACTCTGGGGCCCACTGACTTCACCACAGTACAATGAAGTTTCATTGCACTGAAAATGTATTCAAAGGCACTGAATTACAGAACGTGATAGCTGTAGAGGTTTTACGTTTTAATAAAAAGAAATAACATTCTTTAAATACCCCTGTATGCAACTGGAGGTTAAAACTGTAATTCCAGAGTTAAGATGGATATGTATGGATAATTTCACAAAATAAGCCCTTTAAACATTAGTTCTCATGGTGAGACAGTGGCTCACAACCATCTTAATCTCTTAGGTATAATTAGTCAGTCTATCTACCTGAGATCCTCTTGTAGCTGTGGAGTTTTAGTAAGCTGGTCCCATATTTCTGGCTTCCCATTCACACCATACCTTCTAATCTTTGTCCAACTATAACCTTGGCCTCAGATCAAGATGTGCTCCTATTTTTCCACTGTGGTGGTCCTTCTCTCAGCATCAGATCCTCTAATTTACTGTCTTTGGGTGGTTGAGAACCCAATGGTGACATTAACTCACTATAACCCCTTCTAATTGATTTGGATTTTGGTGTTGACCCTCAGCCTCCTCCTTCAAACTTTGCTTCTTATATGCCTCATTTCCATTGTCTTAAAGTATCTGGCTGAGAAGTTGACATCATGCACTGAAGATGCATTCATGTCCTACCCTTGCTCACTGACCTCTTAGCTATGCATCTTTGATATCTTTTCAATCTCTTGGATCTGGAAGATGGTCATTTGAATCTGTTCCATCTGATGCTGACATGATAGCATTTAGGGGGGAAAAGATACAATGGAAAAGGTTCAACTGGTTACCACCCACCAAATTTGGATTAGGTCTGGTTGTAAAACTCTCAAGGTGAGTTTGTAATGATTACCAGTTACATGAGCACTTTCCATTGTTTGGCTTCTTTCACTCAACATTGTTTAAGGTTTACTTGTGTGGTTGCAGGTAGTTGTAGACTCTACATTCTCATGGCTGTCTACTATTTCACTGTGTATATACCACATGCATTTCTGTTGGGTGTCTACATCAGAATAGATTTGCTAAGTTATAGGGTATCCATATGTTCGTTTTTAGGAGATAATGCCAGTTTTCCACAGTGACTGTACCAAATGTTTCATCTACCAGCAATGTGTGAGGATGCAATTGTGCTACATCCTCACTAGCACTTGTATGTTCTGTCTCTTGCTCTAGCCATTTGGTGGATATCATTTCATTATCTTTTATTTTGATCCAAATATCTGGGGTAGATGATAGAAATTCCTTGGAGGTACTTTAAACTGGTATCTTTTCATGATCTGGGCAGTTAGCTTTTACAGTGTCTTTTAAGTAGCATTGAGTCTCTCCCCGTCTACTTCTCTCCTTTTAAAAGACAAGATGCTTCATAAATCAGGAATAAAGTTACTTGAGCCACTTTAAAGTTACTTTATTTCAGCCTTAAAATTAACATAAAGACACAATAACCTGGTGCTTCTTATTTAAATTAACTCTAAAATAGTAAATAGTCTTATTCTAAACCATACTCTAACTTGGAGACTTTAAAGATCTCACTGTACCAACAAATTGTCCTATAACTTCTATAATGGCCATTTACAAAAAGCAGTAATAGCTGACCTTAAAGCTACCTCTTTGTGTGTTGTGGTGTCTTGAAACCTACTTTAACCCCACTGGGGGATGAACAGCGATCCCTGCCTCTGTGTGTGAAATCATGGACATCAGTAAGAGAAACATAGGATATACATTCACTGTCTTCAAAACTGGGAAAACATGATCAATCCACATGTAAAAATTAGAGAAAAATAAAAATGAGTACGTGATCAATCGTTAAATAGATGCTCTAATTATAATTGCTAGAGTCATTGATAATATTTTATTATGCTATCTTGTAAATTTTTGTTTGTTTCCACACTAGACATAAGGTCAATGAAGACAGAGACCACACCTATCTCCTTGATGACTGTATTCTCAGTGCTAGTATAGTGCTCAAAAATATTGATTTATGAGATTACATTGCAGGAAGATGAAATATGAGTTAGAATATGTAGCCAGGGAATAACGTTAAGATGTAAGTAAGCACAAAAGAGAAGGAGGGTTTTCTGGCTGAGAGCATGTACCTTTACACTAGTGTTTCCTTTTGTTGCTATAATCCTTTGTGTGTTTTTAATTCACATCATTATCTCAATTAATTCCCCCAGAAGACCATATACGTTTATGGGACTCAATGAAATCGATCAAGTATTCAAAAGATCTAGCCTTGTTCACAAACAAAATCATTAACTCCAGAGACTACAAGTAGAACATTAAAAACAAAGAGGTAAGTGGAGGGGTGAACCCTTCAGGGGAGCTTCCATCTGGAATAGGAACAAGGAAGGACAAGGATCAGAGAGGGCGAGGAGTTTACTGGGGATTACAATCTGAAGTTGGGCTCCCTGCTTGAACCCAGGAGGGAATGTGAGTCTTCTCAGCTTGTCAAAGGAGAAATAAGAAGGTTGTGTCGCCCATTGCCTGGGACTACAGTTATGGCCCAGGGAGAACACACATTCACCTTATAAACAGTAACTGAGCCCAACATCACTGCTTGGGGCTTGGATCTTGGCTGTTCCCAATATCACCATGGAGCAGGAGCATAAGCCCCTATTAAAGATTTGGTTGGACTGGGAGTCCTAGGTGGGGTGGAGGGCTGAGGAGAAGCACCACCGGAATCTTTAGATAAGGAGGAGAGAAGAGAGTGGTATGGAAGGAGGGGGAGAAAGAGAGGAAAGTCTCAAGAAAAGTAAGTATACATTAAATGTTTAAAGTACAAGGACACCTAATCCTAGGTAAATGTAAAGAGGAATATAATGAACCAAAAAAAGAGAGAAAACTATAGTTCATTTTCATAACTGAACATAAAAAATTTAAATAGAATAGGTAAAAATTGTATTACTAATGTATTTGCAAAGACCACTAGGAATGCAATGATGGTTCAACATCAGAAAATCTATGAGTATAATCTATCACACAAATAGATTAAAGGAATGAAACTAGACTATTAGCTCAATAGATGCAGAATACTTGATAAATTTCAACACACAGTCTTGATTTTTAAAAAGATCTGTTACACTTATTGTATCTACAAGGTGGAAGTATCATGTAAAGGTACTGCCCATCCCTTCCACCTCCCATGTCCAGTGATGTCATGTAGGTTATTGGGAACTGGCCATGACAGGAGTATTTACACCAAAGAAATCAATAAATACTACAAATCAAGGCTTGATTTAATGTCTTGTTGGTTGTTTAGACTTTAACAAAGGATGCAGAAAACATTAATAATGCATATTAAGCAAAAAGGAGTGTTGTGTCTATAGCTGTTATGCTGTGACTAGCATAGACACTCGAGGAAGTATTCCATAGAATTAAACATTGTTATCCAACTTAGCAAAGGAGTCGCTCAAATTACAGATGAGCAAGTGGATCTGTAACATGCATCTTGGTTGTTTCACTTTGTCCCACTTATTAACATAAATAAAAATATCCACCACATCTATGTGTAAACTACACTTACTCATCCGCTGCAGCCATAGGTTGGCCACAGATACAGGAGTTCAGCAAAATTCAAGGAAAGCATTTTGTGAGAATCAATCAGCCAAATGGAATTTACAAGAAAGGGTATTTCATATTTTATTCTTAATTACATATTTTATTTTTATTATTATATTATTTGTAAGTTGTATGCCACACAGCCATTAATCAATAAACTTTATAAGTATATTACGTATGTAATTATTTTTCCAGAAGAAGCCTGGAAGGGCCACATTGAAATTACATAGGAAATGAAACTGTTGGAGACAGAAAATAGTAGTCTAGTAATTTATTAATCCTGGAGAATTGGGCATTGCTAGGAGAGAAGAGATAAGTGAGGAAAAAGGCAACACAAACTAGGATTTTTTTAATAGAGAGCAGTGGTGGGAGAGAGGCAAGGTTTTTGTGCAGTTACCAGGAGGGATTTGGGTAAAGAAATCTTTGTATATTTTGCTGTGAAATGTACTCTAATTCCCCTTTGAGGGACTTTAGTAAAAATTTACATTGTTTTCATCTGTTTAGATGTTTGTGTTTCTTTCGAATAAATACCTAAACTTAGATGGGCCATGAAGCCGTTGAATTATGTTTACATTACACAAGGTAATTTGATAATGAAATTATGTGGAGTTAATCTGGGTTCACTGTAAACAAATTCTGTCCAACTCACCTTAGGATAGGGTAGTCACACCAATATACCTTGAAATAACAACAAAAGCAACAATAATACAACTGTTTCTACGATTAAATATTGTTTTTATATTATTGGTATTCTTTTCATGGATTAATGAACTTAATCATAACAACACCCTCATGAGGCAGACAGAAATAATATATCTTCATCTTACACATCAGAAAGCAAACCTGAGAAGTGGAGTAACTTGCTCCAAAGCACATAGCTAGAAAGGTCTAGTCAGATCAGAAGCCAGGCACTCAAGCTCCGAAGGTGGCCCTGTTAGTGTGTTAACAGTGCTAAGCTACAAAATCACCAAGCAGAAGCAATACAGCAGAATACTCATCTTGCTCTTCATTTCTAAGAATTGATTTCACTGCTATCACAGACATTACTCTAAAGATAGCTCTCTGTCAGGCGGCGGGAAAGCTGCCTGTATCTGATTTTGTTGTCTAATTCCATAAAAGCATTTATTGAGCATCTGGTTGTTCAACGGAATGTCGCAGCCATTTCAGGAGAGACGGAGATGAATAAAACATGACTCCACCGCCGAGGAGCTTAAAATACAGATACTCACTGTTTTTATCACTCTTTTAAATGAAGTCGAGAGAAAAATCAAATATGTCATAAAACTGGGACAGGATTTAAAATAATGCAAATTTAAAAAGCTCCTGACAGTTTTCACCAAGATTTTGAAACTAAGAAGCATGGCAGAGACAAATGCAAAGGTTGGCGTTACATTCAAAACCAAGTGCATAAATACGCGACTGGGAAAAAAAATCTGCTTTTATGGCAGCTTTTACATAACATATCTAGAGATTTTAAGGTTAACCTCAGGACTCAAGCGCTATTCACATCTGTGAGGTGCTCGTAGGTTAGAGTGATAGAAATAACAGGACTGGAACGATAGGAGAGCTTTTTGTTCTGGGCGTTGTGGTAGTCAGCCGTCGGGGCAGTAGTCTCTTAGGTTCAGGCTGTGACATTCATTAAGAGGGACATTGAAGAAAGCGACTGGGACAAATGAAAAAGGACAACTCAACCAAGTCACAGGAAGAATGTCTGAGGGAACGGGGATGTTAAGCCTGGACAAGGACGACTCAGAGAGCATAGGGAATCAGATTCCAAAGGACTTGGAGGATTGTCATATCAACCTCGGAGCTGCCTCAGAGGCAAACCAACCAGTCCCCTTGAAGGTTATTTCAGGTTAGCAGAGAAAGTTCGAAGGTTGAGCTATAAACAAGTGGATTTGGCTTCCCTGGGCTCCAGAAAGAGCTCCCAGAGAGGGTGTTGTGAGGAGGATGGTGTGTGTGTGGAATCGGGTGGGGGGGGGCGGGCTTTGGAACTGCCCCAGGTTGAAAGCATCTTCCAACATTCAATCCCATGACTTCCAAAGGCACAAACAGTTCCCAAAAGCTTTAAAACACACACATACAGGAAGAAGGTCATAGTTTCCCCAATATGCAAAAACTACCCAATTAACATGAGTAGTAAGTATCTTTCTATTTCTCTTAGAGGCAAATGTAACAGTGACATTTAGGTCATGAAAGGAGAAGAAAGAAGTGGCCTGGATGCATAGAAAGCCAGGAACTATGGGCCTGAGTCCCGGATTCCACTCCAGGGAGAACAGGGGGCTGTGTTGATATGAAGAAGAGAACAGAGAAGGAATATAAGACTGATGCTGGATGCAACTTTAATCCTCACCTGAGGATATTTTCCTATTGATTTTTAGAGAGAGTGGAAGGAAGGGGGAGAGACAGAGAGAGAGAAACATCAGTGTGAAAGAGACACATGGATTGGTTGCCTCCTGCACGGACCCCGACCAGGGCTGGGGATCGAGCCTGCAACCGAGGTACGTGCCCTTGACTGGAATCAAACCCAAGACCCTTCAGTCCTAGGGCTGGTGCTCTATCCACTGAGCCACACTGGCTTGGGCTGGATGCAACTTTAAGTCCTTCAGTACAATGCCCAGCAGTCATAAACTAAGCAAACACAGTGGGCAAACCCTTTCCTGAGCTGATGACTAGAAACAGGACAAATGACTGTGGCCTAAATGCTGAGAGGGAGCCCTGCCTCTGGAGTGCGGGCAACGGACCTTGGACTTCGCTGCAGAGAGCATACGGCCTTGAGGAAAAGGAGGGTAATGCAGCCGGGACACAAGAATATTCTGGGACAGGGATCTCCAGGTAATTTACAGAAACCAACTTGATGTCATTAGCAAGCGAACACCAAGAAGTGGAATATTTAGAGAGCATCCCACCAAGGCCAGAGGCAGCCACAGGGGCCAGGGGAAGCAGCTGGGATGTTTAGCCTGGACAAGGTTCTACCCTTGCTGACTGCAGGGGGAAGAGGAAGGGACTGAGACCCAATCCAAGCAGAACTCAGTGGAGAGTCAAGAAGGCTTCAAGGGAACAGACCTTGGCCTAGCTGACCACAGCCCCGATGAAATCCCTACCACGCCATGCAATTTATTAACAGTTGTTTCTTCCCGCTAACCAACCAGCGTCCACTAGTCTCAGGCATTCTGTCTGACTTATTTCATTAACATTTCCTTCTTTTTCTGGAGTGGTCGGAGCCCCAGAGAATTTCTCTCTCCTCCCTCCTCCAGCCCCTCCCCCACCAGTGGGGCATTGAATGAGAGCCAGAGTGTTGTCTGCGTAAAGAGAAATTGCAAAACCACAAATTGCAGAAAATCGTTACTGCCAAAACTCGAAAGGAACACACAATATCACCAGGCCTCTTAAAAAGCAATTGCGCATTTTACGGGCCTCTGGATAATTCAGGTTCATTTGGCAACTTTCTCACCCCTACCACCCAGAAGACAATCCTCCTCCACCAGAGGCCGTGGCCCCAAAGACTATGTGTGGTTGAAAAGAAACAAAAATATGTGGGCTCGAGTCTTTCCCGGGGCCCAATGTGGCCCAGTGAGGTTCTGTTTTCTTCTATGATGCAGTATTAATGTTAAGGCCCAACGTTTGCCCTCAGAGACCCAGGGACTCCCACTAAAACAGTAATCTGATCAAAAATCCCTAAAAGATACAAAACATCCTTGGATGGGAACATCTTTCGGAAACACATCATCTGATGTGATCCTCACAGCAACCCTTCGATGGAAGCAGGAACAGCATTTTCCTTTCCCCTCTTCCCACCCGTAATAAAGATTCTTAGAAACGAAGGGGTTAGTAACATTCCCCCAAAGCATCCAGTTTCTAAGGGGTTGATCAGGGACTCAGACAGGAGCCTTCTGATGTTTGGTCATGAGTTTCCTTCCATCACCTGCCCTCTTTCGCTCTGGAGATACATCTTTATTAGTGGTTCTCAACCTTCCTAATTCCTCGACCCTTTAATACAGTTCCTCATGTTGTGGTGACCCCCCGACCATAAAATTATTTTCGTTGCTACTTCATAACTGTAATTTTGCTACTGTTATGAATCGTAATGTAAATATCTGATCTGCAGGATGTATTTTCATTGTTATAAACTGAACATAATTAAAGCATAGTGATTAATCACAAAAACAATATGTAATTATATATTCAATATGTGTTTTCCCATGGTCTTAGGCGACCCCTGTGAAAGGGTCATTCGACCCCCAAAGGGGTCTCGACCCACAGGTTGAGAACCGCTGGTCTATATCTATTCCTTCCTGACTTGGCTAAGATTATCCTCCCTCAGTGGCCTCGGGTTTTATGGGGCCCATACACTTTTCCAGGGCCTTTACTTTGAAAGCTTCCAGCCATTCACCTAGATCAGGGCTCCTCTGAATGGGGCGCTGATGAGGCCGTTAACATTTGCATTGGTTGTCTAATGCAATCATCATTAGGAATAATGTCAGCCCCAGGAGGGGCTGATCCAGTCCGGTTGCCAAAAAGAACCCAAGTCACAATTGCCTGGTGATTTTAATGTGTTTCCATGACGCCACGGGTCAGACCAAGTTTCTACCAGTTGTGCAGAGATGATGAGAAAGAGGTATGTTGTCCCATTTTGTCTGGAGAGTGTAAACTCCTGGCCCACATGTTCTTCTCAGAATATTTACTAGTATAAGAGGTCACCAACCACTTTGTATTTCCCTGAGAAAAAAACGCGAAAATAAAGCAATCACAAATTCACCCCTCTAAGGTGAAATGGCTGCCTTCTCCCCTCCCCACCCCTCAAATCCGGGACAATAAAGGTGCTTTCCACTGAAACTGTGACAAAGAGATCTTGAGGTAATTGTCATAAATGTGTTTCCAGTTGCGTATTTGCACAGAATGATTTAAAATGCTGCTTTAAATTGCCATCCATCTAATGTTCACCATGAACACATAGCAACTATTTTTTAGGATTTAAAATTAAATCCTTAAAAAGCAGTGGTAAACCTACATAAGCAGAAACTGTGTGATGAAAATGCTACGAAATAAACAAAGTAAACACAGACACTTTCTCCTGAACAGTTTCCACATTCAAAAGAGAAAATACGGTCAAAGGTTAACACTTGTACAAATAAAATACTCATGATAGTGCTGCTCATAAAAGTCTAACATGACTCCATCCATGTAAGCTGCTTAAAATATTCATAATATGCAGGTGTCTTGACAATGCAATACAGACCACAGCAATATCATGCAGAGACTGACTTTCTAAAATATCCCTGTGAATGCTTAATACTTTGATGTAATATTTGAGTGGTTTTAAGGATGAATGTTTCTTGTGCTGATGTTTGAATATCTGTATGTAGCACTGGGATCAATTTATTCCAGAGAGAATATAAACTTTATTTTTATTAAAAAGAGGCAAGAAACATTCTCATACTCATTCCCAATTATTCCCAATCACGTAGACCAACCTCTAAAATACTCAAAACTCACTGCTCAAACCCGGTGTAATTTTATTGGGTCTTTAGAATAGAGGGAGTTTGGAATTTGGGTACGGACACTGGGAATGCCAAGAGTAAAGCAACATAATAGATTCGTTCTAGAAAGAACACTGGTTTACAGAGCAGCCTCAATGCAATACACACGGGAAGGAATTATCAAGATACCGACAATGCTATTCAACCTGAAACAGCCTGTGACTGCGAGGAGCAGCTGGGCAGAGAGTAATAAATTCGGCAGCCATGGGAGAGAACCTGCATAATCAAATGTTTGCTGTCCGAGGGTCATAATGTCTAAAAGAATATTGCCTAATTTTTCCTCTGCACTTTATCTAAAAAATATTTTTTTAAATTATCTTTATTGATTTCAGAGAGGAAGGGAGAGGGAGAGATAGAAACATCAATGGTGAGAGAAAATCATTGATTGGCTGCCTCCTGCGCACCCCCTACTAGCGATCAAGCCCACAGCCCAGGCATGTGCCCTTGACCGAAATCGAACCTGTGACCCTTCAGTCCATAGGCCAACACTCTATCCACTGAACCAAACTGGCTAGGTCTCCTCTGCACTTTTTACTAGCTTTTTAGATGCAGTATAGGCGCAGATCAAGTGCAATTTGCTTCTCAAACAGTTTATAAAGTGCTCTGCAGTGCTATACTGATCAAGGGTAGGGAAGGTAGTTCCAACCGTGGCTGTGTTTGGGAAGCCGGACTTTAAAAGTGGAACGATGTGAGAGGGACCCTTAACGATTGGGAGGTTTTCAGGATGATAGCGGAGAAGTAGACATTGCAAGGAGGAAATGTACTTACATTTTGCTGCAGGTGAAGTGTCTGTCTTTGAAGGGTAGCCTCTGAAACAGAGAGAGAAAAGTGCATTACAAAATTGTACAGTAACCACCTCAAAATGAAAAAGAGTGAATTGCCCTTGAAGGTCCAGCCACTGACTGAGAAAAATGAGAAATCTAGAGATGAAAACATATTTAATGGGAAACTTCTTAGAGGTATAAGAAGCTTTAGCCCAGAGAGAAAACACGGGAGTAACGGTAGCATCTCATTTCATGCTCAGCTCCCAGCCCTGCACATCCTAGAGTTTCGAGATCACTCGAGGCTGACGTTGTCTTCCAGGTGCGATCCTGGCAAGAGGAAACCTGAGGGTCTAGGGCCCCGTTCAACGGCTTAAAGCAGCGGTCGCCAACCTTTCGGACCTCACGGACCACCAGTTGTCGACCGCTGGCTTAGAATCATCCTTCTCTTGCTTCTGGTTCATACGGACATTGGACATGTTCTTGTAGGCCCAGTTCTAACACATTGTTCCGCTAAATGAAACTCCTCCTAAAGGCTATGATTTTCTCAATTCGTGCTTGTTGAGATAAGTGGACAAGTTTCTTTTCCAAGAAACAGAGAGTGTTTCTGGGGAGCAGTGTTTTCAGAAGGCAGTGAAAAGAGAGAAACAATTAGACTGTCTGTGCTTGAGAGGCACTTGCCAATTGTGTAGGCCAGTGGTCAGCAAACTCATTAGTCAATAGAGCCAAAATATCAACAGTACAATGATTGAAATTTCTTTTGAGAGCCAAATTTTTAAAACTATATAGGTAGGTACATTGTTATTAACTTAATGAGGGTACTCCTGAGCTGGCCTTTGCTAAAAATGTCCTCAATCTGAGGGGTCAACCTCAGCGAATGTACCCCCACTTCTTCTAATGCCACTTCTTCAAAATAAACTCGCCCAGGCCGAAAACCGGCTTCTGTGCATGGGCCATGAAGCTTCAATGGCACTGTACGTGCGCGCCCGCACGTGGTATTTTGTGGAAGAGCCACACTCAAGGGGCCAAAGAGCCGCATGTGGCTCACGAGCAGCAGTTTGCCGACCACTGGTGTAGGCAATTATTCAGTGTGGCACTATCCCACCACAACTCCGCTTGCTTCCAAATCCATTATTTTTTTTAAATCTACCACAGTTATATCCAAAGGAGTGCTTTTCAGGGGAGTAGGTCTAACAGGGGATGTCAGGTAAGTCCCCATGATTGGTGTGAACTCTTCGCATTCTGAGACTCAGACAATTCCAGGTCATCTCCAGGACTGAACACTGTCACAGGGTCCTCAGACCTAGAAAAAGTTCTTGTCATGCTACCCACATGGGTCTGGATAAGTCAGCTTGGTCACTTCAGCGGGCAATATTTTTCCAAACTCTGCAATTTGTAGTAATAGTGTGATCAGCAAATCGATAGAAATTATGTTGGTGGCTACCTCAAAGAATCACGGTAAGGGTTAAAGAAGATAATATGTTTAAAGTAGTGGCATAAGTTGGCTCACAGTGGGGACTGGGTAAATGTTTCCTGGTGTTTCTACTGTTCTTGTTATTCTTACTATCAGAAGGCCAGTCTGGAAAACCAAATAAGAAGATAAGTCTATGACAATGGAGCTAGGAAGGTGGCTATGGAGAGAGTCTTGCTTGGGTAAGGAATCTCCACTCTTGGCAGTCAAAGCCCTAATGTTGTCCCACATTTCTCTCCCAGATTGCCTACCTCTCATCTCCATGCCTCCCACTGCTGAGTATAATTGAGTCAGAGCATCATCCCACATGGGAAAAGTCCCCAAATGCTTTAGAAAGCCACGTGGTTCCTCATTTACTATCCACGGACACGGTTGGGGGTGAGGCTCCTAGACTTACCAACTGCTAAATTACGGAACTGCTGGGCCCAGGAAGGAAAGGGGTAATTTTTCTTTCACAGTGTTTTTCACAAGTTCTTTACTCGGATACATTTCTATCGAGCTGACCTTTTTAGCTGAATCCTACGGTGTGGCTTAGCAAGGTGTTCTATGCGGCACTGACTGGAAGAAATTTGGAACATCGGTCTGACCTCCCTGCATGACATCCACAGCTCTCCCACTCACCCCTCCAAACTCCTCTGAAATTGTGGACCCTTTGGCTCCCCGGAGGGACTTGTTGCTAGGAAACAAATGTAGAACGCTCTCACCTAAGGAAAGTTTTCACTACTGCCTCCGATAGCGGGTTCTTCTGTAGCCATGAAAGTATTAACAAAGAAAACCATCTGTTTCCATCCACAAATTCATTGGACAAGAGCTCTTCACTAGGGCAAGTTTCACTGCACTATCATTGATTACTTTGAACACTACTCAGCGCTGCCCTTGAGACTGCATTATGTAGCTTAATGTGCTGGTACCGATTTTTCTTGGGTCACAAAATAAATAAAGCCATTACGGACAATGGGGTGGTGAGGTCTCACAGGCTATAGAGGGACAGAAAAACTCACCTTTGCTCTTCTAGGCTTCTTTCTACATTAGAAAAAGAAAAGCCTTAATTCTTAAAGGAGAAAGAGGGTCATTAAACTTACTAACTCATTTGCTAAAAGTGTATTGAGTGCCTGGTATACGGAGGACATTGAGCTAGACCCGAATAATGCATTCATTCCCTGCCCTCGTGATAATGTCTGTCTGGTTGGAGAGACCAGTAGACAATTTGGAGGGAGCATATGATTTACTTACTTATTTAAGATTTTTTATTGATTTTTAGAGGGAAAGGAAGGAAGGTGAGAGAGAGAAAGGGAGAGGGAGAGGGAGAGGGAGAAGGAGAAGGAGAGAGAGAGAGAGTTGTGAGAGCATAACATCTGTTGGCTGCCTCCTGCATGCCCCCTACCGAACTGAGCTTGCAACCCGGACATAAGCCCTGACTGGGACTGGAACCAGTAACCTTTTGGTGCACAGGACAACACCCAACCAACTGAACCACACTGGCCGGGGCAGAGCACATGATGATTTAATACAAAATTACAAGGTAGTCAGTGAGGAGGGGAGGTGGTTTTTGATGTTCCAATTTAGAAAAAGAATTCTGGGAAGTCTAACGGGGGCAGTGTTGGGATAATATCGGAAGAAAAATTCATGTTTAACAATAAAAACAGCTAACATTGCTGACTGCAATTGTTGTTTATGCTTATGAAATCACACATGCATGCATACACTTTTGTACATATTCATATATTATTAAAATTTTTTCAACAAAACAAGGTTATGCTATATGGTTTTCTATAATATGGAAATTATTCTCTTGATATTTTCATGGCCATCCATTCTAAATAGTTATTTATGGATCTCCTCTTTCTTTAGGGGCTAAGTAGAACCCATTTCATGGACATGCCCTAATATATTGCACCCAGCCATATTGATGAACATTTAAGTCGCTTGTGAATTTTTGCTATTCAACGAGTTTGCAGAAAGCATTTTGAACATTTATTTTTGGACTCATGCTCTTACACCGTAGGGTAGTTCTTAGAATGCTGAGAACTTTATAATAGGGTGTATACAGCTTATTACTAGATGGAGAGTCCAAATTACTCTTCAAGAAGGTCAAACTCATTTATCCTCTACCAACAATAAGATGCATCTTCCACATTTATTTTTTGCTTTGCACTCATAATTTCTATTTCTTTGAGATTTTCCTCTTTATGGCATAATTCTTCCATCTGAGCTTCAAGACACTTAATTCCATTTCCAAGAAAGTTTTTGAGTTCCAAGAACTCTTTCTTTTTCTCAGATTGCTCCTTTGTAATAAGTTCTCTGGTCTCCCTAGGAACTCACATTATTTTCTTTTAGCGTTCTTTTTATTGCTTCCCTTAAGGGTACTCGCAAGAGTCATCTGTTCTGATTATGTTGCTGTTTCCTCCTTCAGTCTGCCGACTCTCCTATAATGCTTTGTGCATTTTCTCTTCCCCACGGCTACTTGTCTGCACACACCCAGATCTCCTGACTCATAAGAGAGGAGGGGTCCTCAGCTCATATGCAGGTAGGCTGTTGGGGTCTCTTAAGTAATAGTGGGTCTGCAAGAGGTGAACAGTAAAGGGCGACTCTTTCCTTGGTGAATGGGCTGATAGGCTAGGACAGTGGTCAGCAAACTGCGGCTCGCGAGCCACATGCAGCTCTTTGGCCCCTTGAGTGTGGCTCTTCCTAAGCCTTAGGAGTACCCTAATTAAGTTAATAACAATGTACCTACCTATATAGTTTAAGTTTAAAAAATTTGGCTCTCAAAAGAAATTTCAGTCGTTGTACTGTTGATATTTGGCTCTGTTGACTAATGCGTTTGCCGACCACTGGCCAGGACCCTTCAACTGAGTGGAATGAGGGAGGCCTCCAAGCTCTCCTGATCCTACTAGCAAATGCAGAGTGTAAGCTCTCTCTTCAACTTACAGACAACTGATGTATTTATTAGTTGTGGCCTTCTCAAACGCCAAACACAAAGCAACAGCAGCGAGTCCAAAAAATGACTCCCAAATCAACAAAGAAATGTCCATACTGACCCCCAGCTGGCACGCCAGAGCAAGCACAGACTCTAGTCTTTAGGACGAGGACACTAAGAAACCCCCAGAAGCGTGGCTCCCCCAGAAAGCATGCCAGGAATCTTATGAATTGTATTCTGTCTTTCATATGGGGATATTTTGGCAAAATAATTTTATTGTGCACACTATTCAAATAATATGTTAATTATCAATAGCAAAAAAAGTAGATGGTAGGTACTCTTTTGGCCAATAATGTATTTACTTATCAAGTACATATCATATTGAAAATGTGTTCCAGGTGTTAGACATATAACACGGACAAAACGTGGTGATTATTTTACCACCGAGATGTTTGCAGTCTGTCTATTGCATGAGAAACTTATTCTCTTAATAGTATTTTAAGAAAATGACCGACTCCAAATTTCCAAGGACATGCAGTAAGTACCATGGCAGTGCTACACCTGGGATAGTATCAGGAAAATAGATGTTTTTCCTCAATCAGCTTAAGTTAGATTTGTTCAAAGAAGGCTGGTAACGAGGTTGTGAAGAAAAGAAGTTAAATGATCAAGTAAGTTTGTGAAATACTAAAGATAGTTCAATTGGTCTTTTTCTTATAACATTGTTTTCAGAGCTTTTAATAGTCTAATCTTTATTACAAATTCCAGAGAGGGGGTAGCATTCCAAATGTATGTGACCAATGAACCCATCTTGAGAAACATTTTGAGGGACACACTTGTAGAACTATGGCCCAGGTGATTCAGGGGAGCTTTCCTCGAGGGGCAATGTTGGAACTGAGATTCTAAGATGAACAGGATGAGCTAGAAGAGGTGGGAAAGGGCATTCTTGTCAGAGGAACAGCATGTGCAAAGGCACAAAGACAGGGCATGAGCCGAGGTAATACTAAGATTCTCAAAATAGCTAGACCAAAAGATGTCACATGAAAAAGTAATCAGAAGTGGGGAGAGAGATGAGCAAGAGTCCGTCTAGTGCAATCATTCCATCCAGATAAAGGTTTGAATTTTACCCTGAAAACCAGGAAGGGTATTTAAAGGTTTCTAAAATAAAGGAGAAGTCCGAATGGATTTGCTTTGTCAAAAATACCACCCTGGTATCAGTATATCTGTGAACTGCAGCAAGGACAGCCTAGAGAAAGGATGAGTAGTTGGGATGATTTATTGAACTAATCCAGATATCAATGCCAAGGGACTGAAGTAGAGGAGAAAGGTAGGTAGGTAGGGAGAGAGAGAGAGAGAGAGAGAGAGAGAGAGAGAGAGAGAGAGAGAGAGAGGTCGATGATAGATAGATAGAAAAGGGGCTAAGGAGAGTGCAGAATCAGGTGTCCAGTTGGATGTGGGGGACTAGGTGGGTGATACAGTCACTTAGGGAGGAGGAGCAGGCTTGGATTGAACCTAATGACTCTTTAGGGCAGTGATGGCGAACCTTTTGAGCTCGGCGTGTCAGCATTTTGAAAAACCCTAACTTAACTCTGGTGCCGTGTCACATATAGAAATTTTTTGATATTTGCAACCATAATAAAACAAAGACTTATATTTTTGATATTTATTTTATATATTTAAATGCCATTTAACAAAGAAAAGTCAACCAAAAAAATGAGTTCGAGTGTCACCTCTGACACGCATGTCATAGGTTCGCCATCACTGCAGTCTAGGGGGTAGAATTCAGGCAAGAAGAGATGTAGGCCTAATCCCAAAGCTGTAGCCGACATTTAGACATTGAATTTGAAGAGCTGTTAGGATGTGTAACTGGTAAGACCCTAATAGGTAAATCTATTAGAGATAACAAGAGTAATTATTCCTCAGGAAATACAGGTCCTAGTTAGAAGTTCTATACCCAAACTCCCTCAACGGACAAAGATAAGTATGGATTAATTTTAAACAAACATCACATGGTGAAAAAAATATTATTTAAAATCCAAACTGCCTTCTACAGGGGGATGAACTTATGTGCATCAGTGGGAAAATAAATCTCTCTATCAAGGTTTCTCAGTCTTGGTACTGTTGACATTTGGTGGCAGATAATTCTTTGTTGTGCAGATGGCCCTGTGCATTCTAGGATGTTTAGCAGCATCCCTGGCCTCCACCCACTAGATGCCAGTATTACACACCCACCCACCCTCCCACTCCCCAGGCGCGACAACCAAACTATCTCCAAACATCGCCATTGATTGCCCCGAGTGCACCTCTGCCTGCACGCCCCCCCGCACCCCCCCCCCCCCCGGCCCCATTGAGAGTCACTGCTCTGTGCTTTCCCTTTGACATAATGTGGTATGTGGTGGAATTTGGAACAGCTCTACTAATTCCTTTGTGCCACTAAAGGGTGGAACCCAGAGGGGGTGGCCTTTTGTTTAGCAGGATATATTCATGAGTATTTGGAAATGCAACAATGGCCTGGACTGGGAGTGCATGGTGCGGGAGAGATTCTGCTGTAGGAGGAAGTGAATTCTTAAAATAAAGCAAAGGGAGCTGGTTGAGCAGTAGAGAGGCCATGTTACAGAAAGGAGGGCAGGAAAGATTCCTGGTGGCTGGGAGGAGGGGGCCTCTGACTACAAGCTCCACGTTTAACCCCGAGCTATTTACTGGGCTGTGGTAGAAGATGCCTCCATTGTCCTCAAGTCCTAAAGGGGGACCTCATGCCAGATGACTCTGTGGGAATGTTATCTGCCAGGATTTTGCAGAAATTTTAAAGCTTTGTCACTGTCCTCACCATTGTCATCCACTTTTCTTCTTATAGGTCCCTATTTTTCCCTTTCCTTTCACATCTTGTAATAAAAACCTGTTTTTTTCTGAGGGGGGGGGCGCAGGGTGTTAATATCTTGCATGGGAATTGCCAGTAAGCTTAATTTCCTAGTGGGATGCTGAATTTCTGAAGTAGTAAGAGGCCAAAGACGCATTTTAGGCCAGACTAGGCGGAATTCTGCGTCATTAACATCCTTCTCACCTGATTTGTTTGCAGATGGGTAAACTGAGGCTCGAGGGCCACAGTGCTTTGTTCTAGGAGCAGAATTAGACCTTTTGGCTCTTAGTTCTGTGCTTCCCTAACAGAGCGCTGCTGAGGAAACCACCTCTCTCTGATTGGCTGACACTAGTGTCCAGAAAGGTCTCTGATTCCTGTGCCAACAGCTTTCAGGAAATAATCCTGCTGGAATTAAAAAAGAAAAGAAAAAACAGAATAAAAGCTACAGCCTAGCTGGTGTTGCTCAATGGATAGGCACTGACCCAGGGACCAAGAAGTCATGGTTCAATTCCAGGTCTGTGCACATGCCTGGATTGCAGGCTCCACAGTAGGGGGTGTGCAGGAGGCAGCTGTTCAATGATTCTCTGTTATTATTGATGTTTCTATCTCTCTCCCTCTCCCTTCCTCTCTGAAATAAAAAAAGTATATATTAAATAAATAAATAAATGAAATAAAATAAAGCTACATAGCTAAGGTTCACTCCGAGGATATCTTAAGGCTCCACTTATACTCAACTCTTTCCTCCACAATATCGTTAAAATATTATCTGGTTCCAAATATTTTCTACTTCCAAACATTTCTTTTCCAATTTCTATCATCTGTCTAGAGACTCATAAAACCCTTTCATGCCTCATAGGCAACTGTCCAAACCTTTTTAATTAAATCATAGATTTTTAAGAATTAATTATTCAAATGTCAAAGAAATGGGTTTTGGCAAGGAACAGAGTATCTTTCAAATCTGCTGTAGATAATATGAAAGCTGATCCTTGGCCAGTGCTTACCTAGCCATCAATTTTAATAAATCATTTCCTTTGAAGTCACTTACAAAAACTGATGAAGTCCCTATACATAAAATCTGAAAATCGCACTGAAGTTCCATCTCACAAAAGGTGGCCTCAGTTGATGTTGCTCTAAAACTCAACAGAAGAGCAGTGGCTCAAATTCTACATGAATCAGAGCATGAGCTCAGGCAACTTCTTATTCACCTACTAGAGGCCCGGTGCACAATATTCGTGCACTGGGGGAGGGGGCAGGGGAGGCCCCCTCAGCCCACCCTGCACCCTCTCGCAATCTGGGATCCCTTAGGGGATGTCCACCGAGGTGTCCTTAGTGCTACTGCGGAGGCAAGAGAGGCTCCCACCATCTCCTCTGAGCTCACCTGCCGTGAGCCTGGGTTCTGGCCGAGCAGGGCTCCCCTTGTGGAAGCACACTGACCCCCAGGGGGCAGCTTCTGCATTGAGCGTCTGCCTCCTGGTGGTCAGGGCGTGTCATAGCAACCAGTCATTCTGCCGTTCGGTAGATTTGAATATTAGGATTTTATTATATAGGATTTATCTCTGCAGCATCTAACAGAATACTCAACCCAGTGGCTCACCAGTAGATGGCAACTAAAGAGATACACCTTCAGCTTTCTCCAGCAACCGGATTCTGTCCACTTAGCAGCTATCCACACCGACACTGCCTCTATCACCCATACCCATGTCCAAGACCAGCTACGGAATTTGTGGGGCTCAGACTACAATGAAAAGGCGAGGCCTCTTGCTATGAAATTACTAAGAACTTCAAGGCAGTGACGACAGAGCATGAAACTAAGCACAGGGTCCTGCAAGACACATCAGGTGCCTGCCCACGGAGCTGGTCCTGTCTGTGCCCAGCCAGCGTCCTAGACTTCTGATTCCTTGATGCCTGCTAATTGTGCCTGTGCCAACTGAAAAGCCATACTTAAGCTGTCCTTGGCCACTTCTTTCCTGTCTCAACAAGACCCCTTCTTCTTGGGTCCATGCCCTTCCATCCTCCTTGTCTTTGTCCCTTTTGTTGTGCTTTCTGGACGCTGTTCTAAGGTGAGAGCTCACCTCTGTCTCCTCCTCAGTCCATCTTCTCACCAGAATGGAGACAAGGCTTTCCCATCTGCACAGTTCTCTCCAAGGACACACCACTATTGTATCTACTTCCCAAACACAACTGCATAGAGGGGCAGGATCTATCTGCCCTTGAGCCCCAGCAACTCTTCCAGACCATTTGTTATGTTGCTCTTGCCCACCTACTTAATTGCACCTCCTTTTCCGCATCCACTGCTCACGTGGCTCTCTTCTGCCTCCCTCTGCCTGTGGCGTGCAGCCCCCAGATTGCCTCTTCTCTCCCACCTTTCTGGGTCATTGTCACGTTTGCATTGATGACCACTCTGGCGCTCCGACCCTGCAGTGCAATGATCTCCACACAGCCACTCATCTTCATTGCCACTCCCTCCAGTCGCTCCCTGGCATACTTCAAAGGGCATTGTTACCTGGAACTACTCCACTTAAAAGATGTACATTCTAACCACTGGACAGCTTCAACAATATAAAAAGCAAAAGCAAACAAATAACAACAAACCAACCAACCAAACAGAAAAAACCCACAGTCCTATTACAGTTTTACCCATCGCCCCTAGCCTTTTTTCCTATGCATAGAAAATTGAAACTGTAAGAGTTTGTGCTGAGTCCTATCCACAAAAATAGAGGGTATGGATTTTGTCTGGGGAACCAGATTAGGGCTGTGTGAAGGGAGTGCTATTTAAACAGAAAGCTGGGGTGGAGCAGCTCATCGAAGGGGAGGGAAGGTCATTATAGGCAAGAAGGCACAGCTTGTACCAAGCTCCTCAGGTAGAGAAGAGCATGTCTTGTTTGAAGACCTAAAAGAAAGCCACTGAGTAAGAATACAATGAGATGAATTACCTGGGTTCAAATCCTAACTTATTGACGTCAGCCTCAATTTCCTCCTCTGCAAATCAGCAATTACATTAGCCTTCCCCTAGGATTGTTGGAAAGATTAAATGTTCCTGTACCGAGAGCACTTAAAACAGCACCTGGCACACAGGGAAGCACTTAAGCGCTTGCTTAACACAGGGAGAAGGTATAGTCTACACAGTCACTGTGGAGAAGAGAAATCTCTTCTGCCTTCGTGTTTTCCCGGTGGAGGCAGCATCTACACCCACACCCATGAGTGAAGGGTATAGACTGCGCACACCTGGCCTCTCTCTCCACTCCCTTACTTTCCCCCTGTGTCCAGGAAGAGGCTGACTTCCTAGATGAGTCTCAACTGGGCTGACTGGGCACTTCAAGTCTCTGCCACGTATCTGTCCCATGCCAGGAGGCTACCTCAGGAATGTCCCCATGGAGGTGACAGAAACACAAGAAAGAGCAAGGCCTCTCGAGTTGTAGACTTAGAAGCACCATACTTGCACTTCTGCTTCATTCTATTACCCAAAGCCAGGCACATGGTCAAGTCCAGAGACAGAGGCAGAGGACACTTCAAAGTTAAATGCCCAAGGGGGTGGATGCAGAGAGGGTCAAAGATCATTCAACCCATCAGCAAGACCTATCAATTCTACCTTAGAAATACTTTCCATACCTGTCCAATACTCCTTCTATCTTATTGCTACCACCACTTCAGTTCACCATGATCTCTTACCTATCACCACCTGACTGCTCTGTCCAAATCTTTCTTGTCCATTCCTTCTCAGACCATTCTCAATGCAGCAACGAGAATCAACTTAAAAAGAAAACCTGCTCTGACCAATTGGTTTCCTATTGTTCTCAGGATAAAGGTGAAAATCCTGAGTAAGGCCTGAATTGTTTTCAATTTTCAATTGAGGGGTTATTTTAAAGCAAATAGGTGAACCCGGTGAAAGGGAGAAAGAGTGAAGAGGGAGTACGGGAAAGAGAGGCTTTGTAATGACTTCCATGTGAGGACAGCCTGGGAGCCCTTTCTCCAACCTCATCTCCTTCCATCCTTTCTTTCACTCTATGTTTGGAACACATCATAATTCCCCAACTTGTACAGTATTTCAAGCCTGTGGGGTCTTACTTGGACTGCTCTGTGTCCAAGTAGAGAAGTAGAGTTCTTTCTCCCTCTGTTTGGTACGGCTTTAAAACCCTCTACCTTATGCCCTAAAAAAAAAGGGAGGAGAAGAGCGCAGATTGGTTTGGCTCAGTGGATAGAGCGTTGGCCTGCGGACTGAAAGGTCTCAGGAAAGAGAGAGAGAGAGAGAGAAAGAGAGAGAGAGAGAAGATTTTTGGAGCAGGAGCAGATTTTTGGAGAGGGGAAGGTGAGGGGGAGGGGAAAGTGAGGGGGAGGGGAAGATGAGGGAGAGAGGAAGATGAGGGGGAGAATTTTTAAAAATGAAAAATCCTGCTAGATTCCATCCAGAGTAGAGTGAACGAGGGTGAATGTTTGGCCATCAGGTGTATTGCCAGACACTGAGAACTCCAGCTTAGCTGATCCAACCTGGGATCCTATATCTGGTTTGGAATTGCACAGACCCAAGGGGCTGTGGGAAGACTAAATTCCTGACTCCTATAGCCTGCCCCTCAGGCTCGGGGCTCCCTGCCAATGGTCCCAAATGGGCTTTCTTCCATAAAGCTTATTTCTGAAATAAAATATGATTTCTTACAGCCATATCTATTCATGATATGGATTTAAGGAACTCTGACCCAGATATCAGTTAAAGAGGAATGGTTTCATTATCTCTAGGCATAGGGCTAGGAGAAGGAAAGAATTTCTTTCAGAGAAATTGTGAGATTTGAGAGGTGAGGTTGGACAGATAGGAACTTAAAATGTTTTGAATACTCTTGAAGTTGAAGTTTGAAAAAAGGCATGATGAGGCTTTTAAAAATTCAACAAAATCAAAGGAAGAAAACCAAGGAGACCAATGCCCTAGAGCAGCGGTTCTCAACCTGTGGGTCTCGATCCCTTTGGCGGTTCAACGACCCTTTCACAGGGGTCGCCTAAGACCATCCTGCATATCAGATATTTACATTATGATTCACAACAGTAGCAACATTGCAGTTATGAAGTAGCAACGAAAATAATTTTATGGTTGGGTCACAACATGAGGAACTGTATTTAAAGGGCCAGGAGGTTGAGAACCACTGCCTTAGAGCAAGCATGTCAAACTTGCAGTCTGCAGGCAGCATGCGGCCCACAACAAATATTTTTGTGGCCCAGCCAATGTAACGGTATGTAAGAAATGTTTTAATAAAAATTTTGTAACTTAATTTTTACAATATCCTGTTATGCATAATTATTAATAACGAACTACAATGTTTGCTAACGACTGATTACTATAATAGTGTTGCATTCATTTCCCTTACTCGCCTTACACGCAGGCACACCATTTCTCTCCACTAATGCTAGCAGCGAATATTTTAGCAACCGATTGTCATGTCATTAGTCTTGTACTGACTTGTTTGGTGTGTGCAACAGGAAATATTTCACTTTAGAAGAACAAGAAAAATAGGTTTATTTGCATTACCCCTATTAATTTGTGCAGTTACTCAGTGTCTGGTAAGTTAATGTTCAAGAAAAAATATTAATTTTTATTAAAATGTTCTATTATCTTATGTTAACGATTACTCATTTACTTCAGCCCTTTGTATTCAGCACATCTCTATCACAATAAACCTACGTTTCTATGAAATTGAAGCTTTTGTTTCTTTGTGACCCACATAAACTTAAGCCTTGTTTATTTGGCCCGTGCTAACCTTTGAGTTTGACATGCTTGCCCTAGAGCAGTGGTTCTCAACTTTGGCTGCACATTAGAATCACCTGGGAACCTTTTTAACATCCTGATTTCTGGGCCTCATTGAGGGAGGAATAGGAAGATTAGGGTGGAATCCTTCAGGGATTATTTCTCTAGGGCTAGATAACGCGGTGATTGCGGCAATGCAGCAGACTCAGGGGACTGCCATGAGGGATGGTCTGTGTCAGTCCTTGGACCGCCCAGGGAGAATGAACAGCCAACCTAAGTGAACTGCACCCCACCCCCCAGGGGAACACAGGCAATGGCCTAGGGACATGTTTTGATGATCATGATTTGGGAAGGGGGTGCTACTGGTTACCAAACATCTGACAATGCACAGGTCAGCCCCACAGCAAAGCATTATCCAGTCTGAAATGTCAATAGTGCTGAGATTGAGAAACTGCCTCAGGGGAAAGCCAGGCTGGGCTACGACATTTGAGTCCAGATGGAGAATTATCCAACTTGGACAACGAGACATGGACAAGATTTGTTTGAACGGTGGATAGTTTGGCAGCTTCTGAAATGGCTGACTTCACATCTCTTCCTAAGGAGGATCTCAAAGGACCAAATCTGGAACAATGTCAGGAAGAAAACAAATGACTGGGGCTGAGAGCAAAGAGGAAGAGGAAGGCAGGCTCTGGGATCCAGCCAAGGGGATTAGCACCCACATATGAAAAAGGTAGGGAGCCAAGTCAGGAGGTGGAGCATACTTTCGAGAACTGCTGAGTTGGCTTGAGAAGAGTGGAGAATAAGAGAGGCAAAGGGAACACTAGAGGCATTTGCTAACGCAATAGGGGATGGAGGTGGCAGAGATGAATGCTCTTGCTGCTCATGAAGTAGCATAATTCACTCAAGGTCTGGAGATTTCAAAATCAAGCAAGGCAAGTTTGGGGGGAAGAGCACAAGGTAAAGACTGCATTTCCCATCTGAGCAGGCAGGCTGCAGCTGCATTACCAAGAGCCTTAGTGCAGGTCGGCTGAGGACAGGTGCCCCCGGAGCTAAATATGCAAAGGAGCTACGTCACTCAGAGAGAGGTCGACAGCAGTGCTTCTCAAACTCCCAGGCATTAGACTCACCCAGAAAGCCGTCAGGACCCAGATTCCTGGGTCCCACCCGCAGGGTTTCTGATGCAATAGATCTGGGTGGAGCTTGAGAATCTGCATTTCGACTAAGCTCCCAGGTGCTGCCCCATTTGGAGAATCACTGGTCTACAGAATTCCAGTGTAGGAAGCAGAGACAGTAGACACTGCCTCCTGGGATCCTGCGACAGGTGGAGACACACAAAAAAGTAGAGTAAGACACTGAGACTCTGGGGAAGGCATGAGTGTGAACCTTGCTTGGACAGGTGCCTCGCCCTCCTGAGTACCCTGGTCCAAGCAGGAGAGGAAGCTGAGTGATAGTAAAGAGTCCCAGCAGGCTCTGGGCAGTGTGGCTCAGTGTTAGAGCATCGGCCCTCGCACCGAAGGGTCATGGGTTCCATTCCCAGTCAAGGGCACATACCTGGGTTGTAGTTTCACTCCCCAGCCCCGGTCAGGGAGCATGCGGGAGGCAACCAATCAATGTGTCTCTCTCACATTGAACTTCCTCTCTCTCTCTCCGCTCCCTCCCTCCCTTCCACTCTTAAAAATCAATGGGGAAAATATCCTCAGGTGAGGATTAACAAAAACAACAACAAACAAACAAACAAACAAACAAACAATGAGCCCAACCAGGATTGAGCACTGGGGAGAGGGGCAAAAGGCCAGGCTCACACCTGTGATCGAAACGGAAAAAGATGAAAATATGCAGCGTAGAACCAAGCCACGAGGAGATCTGAAGATGAGGCCCAGCACTGACATTTCTTAATTTTGCAAGAGCAGGAGAGTCTCAAATGCCAGTCTCTGAGAGAGGAAACAGATGCACAGGCAGATTCCCAAAGTCCACGGAAGAACAGGGGTACAGGGAACTTCGCATCTCTCGGCACAAATTTTCTACACTCAACTGTTTATGCTCCCAGGTCATGGATCCTAGGTAGCCATTCTTACAAAGCTGAAACCAAGAACATTTTTTTTTCCCTCCAACTTTTTCCATCAGCCCCTCTCCCCAGATAACACCCCGCACTCTGCTATGATCCATGGCTGATAAGCACAATGGGGGTTAGCACTTTGCATCCCATCTGCCTCTTTATTGTTCACTGTGCATATTTTCTATCAGGAGGAAGAGGAATTGAATAGTCAGATTCAGGCACCAAACTCAGTCCTACGTTTCTCCAACCCAGTAAACCATGATCCATTACCTACTAAGGGACTATCATGTACCCATTTAAAAAACACTTTATGAAGAACTGTAATTACATGGAGGAAATGCTTATCATAAAATGGTAACTGAACATAAAACAAAGTGAAGATACATATAGTATCACAATTACATGCAAACATAAAAACAAGTAAAGTACTACGTACAGATGAAACTAGCTGGAAGTGCCTTAAAATATCCACTGGGGCTGTTCTTAAATAGTGGGAATTTTCTCCAAAGTTTTTCATTACTAACTTGAATATCATATATAACAGGAATCATAAACTATCAATTTTAAGGTTTTTTTTTTAATGCAAGTGTTATTACTATAAGAAAGTCATGGAGAGCCTTATTTCTAAAAGACAGGCAAAGAAGATAGGTAAACAGATTTGGAGAGGGTGATGGTGTGGGTGGAGATGTGCTTTGAGATGGTTGAGAGACTTGGGACTGGAGGGAGAATTTACAATGGGCGGGGGCGGGTGGGTATTCCTCCCATAGGGGAGGAGTCATTAGCTAAGAGACTGACATTTTTTGATATTTCAAGACTAGCATATATTTGATGTATAGTAATAAAAAAGATGTCAAGCAAAGCTGGCCGATATTGCTAACCGATTGCAGAAGTGTGAAAGTTTTAACACTCTATAGGTAAAATGAAAATCTACAAAGCTGAGAATTGCTTTAATGAATACCACATGGGAAAACAGAATGAATCAGCTTAAAAAAAAAAATCAGAAATCTCCCTTTGAAAGGATGGCTATAGTATCACTTTCCATTGGAAATGAGGAATATAAACATTGTCAAAAATACACAATGTCACATGAATTTGAACAAAAATATTTTAGCTTTCTGTCAGTCAACTAGAATAAATTTAGCTTTTAACGGAAGCATCGCGAGAAATGATCCAACAGAGTCTGAGCAGCTCTTCGGAAAGCAGATGTGATAAAAAATTGCAAACAGATGATATGTAAATAAATATTTGCATCGACTGGTATAAATATTTAAAAGTGCTGACAACGCCCAATTATCTTGTTTTAATTGGTTCCCATAGAAATGAATTTTTGACAATTGTACTTGGCCAATTAACACTTCAGTAGCTCAGCGAAGGTCTTTGATCATAAGAGTGCTTTTAGGGATAAGCCTCTGGATAGTCACTCCTTTGTACCTTGGAGAAATAAACTCTTTATTCAGTCACGAAAATACAGTGGTTTGTGAGAGCCTCCTGCTGCAGCCAAGGACCTCTTGGTCCAGGAGAACACAGCCAGAGAGGGTGTAATATTAAATTGTCAAAACAAGCGGTGCTAGGACAGTGGGTAGGGAGGAGAGAAAGGGACCAAACTCACATGGGGTGTTGGCCATTGGCTTTGAAATGTCTAGGTCATGGCAGTGGTTTCCAATAAGTTATGTGTGATCATAAGCAGTGCCTGGTTTTCTGGGAGGGACAACTTAGGTATCATTTCAGAGAAGAAGTCAGGCAAAGTATAAAGCTCACCCATTTCTTGGCCTTTTTCCTTCCAATGTATATCTATCTGATTCCTTTGCGAGCAATATACGTTTATTTAAAAATAAATATCACTGGCTAGATTGTTTTTATCTTGTATTCTAAACCAATATCCAATTTTTTAAAAATATATGTTTTTATTGATTTTTTAGAAAGAGAGAGGGAGAGAAAGAGAAGAAAAACATTGATGTAGGAGAGAAACACGGATTGGCTGCCTCCCGCATGTACTCCTGCCAGGGATTGAGCCCACAACCTGGGCATGTGCCCTGACTGGGAGTCAAATTGGTGACCTTTTGGGATGACGCTCAACCAACTGAGCTACACTGGCCAGGGCATCAATACCCGGCTTTTATTGTACCCCATGGTACCTACTCACGCATTGTCAAATATTTCTTGCTCTCCACCTCCTAAGCACATGGAGAGTTGCCTTCCTGGCTCTTTTGTAGATGCATGAGGTCATGTGACTAGCTCTAGTTTCAGCAGTTTTATCCCTGTGAAAACCATTCCCTTAATCAATTCTCTGTGCTAAAAATCCTAGAGTATTTTTAAAAAAATATATATTTTATTGATTTTTACAGAGAGGAAGGGAGAGAAATAGAGAGTTAGAAACATCGATGAGAGAGAAACATCGACCAGCTGCCTCTTGCACACCCCCTACTGGAGATGTGCCCCAAACCAAGGTACATGCCCTTGACGGGAATCGAACCCGGGACCTTTCAGTCCCCAGGCCGACGCTCTATCCACTGAGCCAAACTGGTCAGGGCCACAAGTAACTTTTGATGAACCAAAGCACTCATACATTCTTAACTCTTGCGGCAAGTTTTGGTGAAAAGTATGACCATATTTATTTTCCTAGTTTATTAGTAATTTAATCAACAGATATTTATTATAAGTATGTTATATATCTGGCCCTGTGCTGGATATATACCTTACATGGTGTTTACAATTTGGTAAGGAAAACAGACGTTGATCAAATAATCACACACACACATGTAGGTTTACAATGATGGTGAGAGACGAAGAGGAGGGTATGGAACTCTACGACAGCTCATGGCAGAGGGATGCCTTAGAGCTGAAAAAGAAAGATCTGAAAGATGAGCATGTGCTGACTAGGGAAAGAGGGAAGGAAACGTCTTCTGGGCAGAGGAACAGCATGTGCAAAGACCTGCTGATGGGAGGAAGGCTGTGGGTTTGAAGAGAGAGAAAGTGGATGGTAGGCAGGATGTGGTAGGTTTCACTGAGACTTGTTTATACTAAGAGCAATGGGAAGTCGTCGAAGGCAATTTGGCAACAGTAAGTTGAGGGAAAGCTGGAATGTGTGACATGACCAGGTGTGTATTTAGGAAGTGTGTATTCTTGAGGAGGCTGGGAAATTGGGTTGTGAGGGCCCCCTGGATACAGAGCTAGACCCATTAGGAGGTGATTTCTGCAGTCCATTTCACACACCGGGGCTGCTATGAAGAGGTGCAAGGGGAAGTACAGCATATACAACAGAGGTTAATCTTTCAGAACCTGCTCATGATCCCAGATCACATCATGACTATCTATCCTCATTGGATGAGACTGTAGCTATAGAAGACAGGGATGGCTTCAAGTTAGTAGTTTTCCTCCTTTTCATCGAAGAAGGCTGCGGAAGTCAAGCACGATTTACTTGCAAGGTTACTTTCTATACATGGTGCACATATACCCTCTCAGGTAATCTGTACCTGGACACTATACTACAGTAGCACATGCATATAAAGGTAAAGCAGGATGGGATGTTGGCCTTGAAGTCTGACTAGCCCAATGGTGTTCAGTGTTTTACAGGATTCCTTAAGGGGCCACTCAGAAGGGCAAGAAGGACCTACTACATCTTCAACCTCATTAGTTCCACCTTTATTTGCATTAGATATTGGGGTTCTATGAAATCTTTCCTTTTTAAATGACTTCATCACTAAAGTAGTTTTGACAACCACTTCTATTCCAACTGGGTAATTTCACAGATGAAGAAACTGAGGCCCAGGTAAAAGGAGTGGCTTGCCCTGGTCAAATAGCCACTTTGTGATAGAGTCGGAATTAGATCCAGGGTCTCCTGACTCCACGTCAGTACTTGTGGCTCTTCCTACTAACAAAAGTGAAGTGATATATTCGCTTATCTGCTGGAGTGGAAACATTCCGGTTCTGAAACTCCGGAAAAGTGGCCGTACGACTCCTTCCCCTGGAGGCTTTAGCACTGAGCAGAACCACACACCGGGTTGTTCCTGTACTTAAATTCAAAACTGTTCGCAGTCCATGCTCAATAAATACTTGATGATCTTCTAGCCATTATTCATTCTTAAAAAACAAAATTCCCTTGAAAAACATCTATTAAATGCTTCTGATATGTCAGCCACTACTAGGTTCTGGGGATCTGAAGGACCTTGTAAACACATAATTAGAACAGAATACAGTGGGGCCTTGACTTACGAGTGTCCTGACTAACGAGTTTTTCGAGATACGAGCCGTCTCTCTGCCGATTTTTTGCTTTGAGTTGCGAGCTAAAATTTGGGTTACGAGCCAGCTTCAGATACCCAACCCGAACGTCACAGTGAACGCCACAACATCAGCCCAGCATCACGTGTCTCACTCGTTCACTTTTTGATTTGACATACGAGTAATTTGAGTTACGAGCTCCGTCACAGAACGAATTAAACTCTTAAGTCAAGGCCCCACTGTATTAAAGAATGTATGTGTATAGAACTGTGGGATCACAGAAGTGAACACGGCTTTGTTGGTTTAATCATTGGATCTGGCACTCTAGTTGTGAGATTTACCAAATAAAAACACAGGGCACCCGGTTAAATCTGAATTTCAGGTAAACAACAAATCATTGTTTTACTATATGTGTATCTCAGATATTCCATGAGATATACTTACGCTAAAAATGTTTTTGTTGTTTATCTGAAATTCACATTTACCTGGTGTCCTCTATTTCATTTGGCAATCCTGGCTGGTGCACAGGAAGTAATTAGTAGATGAAGTTCTGAGAGGTCAGTGTGGGAAAGTTACTAAGGCGTCAGGAGATGTTGGAGTTTGCGAAGAAGAGTTGAGCAAAAATGCCAGGAAAAACGAGGATATTTGCAAGTAAGGGTATGGAAAGAGGTGCATCAAAGTTGGGAGATCAAAACTGAATTTGTGATTTCACATTTTTCTGGAAGTTAAAGCCAATGTAATGGGAACCAGAACAGAAATGAGGAGAATGATCTCTGCCTATTGGAAAAGAGAAAAAAAAATTACTATTTTCAGGAAATATTGTCTTAAAAAAAAACACACCATGAGAATCAGCCAAAAAATATTGGAATCGATGAGCGTCCAGTAAGATCATTAAGTGTGAAATGAACATTAAAAAGTCAGTAGCCTTCTGTAACAGCAATAAGCAGCTAGAAAATATAATGGGAAAAGATTGCCTTTGGAGTACCATCAAAAAGATGAAGCAACTGCAAAACCATGAAATGTGCTGGACTGACATAAAAAACAAAGTTAACACTATCAGAGACATGAAAGCAGATGAAAGACTCGGACTCATGCCATATTCCTATGAGAAAAAACCAAATAGTATAAAGAGGTCAATTTTCTCAAAATTTATTCATGGGATGAATGAAATTGGAACCAAGATCTCTGTAGGATATACATGGAACTTCAAAAGGATGCGAACATTTACCTGAAAGAATAAACTAATAAGAACAGGTAGGGCCCTGCTGCCGTGGCTCAGTGGTTGAGCTTCGACCTATGAACAAGGAGGTCACTGTTGGATTCCCAGTCAGGGCTTATGCCCGGGTGTGGGCTCGATCCCCTGCAGGGGGCATGCAGGAGGCAGCCAATCAACGATTCTCTCTTATCATTGATGTTTCTATCTCTCTCTCCCTCTCCCTTCCTCTCTAAAATCAATACAATTATATTTTTTAAAAAGGAACAGCTAGGGAAATTTCAAAGTAAGTATTAACAAAGGGGGTAGCGAACCCTATCTGACATTAAAACATCCCAAAAGCTACATTCCTTCCATCTTGGTTGCGTTTTGGGGAAGGAATAAGCAGAGAAGACAACAGATTGGAACTGAGCGCCCAGAAACAGACCCTGGTGTCTCCAACACCTACTTGTGCAGGAAGATGTGAGAGAAAACACAGACCAGGAAAGAGGAGGATCACTCAAGAAAAGGTGCTAGAAGCTTGGATATCTATTGGGGCGGGAGGGGGAGGGGCAGATATAATTTTCATCTCATTGAAAACAGTAATTTCCAGATGCGTTAAAGACTTACATGTGAAAATTAAACCAAACAGAAGAAAACTAAGGGCAAATATGTATCTGATCTTTGGGCTTTAATTATTTCCCCCATGTGGCTAAAGGACTTTGAGCCAGTAAATCCAGCCAATCAGATGACGTTAGGGATTTTTAATGCAGACTGTCCTTTGTACAGTGTTTGCTAACTGGGAGGAAAGAGCGCCTGGAGGCTAGTTAGACCATTACCAGCGGCATAATCCAGACCAGAGATTTCAGGAGTCTAACTCAAGCTTGGCAGTGGGGAGAGATTATAAAAGGACATAGAAACTAACAGTAGCTTCCCTGGGAATGTGCTCTGCATACTATGCGTCTAGACACAAAGGAATATGCCAGGGATATCTCTGTAAAGGGTAGGTGTTTTTTTTTTTTTTTTTTTAATAAAACCTATTTTATTATTCCCACATACAAGACCTCCCCACAATTCAGGTCTTTTAAACTCCATGCCTAGCATAATCAGAGTCAGTGTTTCCCACTTGCTATGTTTTCTTTTCTTAGTCTCTGGAAATACGATATAAGTCCGTTTCACTGTAATCGATAAAATATTGTACGCTGTGTGTGGAAGCAGATCTGTCTGTGTTTTCATAAATGCACCTTAGAGAGGGACGGGAACGGGACCGAACAAGGCAGACTTGTTCGTGCTTTTAAATATAGATGCGCAGCACGAAACAGCATGATCGGCCATAAAACGAAACCCGATCTTCGAAAATGAGATTGTAGTCGCTACATGTGTAAGTGGTTTTCCTGGGAGACAAATCTTCTTTCATTTGGACAAACATATACGAGTGTTTCTCAGCCATGCGGGGCCTGCGAAGGCAGAGTAGCTGGCCAACCACTGGCAGAACTTCTACCCTCCCTGGTCCCACCACGCCACGCTGTGACCCGCTCGCTGCGGAATTTCAAAGTGCCAGGTTAGAAAGGGGAATTTGTGTGACACAATGTGCATGGCCCTGCTGATTGTCCACCGCTTCTTCCAGATGTATTTAACAGTCTATTAGACCATCACCATTGGCATAGGGTGCTAGAGGCTTGAATATCTATGAGTATCAATGGCTCAACATGAAAATGATTGTCAGGGCTCTCTCACTCAGAACTGAAAGGCACTTGGTCCAGTAAGACTGGATCTGACTTGGTTGAATCCTTAAGGTCCTGGGCCCTGGCTGAATAGCTCAATTGGTTAGAGCATCATCCTGACACAGCGAGGTTGTGCGTTCGATCCCAGGTCAGGGCATATGCAAGAATCAACCAATGAATGGATAAATAAGTGGAACAACTAACCAATGTTTATCTCTCTTTCTCTCTTTCAAATCAATCAATACAAAAACAAGTTTAAACCTTAAGGTCCCACACTTTACTCCCTAGAACAATTTCTTTTGTCTTGTTTTGTTAATCCTCACCAGAGGATATTTTTCCATTGGTTTTTAGAGAGAGTGGAAGGGAGAGGAAGAGACACACAGAGAGAGAAACATCAATGTGAGAGAGACACGTCAATTGGTTGCCTCCCACATGAGCCCCGAGCAGGGCTGGGGCTTGCAACTGAGGAACATGCCTTTGACGGGAATCAAACCCGGGACCCTTCAGTCTGCAGGCCGACGCTCTGTCCACTGAATAAAAACGGCTAGGGCAGTGAAATCCTTCTTGATTAAATATGTGGAGGGAATAATCATTCTTTACACTTACATGCCCCCCCAAAAGGGAGTCATCATTACAAAGTTGGGATGGCCTACTCAATGCCAGTTTTTCTTGTTAAGCATCCATTTTTATGTTAATAAGACATGGAGGGAGGAACTAATTAAAATCTAATGTGATGTATCTCCATACTCTTTGTAGGCAACATCTGAGCGTTTTTGCTTCCCCCTTTATTAAGATGTGCATGGAAACATCCACCAGGAGAGACGTACGCCCTGCTGTTGACCGGAAGCCGAAAGCTATAGGCACTCACAGAGCAAAGAGAATAACCCGCTGGGCTGGCTGCTGTCACAACCCCACAGTCTACCTGGTGGAGAGAAGGAAGTAGGCTCACAATTACTCTTTTTGCTTTAAACTTAGAAGCGTGTGCTTCCTTCGGGGTCTTCATACAGAGCCAGTTGTTTAAGTAAAGATAGGGTGTTTGCCAGGATGCAAAGGGTAGTAGATAATGATACAGCTGAAATGAGGAAATTAGAGGAGGAGGCCAAGAAAGGGGAGGCAGGAGGAACTGAATTTTCCTCCGGTACCATGAATATGTAAAATAAAGTCCTCAAAAACACTCTCACTCCGCCTCCCCCAGCATTTCTTGAGGGCTTATCTATAAGAGGCAGGTGGATCCTTGAATACACAGAGATGAACTAAACACGACCTTTCATGAGCACAGAGTCTAGTGAGGGAGAAAAACTGATTTCCGAAGGACAGGTCAGTTTTTTAAAGTGATAAGTACTCTATCTACGTTGTGAGCAAAGTGCATGGGAGCACGGAAGGAGGACGCCAACCTCGGTGACGGAGTCTGAAAGGCGAAGGAGTGCTGCATAACACACTCAGGGTAAGCTGTGGACACGCGCCGATTAAACATTTGTTCCAATACAAAAAGAGAGGCTAGGAGATGTAATGTATGTGCCTGCCTCTAAGCTTCTAAGTCGTCTTCTGTCTCGCTCCTCTCTCTCATGAAATGTCATCAGCTGCCTGCATGACCTGTATTCACAGAGGACAACCAGGGACCACGGGGAAGAGGGGAGGGATGCCTAGTTTATACTGCCGAGTGTCATCGTTCTACTTGTGAATGACAGAGTAGAAAAATACAAATTCAGTCTCAGCCTTTGTTAGTCCTAGCTGTAGTCGGCTGAATAATGGCTCCCCCCAAAATATCCAGGCTCGAATCCGTGGAACCTGGGATATGTTGCTTTCCAGCATCAAAGGGACTTTGCTAAGTCATGCTGGATTGTGCAGGTGGACCCAGTGGAATCACAAGCGTTCTTATAAGAGGGAGGCAGGAGGATATAGTACAGTAGTAGGGAACATCGGGCCCACGGGCCATGTAAGGCCAGTGAAATCCTTTGGTCTGGCCCTGCCAAGGCCTTAGGAGTGAGTTAATGAAATGTTTGACCAAATATAGCAGGCTAATTTTTAGGATGATAATTTTGTATGGCCTATGGATGATGTTATAACTATCCGAAAGGCCCTTGGCAGAAAAAAAGGTTCCCCACCCCTGATATAGTAGGAAATGTGATCATGGGAGTGAGACAAGGAAGGGGCTACAAGCCAAGGAATGCAGGTGCCTCTAGAAGCTGGAAAAGGCGAGTCCTCAGAAGGAATGCAACCCTAGTGACACCCTGATTTTAGACGTCTGATCTCCAGAACTGTAAGCGAATACATTTGCATTGCTTTAAGTCACTGCGTTTGTGGTTATTTGTAACAGCCGCAATCGGAAACGAATGCACCAGGCTGCTTGTGGGCAGAAAAGGAGGTCTCCACGCCGGTGAGTTCTTAGGAAGTCTCAGAAGGCACTGTCACTTACATCAGTTTCATGGGACCTTTGATGACACCTTCAGAAAGGACAATGCCACACAGTTCCTCATTTTGCTTGTGTCTTAGGGGGACACACAGCTGGGCTATGTCAGAACTGGGTTGTGTGAGCCCTTAGTTCTGTGCTTCCCTCCTGGACCATTTTTCTGATGTCTAGGGCAGTGATGGCGAACCTTTTGAGCTCGGTGTGTCAGCATTTTGAAAAACCCTAACTTAACTCTGGTGCCGTGGCACATATAGAAATTTTTTGATATTTGCAACCATAGTAAGACAAAGACTTATATTTTTGGTATTTATTTTATATATTTAAATGCCATTTAACGAAGAAAAATCAACCCAAAAAATGAGTTCAGAGGTGGCACGCGTGTCATAGGTTCGCCCTCACTGGTCTAGGGAACCTGGTTGTATGTCCATATCCGATGTCAACTATTTTCCCTCGACACAGTGACCTTCGAGATTTTTGCTCAGACTGGTACCACCGCTCCCGCGCCCCCGTGGGCGAAGCCGAATGCTGTGGAGCCAGAATGCTGTTGGAAGTGCTGACTGATTCCTAGTAGCGCCACAGTTTGGACCAACCACTTAACCTCTCCTGAACTGTAAAATGGGATAATAGCACAGATCAGTCCTGACTCACCAGGGTTGTTGAGGATCAAACGTATAATATATGTGAAGGGGCTTTATAAATTCTATAATGCTATTCAGATGTGAAGAATGATTACGTGCATGCGCTCCAAAAGGCTGGCACGGCCCCCCTCCCAGGTGACTCAAAAGCATATGTGATTTTATTCGCTCCAATAATTTTATTCTTATTAGTACTTGTTCAGTAGACTATGTGGGTATGCACAATGCACAAAGCATTTATTCTTCTTCTGCCTACAGTAACTACACGCCCCTCTCCCTCCAAACGTACCCTTGTAAAAAAACAAATAAGACTCGTAAAACAAAACAAAAGCAAGGACGGGGCTGGCGGGTGGCATTGGTCCTGAGAACCGTGTGTCCTGGAAAGCACTCACCTGTCACTTGGCGGATGAGCTGCTTAGCAGAGCGGACAGCTCATTCTTTTCCCCAAACAACTCCCTAAACACACAGATCTATTGGCCTTTCTTCTCGCTCTCGCTCTCTCTCTCTTTCTTTTTTTCACTTTAATTTTTAAGGTGGTTTCCTAACCCTCTACTTCAAGAGGTAAATACAATTCTGGCAGGGTCCTGGTCTAATTTAGTTTATTAGGGCTTTTACTACAAGTTTTTAAGCACTCGCTGATTTTCAAAAACATATTAAAATGGCCATGGCCAATCTTGTAGATTGGTACAAGTCCACATTTCCCAAACGACTTAATAGTCTGCGACTTGTGCCAGACAGAGAATGAGTTCACCATTCTCTTCCCCACAACCTAAAGGCTGAACATTGTTTTTAACTCTGCGCTGGGAGGAAGCTGTTAGCTCTGCCACGCTGGTCTCCTCCCTAGAATTCCCTCCCCCGACTTTTATAGGCCCACTGTTCTGGAGGGCACATTAAGTCCCCAAAGAACTTCTTTGTAGGCCATTTCTGGGACTCCCCAGCTCTGCCCTGGCTGGTTCTTGGAAGGTGGAGCTCCCAGGAATTTTTCCAAAGATTGGTATTTGGGGCAGGGGGCCCTATCCTATGGCAAAATAGTTAAAACTGGGATTTATGTCTCTGTATCTTTCCCCCCTTTTCTTTCTCTGTCTCTTTTCCAATTGCCAATGGCAAATTCAGCAGATGTTTATGTAGAGCAAATAAACGAAGGGCTAAATAGGTGGGCACTTTCTCATGCCAGGCTCTGTGGGGAAAATTGGATGGTAGAGGTGAACACACACATCAACATGTATGTACTACAGAGCACCCTGGGTGACGACTGGGATTGGAGTCCTGGTCAGGCCCCACAGGGGTACGAAGGAGACGTGGTCCATTGCGTGGACAGGGACTGAGGGAAACAAAGCTGGCCGATTCCCCAAAAGAAGACAAGTTCAGCCACGGAACTCTGCTAAGCAAACACGGTGTCTGAGATGCAAGTGACGTTTCTTACTTGAGGATCGTTACTATTACGAAACTCACCAGGGGCCAGGTCATTTCACTGCTAACCTGAGACAAAGAACACGGCATCTGCCAACCTCTCGGGGCTGATCTAAGCATCAAAGGGGATCATGAGGACACTTTATATGAAAATGCTTAAAAACTTTCTAAAATGACATCGAAGCGCCAAGGAGCATGTGTATTAGTATATCCCCTAAGTAATTATAGCTACACATCTAGTGAAGTATTTAGAATACCCAAACCAAAGATTGTTTAGGTTCTTTCATGTAGTATACATCCATGCATATGAATGCCTGTATATATATATATGTGATATAGAACTAAATGCATATACAAGAGAAAGGAAGCCATGGGAAGGTAGTAGGCAATGGCCTGAGCAGGGGAGTCCCATCTGACACGTCTGCAGCTATGATGGGCGTTAGGAGTTCATTCTGAGGAGCCAGACTACCTGAGCGACCACTGACTGCTGGGCCGTCCTGGGTGAGTCATTTTACCTCCCTCCCTAAGCCTCAATTCTATCATCTGTGAAATGGAAACACAACAGTGTCTGCCTCATCAGGTTGCTGCAAAGATGAAATGATATCATATATAAAGTCCTTTGTAAAGGGTCTGGCACCCAGTAAATGCTCAATAACTGGTAACTATATTGTTCTAACGGGAATTATTTTTAACATTGAGAAGAATCCTCTTATTTCAGAGACCAGGATACCAACGGAATAGAAATAGGGTGTAAAACTTTCCAGATAAAAAGACATTCACGTAGAAAAGCTGAAAATTCTTTGCGATGTCATGCTGTAGGGGTTACCGACCTCACACAGAATTAGCATTACTGGTATTTTTAAATAACAACAAAAAGTATCACTCGTTCCCTAGACTAAAATAACCAACCGGGCGCTGGGGGGAAAGCATGTATTATGTTAGCAAATTGGAATAGAAACTCCTTTGAAAGCTGCTCCATAAAGAGCCCTTAATGCGCTCTATGTAATGTAGGGCCACGTATTTCGTAGTTAATGAACCCAGAAGCCAAAGCCAATAGTGTGGCTTAAAAATCGGCGCGCGTTCCTTGATGCTACAAGGTAAATTAGCATCAAGTCCTCTGTCGTGAAACTTTCAATAAAGAACCGATTATACCAGGCATTAAGCCTTTCTCTAATTACAGCTATAAATATAGATAATCAAGTCGTTTTGAGTGCTAACATCAATTTCACTGTTTATGCTCTTGCCATGCTATATATTTAGCTGTTGACTTTTAACTTGAAGACATAAGCAGCTGGTGAAAAATATCCTTAGAATACTAATTATGTTGTCATGGGGGATACGAATGAATGTTGCCGGTAGGAGAGTTAATAAGGATTGAAAACGGTAGAATTGTTTTACCAACTAAAACACTATATACGGGGAGATCCTATGGCTTCATTTCCTAAATTAGATGCTAACTACTGTTCTCTGGCTATTTTCAAAAGTGTCCTCTCTACCATGAAGTTCTCTTTAAGTGCTTAGTTGCCTGTGCAGGCCTGGGGCTCGGACCTGGAGTTTCACCGGAATCACGGGGCGTGCACATTTGGGTTCTGTGGAGAGATAGGAGTGCGGTTACAGAGGAGACTGTGAATCTCCTCCCCCATAAGCAGGGATGAGGACCACAGATGAGCTCGCTCACCTAGTCGCAGGCAGGCCCACGATGGCGGTCCTGCTCAGTTAGCTCTGCTTATTCTACTTACATGTCAGAGTGGGGGAGTGACTCTACCCCGTAGGTGCCATGAGCTGGTCCATCCTTGCTGTTTCAAGGGACCTGGCATATATGGCATACTGTTCTTAATATGTTTGCTCACCTTCTTGGTGCTATGTGTTTTAACCAAGGTCACCTCTCCAAGAAAGGTTGTTTCCCCAGGTAGGGATTTTTCCCTGAAGTTAGGGAGGGGATAAAACCCCTTAACTAAGTGCCAGGTGGGTAGTTAATCACTTTAACTACAAACAATCACACTTAAGCTACATAATCTTTACTCCCTGGAATGGAGATAAGAAACGCCCTAACCTTTGAAATAGAGATTGATAGGATTGGAATCAACTGGTATAAATACAGATGTAACAAGACAACAGGACACAGAACCTAGAGACAGGACTTGGCTGGAGATCCTATCAGAACCTAGACACAGAACCTAGAGAGAGAACCTAGGGAGAGAACATGGCAAAAGATCCTGGACAGAACCTGGCTATAGAACTTCACTGGAGAACCTAGACAGAACATGGCAAAAGAACCTGGATAGAACCTGGCTAGAGAACCTGGACACAGAACCTGGCTGGAGATCCTAGCCAGAACTTCGCTGGAGATCCTGACCAGAATTTCCCTGGAGATCCTGACCAGAATTTCGCTGGAGATCCTGACCAGAACTTGGCTGGAGTTCCTGGCTAGAGGTCCTGACTAGGCTGCTGATCAACTGAAGGCTGTCTCCGTGTCATTCCTTCTTCACCGACTCTGTCCATACCTTTGGGGACCCCTGGACCTGCTGGGGTTGGACCCCAACACGTAGGAATGGTGGTCCAAGGAGCCATCAGAGGGACCCTCCCTTCTCTCTTGGGGAAGGTCAAATCATATAGGAGAAGAATGGAAGATTACATGAATCCAATATTAAGCACTTCTTCCTCTGTGAATTACAGTTCCCTCTCTTTTAAAAAAAAATTATATACAGCTATTCAGTCACACAAAACTATTTCTTTATTGGATGCCTTCTCTGGTCAGGCATCACGCGATGGGATGATCTCAGTGCACTGGCTTTCATATGAGAGTGCAGAGTGAATGCTGCTCGAACTGAGGCCAGGCCAGGGGCGGTGCTGTCATCTCTAGATTTGGGGAGAAAGGAAGGACTGGTCTGAACTTCGTAAGTCTCCATCCACTAAGCACTGGTGTCTGAATTGGGCCTCTTACAAATGTGGTTTCATTTTTTTCCTTAGACAATTCCTGTGGAGGCAGGTCACTTGATTTTACAGATGAAGCAACTGAGATTAGGCTGGGTAAGTGACTTGCCCAAGGTCACAGGGCCCTCGAGAGGCAGAGCAGATGAAAATCCAATCTCAGAGGGCCTCCCTTCTTCACCTCCAGCTCCTGCCAGGTTTCTGTGTGTCCCCAAGCTGGTGTAGTGGCGGCACAACCAAAGCCCATCCTACTGTGCCCTGTCCCTACCAATGTCTCTTGTCTCAATTTTTGCCTGTTTCTCCCTACCCATCCCCCCACCCCCGCCTTGGCTTCTCTCCTTCAAGTTGCCAGGACCACCGAGTGCAGCATTTCAACTAGACCAGGGCCTCCTCAGCCAGCACCCAGAGGGCAGAGGCGCCCTGACCTGCACAAGGCTGTCCTGCTGCTTCTGGTTAAGGAAACACAGGGGGTTTGCTTCCCACTCCCCTGGTTACTAAGAGCTCACAAAGTGCAGTGACACCCGCCCCCATGACCATGCAGGACACTCATCAGCATATAAAAGGCTTAGGACATTCTGAGGCAAACAACAAATAAAACACCTGATCCCCTCCACCCCATGACTTTCAAGTAAACCAAACACCCCATCCCTGGATTGCTTTTCCCACCAGATAATATCCCTCCAGTCCTTCAAGGTCCAGTTCCAACAACACATAGTTCCCCAACCCCATCCTCAGCAAGTGTGACTTAGGAGAAGTCCAGAGAATTTTCAGCACCTTTTTAAGCATATATTTTAAGCAGCTGATAGGTCCTTCTAATAACCAAATGCTGAATTAAGGGACAAACCTCAAGTTGGCACTGTAAACGTGTTTACACCAGCAAAACTGGAGTATGCTGTCAGTTACTGATGTTGGCGATTTATATACCCGATGACACGGTTTATAGCGGGGCATGTTGAAATGGCTGTCCTCCAAACAACAGCTTTCTTTTACATTTTTGAGGCGCTCTGCTGATTCTCTCGGTGCCTTCGGCAATTCCAGGGTCTCTGAGGCCCAAGTGTGCAGACTTCTGTGTCTCGGCAGCAGGCACCCAGGCCCAGGGCACCTCAGTCTGCTTCTCCTTTCAGATCGTTTTACTTGGTTCCAACCAAGTGGGCGAGCACCTGCAGGGGACGTGTGATGACATCCTGTCACCCCCAAGAGACCAGTTACCGGCTAATAATAAGGGCTGGTTACACTGACATCCTGGACAAACTTGTAAGTAGGAATTTCTTTACTAGTTGGTTGGTTTATAATTAATCCCCCTGTGACTTTCCTTCAGTGACAATGAAATCACAACTAAATCTTGAACCTGACTGGAAAATATTGCCTTGGAAGTAACGTACATAGTAATAACATACGCCCCCCTTCAAAAAAAGATTCCTGGCAGCTGAAAAACAAAAGCGAGAACAGAACCTGAACTGGCAGCTCTGCTAAAATTAGGAGTTTTAGCAATGACAAAAATAACACCAACATGGTAGAAAATAATAGTTTCACCTCTTTATTCCTGTTGTTGCAAACATCATGTACTGCCGCCTATAAAAAGCACTTTCTTTAACAACTGTTATATCGGACTTTTATCTTGGGAGGCAATTTCTGATTGCAGCAAATAAGTCCAGACACAAGGATGGAATCACCCACCTGGGGCTGGAGCACCAGCCGAAAGAGGGAAACTCATTGCAGGCAGATGGTAAAAAACACCCCCTGTAACTTCCTTTCTCAGGGCAGACAGCCCAGGAATCGCCAACTTACTCTTGGCTCTTGCTTCTGCGGGGTCAGGTCAAGCCCCGGGTGAAATGGTTTTCCACAGGACACATACCCACCATGAAAAGATGGAACTCATTCTCCAGCTGGGAAACCCACCCCCAGCTGTGCTGTGGAGCAGCAGAGTGGGCACGGTGGCCCAGGGCCAGGCTCCCTTGAACGTGGGGCCCATCAGGTCAGCAAGGTTGTGAAGCTCTGGCACAGGTCTGTGGGGATGGGGATCCCGTTGGGAAAACCAAACCAACCTGCTGAGTGGGCTCCAGGGTGGCCCGTCAGCTCTTGGCTCTGAAAGTCATTCTGGAATGACGCTGTCATTCATCAAGGAGAGGAGGGCAGGTGGTCATTTCACCTGGGGGCAGGGGCAAATCTGTAATTCCATAGGCAAAGGAGGCAAGTAGGGCCTGAATTCCTTGGGACACCCAGCTGGTCTTCTTGGAAGTACTCAACTTGCTCATTTTGCACAAGGGGTGGAAGGTTGGGGTGGTATTATTTAGGGGAATATCAAGCGTTCCATACTGAGCAAGAGCCATGTCCTGGGAAAATCCATATATCAAAGATAGGAGGTATATATAATATGACAGTAACCTTATGGGCACAGAGGACAAGAGTTTGAGCACGTCCGTTTTCCAGCTCTGTGCCCCACCTCTATGCTTTGCTGAGTTCTCCTACTCTCTCCTTAGCGAAGAGAGGTGATCTAGTTCAGGGCTTCATGAGCACAGAAGTCTTGAGGAAGTGCTTTGGGTACCTTGGGCCAAAGTGCCCCCTCATCCCTGCCATCTGATGTCGTCTGAGGGACAATGATGTTTCAAATATGAGACGAAGCACAGGTTTTGACACAGTGACGGCAAAGAATGGTTAAGACATTCTACTTTCACAGAGAAAGATAAATACCATATGATTTCACTTATATGTGGAATCTAAGTCACAAAACAAATGAACAAACAAAAAAGAAACAAACTCATAGATACAGCAAACGAATTAATTAAACTGGTGGGGGGTTAGGGGAAGTGGGTGCAAAAGGGGAGGGGATTAAGACATGCAAATTGCCGGTTATGAAAATGGTCACGGGGATGCAGAGTACAGCATAGGGAATGTAGTCAATACTATTGTAATGACTATGTACAGTGTCAACCGGGTACTAGACTATTTGTTAGCTCTATAAATAACTAATCACTATGTTATACACCTGAAACTAATATAATATTGATGTCAGTGGTCATTGAAAAACATTTTCTGAAAGAATTTTATCATCTGTTAACAAAAGACATTCTGCTCGGCTAAAAATGGAGTCCTCTTAGCGCCCTGTGCACGTTGAATGGGTTCCAGCGTCTAACAAACACTCCCGTCCCATGCATTCCCAAGCACACATCCATCACATCCAAACTTTAAACTTGAATAAATATATCTGTCATGCAAAGTCCAAGGTATTTATTACAGGGATCACCCACTTCAGGAATTTAAACAATGTTCAGACCAAGGAAAAATGTCTTACCAGGGGTTTTAAGCTGCACTTCCCCTCTCTGCAGCTGGCTAGCTGACCTGGCATGGGAGCAAGTGAGCCTCACCACCTCCACTCCCCCTCCCTGCAGTCCCATACCCTGCTCTCTTTAACCCCTCCCTGTCCAACCACAGGGATTTGCATCACTTATAGAAAAAAATATGGTGGGTGGGTTGGTGCCAAGCTGGCTAGCGTCCCCCCAGGGGACTCCCAGCAGGGTGGTAAGGACCCCCCTCCCACTCACACACCCCACCACGTGTGCTCTCCCCGCCACCGGTCACATCACACCCTGCAAAAATCAAATAAATGGATTTAAATGAGAAGATCATAAAAAGGTATTTCCTCGCCTCTCCTTCTCCTGGCTCCCCACCCCCACCTCCACATGCTATCTAATAATAGGCTATTAATCCCAGCCCTTGCAGACTGTCTGAAGTGCGGTGTGTGAGCCGGGGCGGCATCAATCAGAGTTGTGTGTCTGGTTATTCCAGGCATTCCCTGTTGGCATAAAGAAAGGCTGGTTTGTCCGCTCCAGCCCCACTGCAGCTGAGATCCCCGGTGATTGATCACTGAAAGCGTGGGCTGGAAACTTCTACAGCTGGGGCAGCAGGAGCAGGCAGAGACCAGTGACCGGAGGAGGGAAGGGAGGTAGGAGCTGGTGCCCGAGGGTGGGGAAAGGTGGACGTGGACAGTGACAGGGTGTTGCGTGCAGTGGGGCTCTGGCCCTTGCCTACTGGCCCGGTTTTCTGTGACGTCACGGACTGAGCTATCTGTCCCTGAGGATGACCCATGACAATGTGTGCAGCGAGTCCCCCAAACAAACCAACCTACCTCCGCACAGCACCCAACTAATAGCCACTGATCTTCTTGACACCACAAAGTTCGGGCAGGGAATTTAAACGTACAAATAGTCATGAGTGGCAGTGTCTTCACTCCCAGCAAGTTATATCCAGGTATTTTTTTTAAAACTCCCTCCTTATAAAATTAAAACTTACTAGACTAGAACTCCAAGTTCCTTCCCTGCCATATCTTTAGCACCTTTCGCAGACTTAAAATGACAAGATGAAGGGCAAAGCAATGATGGAGCACCTATTCTGACATCTTTCTTTGTGGAGCTAGAATCCTACAGACAGCAGGGGACCTCAGCTTTCCTGAGAGAACAATGGTAGAAAGAAGTCTGGATGTGCACACTGGAAAATACTTGTTTAATACGAATGCGATACAGCTCTTCTTTCTGTCATGACTCTCCCCCTAAGAGGTGGGCTGGGCTGCCAGGGCCTGGCAGAGGAAACTCTGGCACACAGAGAGGTAACTAACTCCCTCTCACTTAATAATAACAGTAAAGAAGGTCCACTTGAGCTGATGTGTCTCACAGACTTATTTCGACCCGAGTACAACCCGCTCCTGCCGCCACCTGCTAAATCCCCAGGGTTAAGCGTGGCTTTCAGATGTGGACGTTCAGTCTGGGGGCAGGGAAGGATGAAGGAGACAGTCAACCGGGGAGATCAATCTTTGTTAATCCTTGTTCTCCGATTTGGGAATAAATGAATAGATTTGGGAGGGGTTTGAACACCCCTGGAGGCTCCTTTGGGCAAAATCTAAGCCCGGGGTGGCAGGTCTTGTGCTCCGTCTAATTATAGGGCCCTTAATAGGAATGAACAGCTGATCCACAGGGCAGAAAGCCACCATGAATCACAGAAGATGATGGGGAGAAGGGCAGAGGCCATCCCAAGGGCACAGAGACACTCCCAAGGAGGGGGGACGCACACAAGGGCATGAGGTCTAGCCGAAGAGGCCCCAAGCAATTGGCTCAAGATCACTCCCTTAGGCAGCGTGGAAGCCAACCTCAGCCTCTCCTCCCCGTCTCTAATCCTGCTGTCCCAGAATGTGACTGCCCTGCGCACCTGCTGGGGATTCCAAGTGGCGTCAGCTCCAGTGTCCCCTGGCTGAGCTGCCAGAAGGCTCTGCAGACAAGTGTCCCTGGAGGGCTGAGGGGCATCCAAGCCTTTGAAGGACCGCTGCCTGTGGTCACTGTGGACCAGGAAGGCAAAGAGACATGCCTGTAGGAAAGGAATGCAGTCCCCCCACCGCCAATGCACTGCCCAAAGGTCAGGCTGCCCCAAGGATCCTTGGAAGGCAGCATTTGAGCCAGAGAGCAGGGCGGGCACAGAGAACCTGGAAGGTGGCACAGAGACATGGTGGCTCGCTCACCTCCTCTTCCCCAGGACTCAGGTATAGAAGGGAAAGGAGGCAGGAAGGAGTCTACTTTGTAGAAAAAGGAGCATTTGGGGCAGGTGCTGGAGAATGTCAGTAGGTCATTAACATCTGGGATAAGAATACCTGCAGTGGGTCCCAGATATCTGTATTTCTACATTCCCTGGGTCATTCTTTTTTATTATTTTTATTTCTTTTTTGGTTAATCCTCACCCGAGGATATTTTTCTCCTTTGATTTTTTTTTAGAGAGAGTGGAAGGGAGAGGGAGATATACATAGAGAGAAACAACAATGTGAGGACACATTGATTGGTTGCCTAACACACGTGGCTCTCTTAGGGGCTTGGAATCAAGCCTACAACTGAGGTACGTGCCCTTAACCGAAATGGAACCTGTGACCCTTCAGTCCGATGGTTGATACTCTAACCAGTGAGCCAAACTGGCCAGGGCCCAGGTCATTCTTATATATTCATTCATTCACCAAATATCTATTGAGTACCTTTTATCCTAGGCATTGTCCCGGGTGCTGGAGACCTAGCAGTAAGGAAAACAGACAAAGATCCTTGCCCTCCTGGGATCTACAATCTAGAGGAGAGAGTGAAGTACATGGCAAGTTGGAAGGGGCTGAGTTCTATGGGAGATTATAAAGACCCGGGAAGGACAGGGATCTGTGCAGTACGAGGTAGGGTAGTAGGAAGGCCAAAGAAAGCCTCATGGGCAAGGCAATTGTTATGCAAAGACTTACAATGGTGAGGAAGTGAGCCCAGTCAATATCTGGGAATAAGAAAGTCAAAGGCCCAAGGCAGGAGTGAGCAGGAGGAAGAGCCAGGTGGCAGCCTGGCAGAGTCCAGGAGCCGTGGGGAGGGCTCGTAGGTGAGCACGTCTGGGTAGCAGGGGGCAGACCCACAGGCGCACTAACCTGGGAGGACACTAGTCTAAAGCTGGATTCTTAGAGCTGCTGATCAGACATTGACTACTGCCCAGCCCGCTCTGGTGAAGACCCCCGTTGCACTGATTTTATTTGGGGTCAGATGGAGGCTTAGGGAAATGGGTGGAGTAAGCTGATCAGCATTTGTCATTGGGATTCTTGCTCCGGGACAGGCTCCGGCCTAGATGCTGCCTATGTAAACCGCAATGAGGCAGCCTCTGCCCCTCGGGACCTTTCCGCACAGTGGCAGGGACTAAAATCCCACCACACCACTAGTGCTGGCCAAGAGCTGAATGTGTGCTGCAGGCAACAGAGGCTATAAAGCGCTCGGGGAAGGAGCTGTCCCTCTCCGTTGGCCTGGTGATGGCCAATTTCCTGCCATGGGCCTTGCCGGGCCGGTAGTGTTAGGTGTTGGGTCATACCTTTGAGACAGCATGGGACAGGGGCCAGCTGAGAAGGTAATCCCTCGCACACACTCTCCCGAAACCCCAGATGGAGCCGCCCGGCCAAACCATTTGTCCCAACAGATGTGCTCCATGCTCCTGTCTCCAATTTCTCGGCAGCAACCTGGTCCCTCATCCTGGGCTCGGCCTCGGGACCCTGAGCTGGCAGCCACCTTGTCCTGTTTCTCACTGCCACCTCCTAGCACTGACCTCGCACTGACCTCGGCGCCTCCACAGCCCTGCCTTTCTCATCTGACTGAGTTTGTCACATGTTTGCTGCTGGTCTGGAATCTGTTGGACCCCATTCTTCCAGCACCACATCTTGATAATTAAGATGCTAATGAAGAATCAGATAAGTGAGAGGGTGAGAGGGTGGGAGGAAAGAAGTGCCAGGAGTTTTGGAGAGGATGAGGGTATACCCTTCTCCCTAAAGTTAAAGAGTAAATGAAGGAATGGCATGGCGTGGTCTACTCAGGATGCATTCTTTCTAATCAGACAGATGTGGTTTTGAAACCAAGTTCTGCTATGTTTAGGGTGTGATCAGCAGCTAAGTGGACTTCATCACATGAAGAGCTGTTTTTCGCACTTGTACAGTAAGGATAATAACACTTATGCTTCAGAAGAGTGGAGAGAAAAGACAAAATAGATAATCAATTTAAACTACCAGGATATGACAAAAACATCATAAGCATGCAACTAAAACCAGAGTCATGTTTGTTTTTGCTATTGCTATAGACTGAATATTCATGTCTGCCTCCAAATCCATGTTAAATCCTAACACCCACTGAGATGGTATTTTGAGGCTGGGGTTTGGTGATTAGGGCATGAGGGTGGAGCCCTCAGGAATGGAATTAGTGCCCTTATAAAAGAGACCCCAGAGAGTTATCCTGTCCCCCTTCTGCCATGGTGAGGACACAGCGAAAAGCTGGCTGTCTGGGAACCAGGAAGGGGGTCCTCCCCCGTCACCTAATCTGCCACAATCTTGATCTTGGACTTCCCAGCCTCTAGAACTATGAGAAATAAATTGATATGACACTATGTTACAGCAGCTTACTGTTCCTGGTAATAATAAATGAAAAAGGATGCTAGGGGTAAAATTCTGAAAGGTCTTGACCAAGGAGGTGAAATCTAAGAGTGACAAATAGCCAAGCCAGGGCAGAGACCTTCCTAGGAGTTTCCTCCTCAAGTGCTGGTCTGGGCAAACTTTGCATTTCAATCTCATGTTTACCCCGTGGTTTCCTGTCTTCTCATCTGCGCTGGTGTCTGGGCCTGGACAGTCCTCATGGGTCCACGTGAAGACCCAGCTTCAGGGTGATGTGACCCAGCTGCCGACGACCTCTTGTTTCAGAGACTTGGCCTCCTCTCAGAGAGATGCCAAAATGAAGAAAATAACTTTTCCTTGGCCATTTCCACAAAGTGAAATGCCAGGCCCCAGCCTTTGGATTTTTTCCCCTGCTGTTCACCCCGCTGTTTATGGAAAATGAATCATGCAACTCATTTACACACAAATGGAGGGTTAGTGTGGGGATAAACAACACAACTTCCTGGACCGCCCCCGGCTGCTCATTGCATTGCTGCTGTATCCTTGGCTGGAGACAGTTGGCTTGCAGAGAGCCTACTGGGGGGTGCGTGCTGCTTAGGTCAGAGAGACGATCAGGCTCCTGGCCCGTCCACCAGGCGCAGCAATGCTGGAGACAGGATTCTGTCTGCACATTGCTCTTTCCCTGGCATCAATCACAACCTCACTCCAGTCTCTCTGACTCTAGTCCCTCATCTCCAATGAAGGCGGCAACAAGGACATAGGCCACGGGAGGGGGGCGTGGGGGGGTGGGGGGTGGGGGGAGGACATAATGCAATGCCTTGGAGTATTGCTCCCTTCCTAGGAGGCCTCACAGTGAAGCCCCCAAGGTTATGTCTCTTCAAGTGCATTTCCTGGTGACAGTCCTGCTTCCTTCAGGGGCTTGGCCTGAGTTCCTTACTCCTCAAAATATCTTTCTCGGGTTTCACAACTCTTGGTCCCCAGGAACTCCCCCTGCTCTCTACTCCCTTCCAACTGCAGAAGATAAGCTGAGAAACTACCCCTATTTCGAGCAAGTGGCATCAACATGAGGAAACAGGGATGTGTGTGTGGTGGTGCAAGGTAGCTAGAAATATACATATGGGGACATGATGGTGTTTTAGGACATTTCAGCAAGACTGGCCTTATACAAAGCCCTACAGTTCCCAACGACCCATCCAGCTCACACACCTTCTCTGCCTCCTGCAGACTTTGTCTCTTATCCTCTATGTCAGTGGTCGGCAAACTCATTAGTCAACAGAGCCAAATATCAACAGTACAACGATTGAAATTTCTTTTGAGAGCCAAATTTTTTAAACTTAAACTATATAGGTAGGTACATTGTTATTAAGTTAATTGGGGTACTCCTAAGCTGGCCTTTGCTAAAAACGTCCTCAATCTGATTGAGGTACGTTCACTGAGGTCGACCCCTTCCAACTCTCCCATCCACACTCATCTTGCATACTTGTTTCAGATAGACGAGTGTGGATGGGAGAGTTGGAAGGGGTTGACCTCAGTGAACATACCTCAAAACAATGTACCTCCCCCGCGCTGCATATCCTGCGGCCTGCCTGCACTGCATCTCCCCTCGCCCGCCCGACCGACACCCCCCACTTCTTCTAAGGCCACTTCTTCAAAATAGACTCGCCCAGGCCGAAACCGACTTCTGCGCATGGGCCACGAAGCTTCAATCGCACTGGATGTGCGCGCCTGCACGTGGTATTTTGTGGAAGAGCCACGCTCAAGGGGCCAAAGAGCCGCATGTGGCTCGTGAGCCACGGTTTGCTGACCACTGCTCTATGTTCTCATAGCTCTTACACCTCCTCCTGTACTTGCACTGGTGATTATTTGCTTAGGTATCTCTCCCACCTCTGGGCAGGTAGCCCTGTAGGAACAGGGAGCCCATCTTACTCCTCGTGGAACCTTTGGCCACACTTGGAACATAGCAGGAGGTCCATACGTGTTCGGTGAATGAATGTATTGGCCCTGCAAGATCATTTTTTAAAGATACTTTCATTTTTGTTTTTCAATTTGGAGCAAGGAAGGAGCACAGATCCCAGAGTCTCAGGACCCAGACGGGGGTTTCATCTCCTCAGCATGGCTGGCGCTGATCTACATGGGTTTTTCAGACAGGCCTGATCACACAGTTCCTGCAGTCTAAGCTTCCAAGTAGATCGACGGACCAAAATCAATGAGCCGACTCTATCAGAATGACCAAGCATGGCCTCATGGAGCAGCCCTACTCTCCCCGGCTGCCTCCCAGCATAAGTACCTTCAGGGTTCGGCACCGAGGCTGCCAACAGGGCACATACTCACGCCCAGAGCAGGGACCACAGGGCAGCTTCCCTCTCCATCAATTTGTTATCGTCGCCCCCACGAGGAGCTCTCAACAAGGCTTGGCAATGCCCCCAGGGGGGTCCAGGAAGCTGGCTCTGCCTCTCTAGTCAGTGGTTATTTCACTTTTCTGCTCTCCTCAAATCTCCCGCTCACCCCGCAGCCTCCCATCGTTTCCTCCTCCCTCTCCGTGGAGGCACTCCCCTATCCTTCATAAAGAAATTGGAAACTCCCAATGGAGACTCTTCTCTCCTGCCGGGTCCACAAACCTCCCAACCACACTCTGCCTCTGCTGCTTTGCTTTTATTACAAAGGAGAGCGCAGCCGTCCTCTGATGCAAGGCCAGGCCACCAGACCGATTCCGGGTGTCGTCCCCTCGCCTCTCTCTCAGGGAGCCATCGCTTGTTCACACTCTCTGGATCTCCACACCCTCCCCTTTCTCCTGAGTCATTCCCCATAATTTTCAAGCAGGCTCTGCTGTTACTCTATTAAAATTGAAACCAAATAAGACTCCCTTGAGACCACCATTCCCCCAAAGTAACCATCTATTTCTTTTTCTCCATAGCAAAAATTCTAGACACAAATGTTTCCAGTCTGCTACCTCCATGTACCTGTTCACACCAGGAGGGTCACAGTGAAGAGCACGTGAGGTGGAGTAACTCTGGATAGATTTTTTTAAAATATATTTTTATTGATTTCAAAGAGGAAGGGAGAGGGAGAAGGAGAGGAAGATAGAAACATCAATGATGAGAGAGAATCATGATTGACTACCTCCTGCATGCCCCCTACTGGGAATTGAGCCCACAACCCCTTGACCAGAATTGAACCTGGGACCCTTCAGTCCGCAGGCTGATGCTTTATCCACTGAGCCAAACCAGTGAGGGCCAAATAGATTTTGAGGGTATGGCCAACTGCACCTGGTGAAAGGCTGAATAAACATTGTAAAATGGAGAGGAGTATGAGATGACTCCGAGGTTTACAAGCAGTTCAGCTGGAAGATGGTGCTACCATTACGGAACCGGGCAGAACTCCAAGGGCAGACCTTTGGAGAATGGCGCATTCCCTTCGGTCCTCCAGGCTCTATGAGGGTGGCTGCTGATTCCACGTTCTCATAGCTGTTCCCCAAACACCTTGCCCAGTGGGCTCTCAGTGCTTTTGCTTTCATGAATGAGTAAATCTGAATATGTGATGGTATTGGTTTTCGTTAGACTATTTTCAGCTGGAAGTAATTAAAAACCTTGACTCAAATGAGCTTGAAAAAATAAGCAATTTATCATGTCATGAAACAGGGAGCAAGAGCTCCAGGGCTGGCTGGTCGACCTCACGTCTCTCTGCTCCTCAACCCAAGTCACATCCAGCCCAGTCATTGGAAAAATAGGCAGCGACTCTCTCAAGAGTGAGAAAATCTTCCCCACGAGCCACCCAGCACACTTCCCTCTTGTTACACTGTATATATATAATGTTATGTGTGTATATGTTTGTGTGTGTGTGTGTGTATATTCTCATTTAATTCTAAGCTCATTCAATTCACTAAGCTCATTTGGTCTTTATAGATTTCTCCCTAAATATCTGTTTCTTCCTTTCTTCCTTCTGTTAAATAATTATTGATTTTCCAGGGTGTGCCAGGTACTGTATTAGTTGCTGGTACACCGTGGAGGCAGGAATTAGATTCAATGACTTGTGTATGGACTCACGACACCTAACTAGAACTAGAATTTGAACACAAGTTGTCTGTTTTTAAATTACAGGAGTTTATGGTGTAGGAGAGGGCTGAGATCTCTACAAATATCATTCAAGACAGCAGTCCAAAAGGTCAGAAGGGTGGGATAGAGTTTGTTCTCAATATATTCTTATAATTGAATGAAAAGCTATCATGGGGATTTGAGAGTGGAGGGCATGATCACTTCCAGCTGGGGTTGCTGGCAAAGGTTTCACGGGAGAGTGGAGCTCACTTGAGTTTTGTAGGATGGGTAGGATTTTTGATTGAAGATTGTGACGTGAAAGGGCATTTCAGTGGCTTAAAATGTTCCAAATGCATTTGAAGGAAATGTTTAAAATGCTGTTGGCCACAGTGTGGGCTCTGCGTTGGGAGCAGTAGACACGTAAAATGGAAAGAAAATTGTAGAACTATGGAACGTAAGAGCAGAGAGCAATCTCAGAGATCAACCCAACCAGGGGGTCAAAGGGCTTTGATTTCCAGGGTGAATTCTGGTCGCCTGGGAGTGACTGCATGCATGATTGTGCAGCTCATTAGTGCTCAGAGAGAAAAGCCCAGAATTAATAAAAAATGAGTTCTGAGGGCACTGCAGGAAAGAAATGGTGCCCGGATGCCACTCATCCGGCATCGCTGATCTTGTCCAATCACTTCACAATCAAGGGAACTCTTCCTAGATCTCAGGGCTCCCTCCTACTCAGGGCTCCATCCAAGCACCACGGGAACCAGAACAAAGACCACCTGACTTTTTCTCTTGTGCTTTTTCCCTCCATACTATTCATCAGATTCTGGGAGACCTAATATATGGAAACTATTGTGGAGGCAAAAGGAAACCTCTCACATTTTCCCATGGACAGCCTGCATGGACAGGATTGTGAGAGTGTGCTGGGCAGATGGGCATGGGGAAGGCAGAGACAGGCAAAGGGTTAGTGAATTCCAAAGCAGAATTAGGAATCGTGAATTAGGGCAATGGGGGTGGGGTGGAGGGATGAGTGTCATTACGACAGAGGAGAAGGAATTCTGGTTGTTATTAACAATACTGACAATGTTGTTCATAAACAGGATCAGATCACTGCTGTAGAAAGTGATGTTGAAAAGAACATTTCCCCCGAGAAAGCCCAGGCTAATCCCATGTTTAAACAATCCTTGGATGCTGTATTCCAGGCTGAAGTTAGCTGTTTCTCCGAGTGCCAGATACCCATATGAAGATGAAAAAAAATGAGTCCAACATCTGAATGTTTGGGCTCCGTGACGCCAAGCGTCCCGCACAGCTGATTCAAAGGCAACAAAAGGGCATGGGCTGACTGCGGGCATGGCTGCTGTGTAGATCCCAGCAGGGCTCTGAAGAGTTCGGGCATGTAGAACACGTTACCCAGACAACACTCATTTGTATCTTTTTGGCAAATCTACTCACTTGACAAGGCGATGAGGTATAAGCAACATCATCCTATCTCATAGCGAGTGGTCTATATAACAGCAGTCTATATAATACAGAATAACCGTTCATATAACAGCAGTGACAATGACATGGAATACTCACTCTCTGGGGAATTTTGAAATATTTTCTAAAAGATATTTGTACTAGTAAAAGCATACATTTGAGAATAATAATGGGATGGAATAGACAAAAGCAGATACTGGGTGACTTTGGGGGAAATCTGCCTTTGGGTTTATTAATCTTAATATGCTTACATGGAAAGACAGCCTGGCAGTGGTGGCTCAGTGGTTGAGCGTTGACCTATGAATCAGGAGGTCATGGTTTGATTTCCGGTCAGGGTACATGCCCAGGTTTCAGGCTCGATTCCCAGTGTGGGGCGTGCAGGAGGCAGCTGATTGATGATCCTCTCTCATCATTGATGTTTCTATCTCTTGCTCCCTCTCCCTTCCTCTCTAAAATCAATAAAAATAGAAAAACAAATAAATAAATGGAAAGACGGGCATATAGTAGGTCCTCAAGGAATATATATTTTCATCCCACCATACTGGTACGGCACTTAAAGTTCATAAGGCAGCTTGAGTGAGCTCCATTTCATTTGATGACCATCAAGTTAGGTGAGCTTTACAGCATGAACTGCCCAGTGCCACCCAACTAGCAAACGGTGAGGACCAGGTTTGAACCTATGCCTTTTGGCTCTACTTCCAGTGTACTTTTCACTGCACCATAATAATGAACATATTATGTATATTGCCCATTTCTTCTTAGCAGGCTATAATTTTGGCAGTCTGCACTGAATTTTATTTTCCACTGTGGCTTGTGCAATAGTTACCTCCACTGAGTATTTTTAACTGACAGAACAGATTTTTATTGAAAAAACCAATTGATGCATTATCCTGAGAAATGGGCTATACTTTATAATAATATCTGGCCCCAAGAATAACTTGGGGATCATAGACCATTTTCAACTTGGAATCTAGGGGGCATCTGTCCATATTTAAGGGACTTTGGTACTGCTTTTAGATAAAGAGGCTTCCAAAACTTCCAGATTGTACATATTAAGAAAGCTCTGCCTCCAGCTGTTTATTTTTTTTCATTTCAATCAATCAATCAATTCATTCATTCATTCATTCATTCATCCAGCCATTAAATATTTATCATGCGCCAAGGATTGTGCAAGGGGCTGGAGAATAAGAGGGGTATAGTCTCCACCCCCAAGGAGCTCACAGTTTGGGTAGAAACAGACAAACAGACGATGAATTATGAATGATGATAGAGCATCAGAACTGACACAGTTGTAGATGGACAAGGCACTGTGGGATGTTGAGGAGGGTCATTTGACTGAGACCAAGAAGCAGAGAAGTGGACAGGGAGGGATTTCCAGAGGATCTGCCGTCTGGGCTGAGATGCAAAACATGTTTAGACATTATCAGGGTCTAGAAGGGGGTGAGGCACAGGGAGGTCTCTCCAGGCAGAGGGAGCAGCAGAAGCAAGGTGCAGAAGGGTGAGGAAGCAAGGTGAGTGGCATGTAGCCACAGCGAAGGGGAACAAAACGAAGTTGGTGGGGGACGGACCATGAGAAGGCTTGGAGTCCAATATCTTCCTAATTAATACACGTGGAGGAATATTTTCACGCCAGTCCTGCCAGCTACTGCTGTTGAAGATTATGTGTTTATGTGCACAAACCCCAACACACACCCCCCGAGATATATACGCCCCACAAATCATCACATTAGGCCTATGTACACTGAGTAACGAATAATCAACAAAGGCTGTTTTAAATTTCCAGATGATTTCTTCTCCAGCTTATTTATTTGTTTGGCTTGTCTCCTAAGTCCAGTGGACTCATAGTTGCAGGCATTAGAAAGCGAAGGCAGGGAAGCACTATTAGGCAAAGCAAGCTGGACAAAGTCCCGTGGATATCCAGGCCTCCTGGCACTGCAGTTCCTCACACCCCTACAAAGATGTAAATAGCATAAACTACCTCTAAACCTTCAGGAACAAACCTCCTCTTAGTTCCTCCATCAGTGGATACATCTTTCCAAGGAAACATAGGTACGGAGGATGCGTCTAGCAAGAGTGGACACTGGTCAGGGAAGGAGACCACAAATGTGTGTGTGTGTTGAGAAAATGTGACTCATAGGACCAGAAACCCTGGGAGCTGAGCGTTTCAGGAAGCCAGTTAAATAGGCGAGGAGCCAGCCAGGGCTTGCTACATCACTACATGAATATTATTTACTTTGTGTATTGCTCAAGGTTGGATAGTGTCAGGTCTAAACAGTGGCCAGAGTCAAAGAGAAAACCCGTATGTGTAGTGGAGGTAATATTGAGTCATTTCTACTTGGCTCTGCTCTTAGAAAAAAATCTCTGACAAATTTTATAGGCAAAATTGGCATCTCTAACACAAAGTGGTTGCCCATTCTTGTTTAGTCAAAATTCAAATGTGTTTTTATTTTAATTTATTTTTTTAATATAGAAAGCTTTATTGTTATTGCTTTTAATTTTTTTCCCAGAGAAATATGTATGATATTACAGTAGTTCCCAAGAACAACTCTATAGTTGAGGATCAAATATGTTTTTGAAAGAGAAATAATGGAGGGGAGAAAACTCATTAATCTCTGTTCTGATGAGGTGAAGCAGCAAATTTGGAACATCAAAAATCTCTGCAGAGTTTGCCAAATATAATTAAATTTTCACTAAAAAATGCTATAGACACAACGGGTCTTTGTCCATTAATATATCCTTTCATTTGCTTAATTCAATAAATTAGTGTTTTGAGCTGCATTGTGTCACCCCATCTCACCAAATTTATGTGTTGAAATTCTAACTCCCTAACCACCATACTTTGTTTTTTAGAATATACTTTTATTGATTTCAGAGAGGGAGAGAAAGATAGAAACATCAATAATGAGAGAGAATTATTGATCAGCTGCCTTCTGCACGCCCCACACTGGGGATCGAGCCAACAACCTGGGCATGTGCCCTGATGGGGCATTGAACCAGGACTTCCTGTTCATAGGTTGATGCTCAACCACTGAGCCACACAGGCTGAGCATCCCCTGTACTTTAGAGTGTAACTGTATTCAGTGACAGGGGCTTTAAAGAGGAAATTAAATGAAAATGAGGTCACTAGGGTGGGCCCTAATCCAAGATGATGGGTGTCCTTATAAGAGGAGGAAATTTGGACACAGGCATGTGCAGAGAGAAGACAACATGAAGATACAGAGAGAACACGGCCAATCTACAAACCAAGGAGAGAGAACTGGGATGGATCCTTCCCTCAGGCCCCCAGCAGGAACCTGCCAGCACCTTCACCTTGGACTTCTAGCCTCCTGAACTGTGAGACAATACAGTTCTGTTGGAGCCATTCAGTCTACAGTACTCTGTTATGGCAACCCTAAGAAACTAACACAACATGCATTATTATATCTAGATGTAAGTGTACCATGGGAACATTGATTGCCTGCCATCTGTTGCAGCATCCTGATTTCTGTTAGAACGACCTCTCCTCATTTTATGTCCTCTTGATGGGTCTGCAAATATGACCCCCACACCTCTACACCTGAGGGTGGGGTGGACCTGTGCCCCAAGTTAGGCCAATTGGACTCTCTCCTGGGACTGTGACTCTTTTAAAAATATATTTTTTTATTGACTTCAGAGAGGAAGGGAGAGGGAGAAAGAGATAGAAACATCAATGATGAGAGAAGATCATTGATGGACTGCCTCGCACGCCCCCTACTGGGGATTGAGCCTGCAACCTGGGCATGTACCCTGACCGGGAATCGACCCATGACCTCCTGGTTCATAGATCAACGCTCAACCACTGAACCAAGCTGCTGGTCTTGGACTTTGACTCTTAAGAGTGGAGCTCATATGAAAATATTGATAGAAGCTCATTCCTGGTGCTGAACAATGAGGCCGCTAACCAGTGTCAGCAACAGGGAACCGTGTTGCTGGCCGAATCCAGCTGTTTTGCAAGCAGGGTTGCCTAGCATTCTCCTGGATTCTGAGAACTGGCCCCAAATCTTCTAATAAATTGTGTTATCTTAACTCAGGAAGACATGTTTTCTATTGTTGGCAAGTGATTATTCTCCTAATTCAGTTCATGGAACTTTTTTCCTGTGAACATGTACAAGTTAATAAACTTTTTATTTAAAACCCTTTCCTTGCTTAGTTCTCTTTTATTCTCCTAGGTTGGTTTTACACAATCCTTCCATAAATGTTTCCTAAACACATACTATGTGTCTGGTTTGTGTTAGGGGATTTCATCAGGCTAGAAGCTAGAAGATGATCTCTGTAATGTGAGGAATTATCGAACATTTATAAATTAGACATTTCCTATATTATTAAACTGAGCCTATATACATTCAGATCAGCAGCTCCCATTGAATGGAAAACTCCATCTAAACGTAAGGAATTTTAAATCATAATATGTATACTTAGGACCTACTGTGTGCAAAGGTTCATGTCAAATACAGTTCGCGGGTAACAAATAAGAACATGCTCTGTATTGAACACCGAACCTTAAGGAAATGAGAAAAGTCCTCTCGAATCCTCTTCATCCTGACAAGGCCACCAAGGGGGTTTGTTGTGTTTACACGATGTGACACACTTCAGGCCTGATATCATTTCATCCTCACAGCAAACGTCAGAGGAGGCTACCACTGCAGCTCTCACTCTACACAGATGAACACTGAGGCTGAGAAACCTTCCCTAAGTCCCTCAGCATCCTTTCCACCTTCAAGTGGCACATGAATCCCTCTAATTCAGTGGTTCTCAACCTTCCTAATGCCGCGACCTTTTAATACAGTTCCTCATGTTGTAGTGACCCCCAACCATAAAATTATTTTTGTTGCTACTTCATAACTGTAATTTTGCTACTGTTATGAATCACAATGTAAATATCTGATATGCAGGATGTATTTTCATTGTTACAAATTGAACCTAATTAAAGCATAGTGATTAATCACAAAAACAATATGTAATTATATATGTGTTTTCTGATGGTCTTAGGCGACCCCTGTGAAAGGGTCGTTGGACCCCCAGAGGGGTTTCCACCCACAGGTTGAGAACCGCTGCTCTAATTCCATTTGCCCTTTGCCACCACTAACAGCTCAGCTATCAGAGGCCAAAAGGACCCTCTTATCCTCTCAAAACAGCCAATGAGACAGAATGACAACCTCCCACCCCAAGGTGCCGGGAGCTGCAGGTAGAAGGAGGATAATGCACCACGTCTCCTGCCCCTCCTGGGTTTAGAACTGTATTTGACAGTTCAATCCTTCCTCGCTTCCCAGGCAGCGTACCTGTCTCATGCCTAAGCCTGAGGATGTGAGCTTTGGCAGCACAACACCAAGGCCGAAATTTCAGAATAAATCAATATGCATCTGCTACGGAATTCACTGCGATGGGATTTTACACTCACCATGACTTGGTTCCTACACTTACTGAGCGGAGGCCCATCAGCAGCTCCCATCGCTTATGAAATTTTCCAGTAGACAAAACACGAGAGCTCAGTCCCATGTTTTCCTGGGATCCTTTATCTCACAGGAGCATCAGTAATCAAACCAAAGTGGCATTGACTAGCCTGGCAAATGAATGAACCTTCACTTGCCTGGCAGCTACTTGTGCGAACGAAAGAAAGAGAGAGAGAAAGAGGGAGAGATAAATCGACAAGGAAAAATAGTGTAACAAGGACCACACTGATCCTACATTAGTTTCCCAGCGACTTGCAGAGTTTGTAATTTTTATCATTTACCTTTTTCTCCACTGCCCCAATTCCTAGGGGAGGGCTCATTTTTTATTCATTCTGAAAGTTTACCATCAATCATCCTCTTAAAGAGCTTGCCAGAAACTTGGACAGAGCCTCATAATAAAATTGCAGAGACAGAGGACTAATTGATTTCTATAAATAATGTTTAGCTGTAAAGATATGAAAGGTGGTTAGAACCACATGTATTAATCTCCTTTTTTGCTCCATCTGTGTCTGCAAAAGCAGACTGTACCTTGACAAAGTACCCTGACTACTTTGCCCTGAAAACACACAGCAGGAGATTAACACCAGATGGCTCGCCCCTCCCCTCCCGCCCCGCCCCCACCTCCCCTGGCCAAAGCCTCTCATTACTCCTCCCCACCTCCTCAGTTTCTATCCCGAAATCGTGAAATTTTACTTCCATCACCATCCCTGCTCCGACAACAGGCAGAGAAGTGGACAGGCGTCCTCTGATTTCTCTCTGCGCTTCCACCTTTCCAGGAGGCAAACAAAAACACAACCCAAACCCCAAATTCGAAAGCTCTTCATCAGACTGCGAGACTGACAACGTTCAAGGAAAACAGTAACTACTGGTGCTCAAGTCTCATTAATGTGTGTATCTTGGAAAGAGGGAGGTTAGGGAGCCCTCGCTCCCAGGGATGCTCTCACGCGCTGCTAGCTTTAACCACTTCGCACAGAAACACCCAGCAGTTACCACTTGTCAACATCACATAAAACGGGAACAAAATTATATCTGGGGGAATGCGTGCCGGCTGGACAAAGATAATGCCATAAATCTCACAGTTATTTAAGAGTTGCTGGAGAAATGGTGAGAACTTGCAGAGGCGCCATCTGCTCGGGCCCACTGTGATACGCTGAAACAAACAGCGAACTCGAGACGGGTCGGGGCTGAGTGATAGATGCCCGGGTCTAAATTATGAATATTAGGCCATTACGTCGGAAAGGCTGATTCATAAGGGCACCCTCTTAAGCTGGTTCAGTCAATCAGCTGGTCCTAATCCCAGCTAAACACAGCACAAAATGTCATACTTAGCATCGAATCCCATTTTTCTGGCTATAGATTAAACACAAAATGAATGACTGCTTTCACTTGGGAGACAGGAAAACTATCACACTAGACAGAATTCAACAAAATTGGCCTATATCTTTTTCTCTTTTTCTTTTTTTGGGGCCTGGACTGTTGCGAGGTGATGGTAGATAGATACTGTCTATAAACAAGTCTTTTTAACAGGGGGACGCAAATGACAAAGTTGATCTAAATAAAGCGATTGCAGCCCAGCCGGTGTGACTCAGTAGTTGAGTGTTGACCTATGAATCAGGAGATCACGGTTTGATTCCCCGTCAGGGCACATGCCCAGGTTTTGGGCTCCATCCTCCGTGTGGGGTGTGCAGGAGGCAGCCAATCAATGATCCTCTCTCATCATTGATGTTTCTATCTCTCGCTCCCTCTTCCTCTCTGAAATCAATAAAAATATATGTTAAAAAAAATTAGAAAAATAAAGTGATTGCACATCAGTTGACTTCTGATCGCATCAAATATTCCTGATGATTATCATACTTGAAATATGGTCATAATTTCAAAAGCTTTCTCAGAGACTGTCTTTTTCCTTTAATGCATGGCAGATACGACTCTATCAAAGCTTTTATTTTAAGGGGAAAAACGCATGCTGTGTTTTATAATTTTAAGTCTCAGTAAAGTTAACCACACTTGTAAAAAATCATTTACTTTTAGCACAGACTCCTTCTCTAACATTCCCATCCCCTCCACATGTTTAGTTATCTGTCTTTACCCCCTTGAATGGGCTTCCTCTATTCATGGCAAGGAGTTCCCATTTCAATGGTAAGCACCAGGAAGGTAGGCGCTTCAGGTTCCACTTTGCCCGGGCCCCAGTGGCTTAATGAAGACTACTAGCTCTGTTGCCAACCAGCAGTGTTTTGGATTTGCTGGGTTTCATCTACCATTTCTGTCATGGTCGCAGCGGTTCTCAACCTGTGGGTCGCGACCCCTGAAAATACATCCTGCATATCAGATATTTACATTCCGATTCATAATAGTAGCAAAATTACAGTTATGAAGTAGCAACGAAAATAATTTTATGGTTGGGGGTCACCACAACATGAGGAACTGTATTAAAGGGTCGCGGCATTAGGAAGGTTGAGAACCACTGGTAAGGTCATCTAAGCACCAATGGGGAAGAAGACATAGGGAAGGGAACAGTTGATGGAGCCTAAGCAAGTTTACTTTCTTCTCTTTCTTTTCTAAAAGGTCTTGGGTGAGGAGGGCAGGCCCATGTTGAAATTGAGCTATCATGCTACTTGATAGCACAGTTATTAAGATGCTTCTAGGAATTAGGCAAAGTAACCCTTGAGGTGTATGCGGCGGGCGGGGGGGCGGGGGGGGGGACGGGGGGAGTTGCTTGGTCTGTGAATTAGTAAGGGTGTGAGGACACTGCATGGCTGATCCAACCCCCGAGTCCATGGTGTTCATTCCAATGGCTGAAGCATTTTGAGCAAGTGAAAAAATTAGCACATCTGCTCATTGGATCAGTGGGAGGAGCCGCCCGAGCCCTGAAACACCATGGCCGATGGGTCTGGTGAATTATTCAGCATTCCAAAAAAGCTGGGGAGTTCTCTGTGTAGGCTGGTTGGAAAGTTAAGAGTGCCAAGAAATACATGGTACTGTATTTATATTACCTGGAGTTGAAGAACTGTGTAACCAGTTTCCACTGCTTACAGCAACAAACTGAAGTCTGAATCCGGGAGCCCAGAGGAACCCCTAAGGATAGAGCTCAAGCTCGGATTCCTCACGTCCAATCAAGTGAAGCCACCATGGCTTTTGGACCTATAGGGTTACGCCTATAAATGCACCCTCAAACACAAGATTAAAATCTTGAAGTAGGTAAATGATTCCGTGTTGGGCTTGAATGCATCGGTGGGTTTATAGCAGTAGACTCTTAGTAGAAGGATCTACTTAAGTGCACCAGTGGAAACTTAGAGATCAAAGAGAATGAAGATAATCTGTGGCCTTCCTGAGTGCCAGGCCAAGAAATAGTCCCTAGCAAGACACCGTCCATAGTGCTGAGAGAACCATCACTCCTAAAGTCCTGAGAGAGGAAGGAGGAGCCTCCAGGAAGGCCCATAAGAATGTGAGCTGTGGTGTCTGAGAAAAAGGAAGCACTGTTTCTCGGTGTGCTGGTGATGGTCATCGGGGGTATAAGGTGATGGGGTCGGGCTGCCCCCTGACAGACGTCTCCCAGACAGACCCTTGCACATCAAGCCGAGTTGGTCAGATAAAGCTGCTACATCGGCCTGCTCCCTGAGCCCTTGCATTTCCTCCTCACCTCAGTTCTAGGAATAGCTGAGGGCAAAGAATTAGTGTCCCCTTTCTCCCCATCCATGCCCCTTTGGCCAGAGCCCCCATCCTCTCCCTTTTCTGCCGTCCCTAGGTGACCAGGGCTCCTCTCTGGTTCCCAGGAGCCTGAGGTCACTTGCTGTGTTTTTCCACCAGAATCGCTCCTCCCAAGAGAATCTCTCAGTCCTGCTGACCTCCCTCAGCTCCACCTACCTGGTTCCAGCCCCAGGTACCTTGCTTTGCCTTAAACATGTCAAGCCAACCTCCAGGTCAAGATCTATGAACTTGTGGTTCTGCAGCCTGGAATACTCTTCTCTCAGTATCAGAATGACTCATTCCCTCACTTAATTGATGTCTCAACCTAAATATCACCTCTTCAAAGGGAAATTTCCTGACCACTGCTATCCAAAAAACCCCCCCAAAAACCCCCCAAAAAACAAAACACACCACCCACCCATCACTCATCATCTCCTCACATTGCTTCTTTGTAGCACCTATCACACTCGGCAATAGTTATGTTTATCTGTCTTGCCCAGCCCCACCCCCTTATTATTTCCTTTTAAATCGTGAGGGCAAAGAACTTGTCTTGCTCATTGGTAGATGGCGCCTGACTTGGTAGGCTTTCAATAACTATCTGTTGATTGTTGAATAAATGAAAGAATATACTAGAATCAGACAACAGAGTGTGACCGGTTTAGAGCAGTTGTTCAGCACTCTGAGGGTTGTGACTCACATCTACCAGCCCTGAGAAGTCTTGTCCCCTGGTTCCCCTGAAGGAAGGACAGCTTGCTTGCCTATATCGGAAGAAATCAGGGTATTACGTGGTCTCATCCTTAGAAAGCACCCAATATGGGAGAGGTGGTACTAAACTGGGAAAGAGTAGGCTCACAACTCTGAAGGTGAGAGGTCATCTGGGATCCTGAGTTTTCCAGCCTCTAATCTCTGAGCAACTTCCTGCTCCATTTCCTCCACTGTCTGTACCATAATCCTCTGCAGGGCTGTTCTTGACCAGACTGCACCCCCTTCCAGTCCCCCAATCCTCTTCTCCTGAGACTTGAGGGCAATATGAACAAGATTTCATCTAAATACTTTGGGTGGAGAAACACTATTCTCATCCAAACCCTGTCATGTCACTTAATGATTGAGAAACAGAGGGTCAGAGAACTGAAATGGCTTGGCCAAGGTCCCACTGCTAATGAATGTCACAGCCCAGCCTAGAGCCCAAGTCTCCTGATAACAAGACTGGTTCCAGCTCTACACTCCATGCTGCAAATAATAAACAGCCAATACACCCCAGGCTGCTCATCCAAGAATCAATTTAATTCCACAAACATTGATTGGGTGCCCAGATGTACATGGTCCAGTAACTGGTTAGAACCTGGGGTACTACAATGAAACTAGTAGATTCCCTGTCCCCAATGAGTACAGAATGAAAATTATTATAATTCATATATTTTTGGCATTGAAATATTGATTGATAGGTATTTAGTGCAGTAATCAGTTTAACTTTAAACAGAGCCTTCAAGAACCTTCTCAGAGACTTCTCCAACAGTTATGCTTAGGTCTCACCCTAAGCATAACTTTTTTGAGAGAGAGAGAAAGAGAGAAAGAGAGAGAGAGAGAGAGAGAGAGAGAGAGAGAGGGAGGAATGGTGCTGCTCTGACTTCTTTCATTTATCTCTGCTTCCTTTAAAGACCTTAAACTGCCCTGCTGGCATGGCTCAGTGGTTGAGCGTTGACCTATGAACCAGGAGATCACAGTTCAATTCCCAGTCAGGGCACATGCCTGAGTTTCCGGCTCAGTCCCCATTGGGGTGTGTGCAGGAGGCAGTTAGTTGATGATTCTCTCTCATCATTGATGTTTCTATCTCTTTCTCCCTCTCCCTTCCTCTCTGAAATCAATAAAAACATATTTTAAAAAAACCTTAAGGGGAAGGTCTCTTTCAGAAGCCTTCACAGCATGGTTCTCACTTACTCTGAAGTCCTGGGGTGAAATGAAAGAGCTGAATTATTTCTACCACTCAGTATGTCCCACCCAACCCTCTGCCCAGAGGTCCATGTTCCACTTCTGCATTACTGTAGAAACTGCTGATTACTACTAACTCGATCAATAATAAACATTCCGCCCTAACCGGTTTGGCTCAGCGGAAAAAGTGTCGGCCTGCGGACTCGAGGGTCCCAGGTTTGATTCCGGTCAAGGGCATGTACCTTGGTTGCGGGCACATCCCCAGTAGGAGGTGTGCAGGAGGCAGCTGATCGATGTTTCTCTCTCATTGATGTTTCTAACTCTCTATCCCTCTCCCTTCCTCTCTGTAAAAAATCAATAAAATATATTTTAAAAAATAAATAATAAACATTCCCTCCATCAACCAAAGGCACATTGGAAGTCTTCTGGGTGAGTGATAGGGATTCAAGTACATGCACAACCAGTAGGACATGTCAGTCCGTCCCAGCTGTGCCTAATCCTGGCTCAGCATTCAGAGATGACCTCCGACAAGAAAACTTCACTCCAGGCTTTATAAATCTTTCTTCTCCATCATCACAACAATAAAGTCCAAAAAGAGTGAAAGGGAAGGAGAGTGAGAATGAGGGGAGGAGAGGAAGAAGGGGGGAAGAGAGAGAAAGAGAGAGAAAGAGAGAGAACCACTGGGCAAGTGCAGGAGCAGAAATATTAATCAAGAGTTGACATTAGCCTGGAAGCAAGCAATTCCCAATTTCCTTGTATTTACAGAAAAAGTCAAGGATATTAAAGAAACCAGAAAACAAGGTAATAACTTGCCTCTAGAAACCTCTTTCCTTCCATCTTTCCCAGTCTCCCACTTCCCCAAAGATAAAGATACACTTTTCAGCCCCAAACTACCAGGATCAAGACTTGCCCGGTGCAGAAACGAAACAGGCTTTCCCTCCGCCCGAGCCGGGATGCTCCCCAGCTGTAGCCCGGGTTCCCTCTCCCATTCTCCCCACATTTCCCTGCCAGTTGCCTGCAAGACAATTGGCTCCAAACACCAAGAACTGAGGTTCAGAATTGTTTTCCTACCCTGGTTGGAGTCGCCTCCATGAGAGAGCCCCGGGGGTCGGAGCTCTTCAGCTGAAAGAGAGCCTGGGGGGTAGAAGGAAACCCCCTACTCCCAACCTCCACACAGTTCTCGTTGCCAAGGGAACCCTGGCTTTGTCCAGGGAGGCTAAGAATGGCCGCCTCTCCCATGGCCTGGCTCCAGGAATGGCCAAATTGCAGTGCAGGGTCCAGAGCAGAGGGAGGGGAAGTGCCGCACACATGCTCCGGACAAAGAAATCACTTTCAAAGAGAGAAATGGTGAAAACGAAGGTCTTCAGAAATGCCTGGTGGGGAGGGAGGATGTTTTTGGGTGATGGTGCTGTGAGCAGATTTGAGTTGTGCCCCTTTAAGGAGTGGGATTCGCATCTGTATCTCAGAGAAGAGAGGGAAGGACAGAGACAGGGAGAAGAGGGGTAGGTTGAACGCAGTGTGTCTCAGCCTCCTTTGGTGGAGGCTGTGCATTCATCAGATAAGCAATTAATTAACTGGGATGCTTAATGGAAGCTTTGGACTGGACTGTTTTGGCTACTGGATTGGTTGAAGAGCTGCCTCTTTCCTAGAAGTCTGGTGGGGTCTGGCGGGGAGATGAGAGCGTCATTTTGCTGGTTGAGCACAGTTTTCATTTTGATTTGCCCTGCATTTTAGGGGCAAGGGCTAATTTTCTTTGTCAGAACAAATCCTCCCAGGCACATGCTTATTTCGAAACCCATTTGTCAAGGGTAGATAGGTTGGACAGTAGCTGGGAGAGTTTGGATGGATCTCAATTCCTACCTTACTGCCTATCACAGTGTAGGCGCTCAACAAAGCATGTTCTGTCGGAATGGCTGTGGAAGGACAACTTGTTTCCAGTGCTTTGTCTTTCCAGCAAGGCAGGGGGATGAATACCTGATAGATAAAGCCACCGAGACTCAGAGGTCCTGGCTTACCTGGGGACCCAGGACTAAATGGTAGCAGAGGAGGCTCTCCAACCCAGAGCCCATTACTTTTGACCACATTGTCTAATTGCTTTTTTAAAATAGAGGTTTAGCCTGGCCAGTGCGGCTCAGTGGTTGAGCATCGACTCATGAACCAAAAGGTTACCAGGTCGATTCCTGGTGATGGTACATGCTTGGGTTGTGGGCTCGATACCCACTAGGGGGCGTGCAGGAGGTAGCCGATTGATGATGTTTCTCTCTCTCTATCCCTCTCCCTTCCTCTCTCTCTAAAAATCAATAAAAAACATGTTTTTTAAAAAAACAGAGGACTCAACAGAACTCTCTGTCCAAGTGTTACTGTATCTGGTTTGGGTTACACATGGAGCGAGACTAGTCACACTGAATCACAATACAGTACCAAGAAAAATTTACACACATACACATACACTTCCCTGCAAGGTGGTGTGATTGTTACATTACTTATCTTTTAAAGCTCAGCTCTGACATCAGGAACTTCCCATCACCATCCCCAAGCTCAGTTTCCATAAAGCCACCGAGTATTATTCTTCTCATAATACTTAGTACCCTGCTTCAATCATTAGAACCTATGTATATGATCACAGAGATGGCCCTCTATTAGAATATAACCACTGTGAGTGGAGGTACCAGGCCTCATTCCTTTTTTTGTCTCTTAACCACCAAATAAGGTGCCTAACTCATAGTAGGTGCATGATACACATGCTCAAGAATTGAAGAGCAATGAGTCCATTTGCAAGTGTTTTATTGAGTGTTAACTCTAATAGGCCCCAGAGAGGACTCAAGAGATTATGGAGATATAGAATCTGCCTGCTTTGCAAAGTTTAAGATCTACATAAGGTGCAGGACTTGTCCTTAGATAGTACTCGAGCCTATTGCCATAAGTGTATCTGAGAGTGCTAGAAGTAATAGGAGCATTTATTTTATGGATAAAAACAGCTCTCTCGGTGGTTTTGTCTGTCAGATGGTGGCTGTAAAATTCTAGGAGCCCTGACCTGCAAACGGGCCCAGATGGGCTTGAAGAGACCATGCTTATTTCTTCTTGGCAATACCCTTGGCTTTTTCAGCCTGTCTCCTCTAAAGAAACCCTAGTTAAGTACACATTACCTACTGGTAGGAGGGCTGGAAGGAGCCCCGTTGTGGCAATTTCCCTACTCTATGATGCTGTCTCTCTTTTGCGGAAACACTAATCTAAATCCATTGAAACCCACTATCAAAATATATAGCTGATGCATAACCACAAAAACTGCAATGTGGACATTCTTATCAGCTTGGGGTATCTGGACCCACAGTTCTCTCTCATTCTCTCTAAGGGGTGCTGACACTCGACGTTCTTTGCGTGGTTGATGGCACTAACTTGTCAACCAGGGGAAGGTTCCAACCAAGTGAGCAGGGTCCTGTCCTCACTGCACCTTCACGAAGGAAACAGCAGGTGGAAAGTGCTAGGTGCCAAAGAGAGCGGTGGAGGACGAATGCCCTCAGGTCATCTGAAGGTCACAGATGAAGACTGAGGCCCAGAGTTGCATACGGAGTGGACAGAGATGGACGAGACTCTAGAAACACCCAAACACATCATTCTGAATGGTCTTCCCACCACAGGTCCCTCTCTCCTCCTGCCAGCCTCCCAGCCTGCCCCTGACCTCTGCAGGCTGATCTTTCCATCTGGCCACGTCCCTCTTCAGAGTAAGATGCTGCCACATCTGCCTGTGGCCCTAAGATCAAGTCCAATCTCACAGGCTTTCTGTGGCCTGCCCTTCCCAACTATGCCTCAGAGACTCCATTCACTTTCCCAGTGTCCCACTTCCTTTCTTAAATAGTCTGAGAAGTTATTTAATTTCACCATATTCTTGTCTTGTATTTTCCTCAGCTGAAATGTGACTCAAATGACAGCAATGTCACTGACTTGCCTCAAATGACTGTCAAGATCTTTCTGTGTAGGACCTATGAGGAAGGCATCATGGAATGAGGTTTTGGTGGAAGAGGGATTATGTTATGCTACCATGGAAGGAAGGGGCAACGTCTTGATGCTCAACATTCATCTTGAGGTGCTGTGCATTTTGGGGAGAGAGTGTCATTAGGGGAAGAAGACATACAAGAAGGGGGAGGAATTAGAATTCAGTTGTACCCACCACTCAAGTACATTCATACTTTTTGGGCACTAACTAACTTCTATTTGAGCTGATACCATTGCTATACGTTGGGGCCGGATAAGTGAGGTAAATGAGGGTGGTAGGCCTGTCAGGCAATAGGGAGGGGTGGAGACTGTGTTAAAATAGAGACAAAATCCTATGTGTAAAGAGAATAGCAGTAACTCACTCTAGCTGCTTAGGGACATGTGGGATTGTAGCTCAGAATTGCCAGAGTTTTGTTTTGTTTTTTTACCTTTTTAAAGAGAACTTGGAAATGTGGAAAACTTTCCAAGTTAAAAATGTTGATTCAGCATGTTAACAAACATTGTGTAGGGCAAACAGAATACATTGGTGGGCCATATTTAGTTCATGAGCTGCCACTCTGTGACCTCTGCCCTATATGGGACTTTCCAGAGTCTGTGTATAGGCATCTACAGGTGGGGGGTGTCTAGCCGTCATGATAATCCAGACCACAAAACTTAGGTAAAATCCACAGGGCAACAGGGCAGAGCCAGAAATGATCTCAATGTGCTACTCAGCGAAATAGAAAATGCTACAGTGGTTGAATAGAAAAGAATGGAAAACAAAATAGTGGAAGACCTCATTCCTTCTCAGGAGGTGTGGTTTTGTTGGAAGTGGCGATAGGACTGATCAGTGCTCCCATCCATCTCTGAGAGCTGGACAGCTCCAGAGGTGATAGCTTCCTAAGCCTCCTATGGTGCAGGGAGGCTGGGCTTGGGGAGGCCTGGAAAGGAGGGAGTGGTCCCCATGGCGAATAAGATGCCACGCCCGGTGTAGACACAGGCATGACTCAGCACAGGTTCTTTTCTCACTGGCCTCGAGCCTACTTTCCCCAGCTCTTAGCCAGAATACATTCAGAGTTTCACATCTGGGGAGGAGCTGGCAATGGTGAGCTCCCCTTCTCTGAGGAAGACCTTTCTTCACTCATGAGCACCTGTAGGGGCACTGGTGTGACCACAGGTGGCCCAGCTGTTCACAATGACCGCCTGCCCTGTCTGTGGCTCTCTGCTGAACCCTGAGAAGAAACCACTCCTGCCTTTTGAATCCCTTTTCATACTCACCCACCTCCTGCTTCCTCGAGGCTATGATACCATGATCATACCTCCCAAGAATCAGCCTTTCATGTGCCTTTCAGGCCTTCCCTTCCTTTGGTTGATTCCAATCTCACCAATTCTTTTTCTACTAAGTTCATGGTCCCTGAGACACCGCTTCGTATTTCCACAGCCACCAACCTCATCCAGGTGCTCCACATTCCAGATCCCTCCCGCTATGGCCTCTGAAGAAGGTTTTCCTTGCTTCATTTCGCCCCACCTGCCCCAGTTTCCATCATGTCACCCGCTTCCTAGTATTTATTATCTTTTATTAAAATACACCAAAATGACCTTAAAAGATTGTTATTTTTCACTGGCTCCATGTAGAGCCTATCCAGTTACCTTCAGGCCATGGAAAGAGAATGAATTTTGGAATCACAGACCCAAGTTCACATCGTGGCTGTGCCCTTTGCTCCCTGTGTGATCTGCACAAGTTGCATAACCTCTCTTGACTTCAGTTACCTCATCTTAAAATTGGGATAAATAATACATACCTTGCCCAGTTACTGAGAGAATTATATAAGCTAATATTGGCTATCTCATTATAAGGACTCGAAAAATGGTAGCGGCCATTAATATTTTTCTCCATAAAGGTAGCCTGGGGAGGGGGAGAAGTAGGGGTTTGCATCTGTCAGCCAGATGACAGCTATATCAAAATAATCTGAAGCAAGCTAAATAAATGATGGGAATTTGTACAGTTTTATGTGTCCTGCTATAGTGCAAAAGAAAATTATCAAGAGAGAAAGTGAAAATTCATTGCTACTAAGTTCCAGCAATTTTATCCCCTGAACATTTTAGCTGTTATCTATGTTCTCCCACACAGGTATGTGGCTTCAATCAAAGATAGTCCCTGCAAGGCCCCTGTAAACAAGGGGATCATGCTCAACCCAATGGACTGCACATGCAGATGGACTGTGGTCACCCTCCGTCTTCACAGTGACATGAAGCACAGTGGACTGGAGATGGGTGAGTCCTCTGGTGTCAAACAAGCCTGAATGTGATCATAACTCCATCAAGGTCTTACCTGTGGGACTGGGAGCAGAATACCCAATCTCTCCAAGTCTCAGTCCTTTACCTGAAAAATTAGGAGAACCAACCACCTGTGTAGGGGGCATTGGGCTCATGGCTTATTCAAAGGGCCTCACCTATTTTACTTGTGCGACACGTTTCCTCTCATTCTCTTCCCATTATTTAAGAGGACTCCAAGTTCACATCCTCCAGGAAATGCCCTGGATCAGGTCCTTTTTGTACTGGCTCCTGCTCTATTCTCTGTCCTCTCAGGGAATGGAACATTCATAATTAAAATTGGTAATTTAGAGTTACAAAGAAGAGTTTTTGAGTTAGACAGATTCGGTTTTGAAATCTGGTTTCAATACTAACTAGCTGTGTTCCCTAGCCAAGTCTCAGTTTCTTGATCTATACCAGTGATGGCGAACCTTTTGAGCTCAGCGTGTCAGCATTTTGAAAAACCCTAACTTAACTCTGGTGCCGTGTCACATATAGAAATTCTTTGATATTTGCAACCATAGTAAAACAAAGACTTATATTTTTGATATTTATTTTATATATTTAAATGCCATTTAACAAAGAAAAATCAACCAAAAAAATGAGTTCGCGTGTCACCTCTGACACGCGTGTCATAGGTTCGCCATCACTGATCTATACGTTAGGGGTAATGAGTCCCCTTTGAAGGGTTCATGTGAGGATTCAATAAGCGAATCCAGGCAGCGTTTAGAACAGGATCTGGCGAAGAGAAAGGACCCAAGAAAGATGAGCTGTTCTTACTAAGGTGGAAAGTGCCAGAAGTGGCCACAACAGGATGGGGTTTCAGTCCCACCTTGACACAAATCAGTTGTATGATCTCTCAATTTCCATAACCTCTCGATTTCCATATCCATAAAAATGAGAGTCATACCACCTGCCTTGTATTCCAGGAATTACATGAAGATGAAATAATGTCATGACTGTGAAGGTTCTTTGAAAAATGAGAAGTACAAGTTTTACACATCTGCTGGCATGACAGTTGTTTTTGACTCTGTGTGTGTGTGTGTGTGTGTGTGTGTGTGTGTGTGTGTGAGAGAGAGAGAGAGAGAGAGAGTGGGTGTGTGCGCACGCATGCATGTATAAGTGTGAGTGTTTGGGAGCTCCTGGAAGGCAGGGAGGAATCCTTCCACCTCTTCTGCGCCCATTCCATGGTTTCTATTTTAATTCTGCCGCCTGCTCGGTAGACATTGCGCGCTTGTTCCGCACCCATGCCTGCCTGCAGAACAGGCTGAAATAGAAGCACCCACCATTACGTGTGGGCAGCGTTCTGCCAAAGCAGAGATCCAGCTCCGAGGTCCGAGGGCCTGAGCTGCCCAGCGAGAGGGGAAAGATGAAGCATGTGTAATAAATGCTCTCCAGGCAGGGAGGGAAAAATCACCTAACACTCTTGTGGCTTTTAGGGAAAAAAAAAGGAGTGAGAGAGGAGGAGGAGGAAAAAGAAAACGCTGGGCTTTAGACAAGTGGCCGGGCTGTTTGTCATCTGTAAAATGAGGCGATGGAAAAGCACGGAAGGGCAGTGGTCACTGGGTCTGCTTCAGGGATTCGTGCCTCAGACGTCGGCTCCAGCGCGCCCGGGCTGTCCATCTGCAATTTCTTTTTCTTTAACCAAAACAGAGAACTCTCACTGCGCTGAAGTTTCCCACCTGGCTCAGGAGTTTGCAGACCTGGCCTAGGTGGTCTCTAAGTAAATATTTTCATCCTCACTCACTCACCTCCTCCGGAGGAAAAGAAAATCATCCCTTCGCTCAGCTAGAGAAGCAAGCACCCAAACCAAACAGCGGATTATTTGCACCACTGGAGCCCTCATTCCAGGGACTCCCGGGCGGGCATGTGGTTTCAATCAGACTGTCCAGGCGACTTGTCCATCTTCTCGATGTGTCTGCTTAACAGGGACCCGGAGACGAAGTTTGGACGCCTGTCAGAGCACTTCAGTGCCTGTGCCGATTGGCATGGGGACTCTCGCCACCTTCCACTGGTTCTAGAAATCCACCTGCGGGCAGAAAACTAAGAAATGGTCTACCCCAAAGTGCACAGGACACTGCACCCTTGACTCTGTATGTGGAGCCTGAGCCTCTGTGATCTCTGCGTAGCCAGCAGGGCCACTGGAAACCCTCCTGCCATGGGGCTAATTCAGGGGCCCTTGCTCTCAGCATCCCTTTGGTTTGGGCTCAGTAGTATTTTTCAGAAAACATGGCAGTGTTCCTGCATGTGTGCCAGGCACCGTGCTAGCCTGCAGTGATATAGAGATGAGCATGACCTCTGCCCTCCAGGGGCTCACAGGTCTTCTGATGAAGATCCAGGTCCAGATCCAGATGTGCAATCACAAAAACAGTTGTTTTCCCGGGGTTGCTGTAGCAGAGTACCGCAATCTGGGTGACTTCAAACAACAGAAGCTCATTTTCTCTCAGTTCTGGAGGCCAGAAGTCTGAAATCCAGGTTTCAGCAAAGTCAGATCCTTCTGGGGGCTCTACAGAGAGTCCATTCCTTGCCTCTCTCCCAGCTCCTGGTGGCTACGGTGACCCGTGGTGCTCCTTGGCTTGTGGCTGCATCACTCCATCCTCTGCCTTCATCTCTGCCCGACCTCCCGGCTGTGCTTGTGTCAAATCTCCTCTCCTTTCCAAATCCACTGGATTTGGGCCCGTGCTCCGTCCAGGATGACCTCATCCCAAGATTCTCAACCTAATTACATCTGCAAAGACCCTGTTTCTGAATAAGCTCCTGATCATCGGTACTGTGAGTTAGGATGTGGACAAATCTTTTTGGGGGATGCAATCCAACCCACAAAAACCAAATGTGATGAGTGCTATAAGAATAGAGTCCAGCCCTAGTGGGTTTGGCTCAGTGGATAGAGCACTGGCCTGCGGATTGAAGGGTCCTGGGTTCAATTCCGGTCAAGGGCACAAGCCCGGGTTGCCGGCTTAATTCCCAGTAGGGGGTGTGCAGGAGGCAGCTGATCAGTGATTCTCTCTCATCATTGATATTTCTATCTTGCTCTCCCTCTTCCTTCTTCCCTGAAATCAACAAAAATATATTAAAAAAAAAATAAAAATAGAGTCCAGCCCAGGATGCGAC